>NC_044038.1:51625840-51936270 GCF_901765095.1 Microcaecilia unicolor
AACTAATGAATTTAATGCAGGGCTTCCCAAACTGGGGGTCGAAGATAGAATCACAAAAGTGTCATTTGGGTCACAGACACATCTGCACAACAGAGAAGAAAAAAAAAACATGCAGTTAGAAAAGCATGGATTTGCTGTGATGCCAAGTCACAGGCCTCCCACCAGTCTGCCTAGTGCAAAATGGAGCTCAGGAGTGTGAAGAACTGGGACAACTGTTACTGATAATCACCAACACTAGCCCATACCTAATCTCACTCCCCTCACCACTTCTCAATGCCTGCATCACCAGCCTTCCCTCCCTCACCTCCACTCTGATTACTGCCCCAGGCCTAGGCCTTCTCTTGCTCATTTCTATGCCAATCACTGCCTCTAGCCAGGGCCTCTCCCTCACCTTCCCATCCATGACAATTACTACACTAGAGCTACAAACTGAGCAAAATGAGAAAACAGCCAACAGCACCCCTGTTCTCTTCCCTCTGCTGGCACTGATCAAGCAGAAATTAGATTTTTTTTTTTTTTTAATAAGAGCGGCTGGAAGGAGAGAGAAGGAGCACTGCACAGGACAGTAATGATTTTGGGTTGGGGGAGGGAAAGAATGAGAAAGTGAGCCTGGAGAGGGGGTGTGGAAACCGTGGAGAGGAAGTGAGAGGGTGAGCCTAGGGATCAGACAGATGGGAAATAAAGGTAGGGGAGCAACAGAGTCTGGAGGTTTGGGAGGCTGGGTAAGCTGATGGGACAGAAAGGAATTAGCCAGACAGGAGGTACCATCGAGAGTGAAGCTGTAAGAAAACCATCACACAAAGTTGCTGGAGTCATGCAGCCAACACTATCACTAGAGTCCTAGAGAAAGATTGTAGAGCTAACATCATAGAAGCAGTTGCAATAGGTGGAGCTATGCACACAAACAGTCAAAGCTGACCCGAAATATACAGTAGCTGGGGAGATGTCAAGGCGGCAAATGTGGCTCCTGAAAATGCAATGCAGGCAACCACTGTTCCAAAGAAGCAGGTGTGAGGTGGTGCTGTACAGTAAGGTGTCAAGAGCACAAAGTGCATCACAGCACACCACTGTTAAAAGAATAGGTTGTGGCAATTGGAACCATACAGGAGGCTACAGCATCAGATGTAGGCTGCAGCCAAGGCCACTTCTGTAAACTCGACAGCTCAGAAATGCCAATGGCCCACACATATAAAGTCAACTTATGGCCCCCCCCATACATGAAGGTATCTGCAGCTGCTGCATCTGAAACCACATCTGCAGACAGCGCTGACGACACCGCACATGCAAGTCACACCTGTTGATGCCACCTTTGAAGCTACAGTTGTGGGAGGTAGAACTCAAAAACAGACATCTGGTCTTCACAAGAAGATGGAATAGCATGAAGTCACGTGTTAGGATGGTACTTGTGACCCAAATAGCCCTTGGTTGCATAGGTGCCCTATGAGCAGGAACTGAATCTGTATCCTCCCAGAAACTCAGCAGGTTGTAAAGGCAAGATGCCAACCTTGGAGCTGATAAGTAAATCACATTGCAGCCAAACCAAACCAAACAGCAACAAAAGAAATTGTTGCTAAAAGGACACATTTTGGAATCACTATGGATTGAAATTCCATGTGTAAAGGGGAAAAGGATAGTGATAGGAGTGTACTACCGTCCGCCTGGCCAGGATGAACAGACGGATGCAGAAATGTTAAAGGAAATTAAGGACGCAAACAAACTGGGCAACACGATAATAATGGGTGATTTCAATTACCCTGATATTGACTGGGTAAATGTAAAATCAGGGCACGCTAAGGACTGCTTTATGGAGCAGCTGGTACTGAAGCTGACGAGAGAAAGAAAAATTCTAGACCTAGTCCTTAGTGGAGCACATGATCTGGTGCGGGACGGAATGGTGCTGGGGCCGCTTGATAACAGTGATCATAATATGATCAGATTTGATATTAGCTTTGAAGTAAGTATACATAGGAAATCAAATACTTTAGCGTTTAACTTTAAAAAAGGAGACTATGATAAAATTAAAACAATGGTGAAAACAAAACTTAGAGAAGCAGCTGCGAGGATCAAAAATTTACATCAGGCGTGGATGCTATTCAAAAACACCAACCTGGAAACCCAAGCCAAATATATTCCACGTATTAAAAAAGGAGGATGGAAGACCAAACTACAGCTGGCATGGTTAAAAAGTGAGGTGAAGGAAGCTATTAGAGCTAAAAGAAAATCCTTCAGAAAATGTAAGGAGGAACCAACTGAAAAAAATAAGAAACAGCATAAGGAATGTCAAATTAAATGCAAAGCGCTGATAAGGAAGGCTAAGAGGGACTTTGAAAAAAAGATTGCATTGGAGGCAAAAACACATCGTAAACATTTTTTTAGGTATATTAAAATCAGGAAGCCAGCAAATGAATCGGTTGGGCTGCTAGAAGACTGAGTAAAAGAGGCGATCAGGGAAGACAAAGCCGTAGTGGAGAAATTAAATGAATTCTTTGCTTCGGTCTTCACCGAGGAAGATTTGGGTGAGAAACCGGTGCCAGAAATGAGTCTGACGTCGGTGCCGGGCAAAATGGTAGAGACTATTATAAAGAACAAAATCACAGAGCATATTCAAAAGCATGGATTAATGAGACAAAGTCAACATGGATTTAGTGAAGGGAAATCTTGCCTCACCAATCTACTACATTTCTTTGAAGGGGTGAACAAACATGTGGATAAAGGTGAGCAGGTTGATAGTGTGTATCTGGATTTTCAGAAGGCGTTTGACAAAGTACCTCATGAAAGACTCCAGAGGAAATTGGAGAGTCATGGGATAGGAGGTAGTGTTCTATTGTGGATTAAAAACTGGTTAAAAGATAGAAAACAGAGAGTACGGTTAAATGTTCAGTATTCTCAATGGAGAAGGGTAGTTAGTGGGGTTCCCCAGGGATCTGTGCTGAGACTGCTGCTTTTTAACATATTTATACATGACCTAGAGAAGGGAGTAACTACTGATGTAATTAAATTTGCTGATGACACAAAGTTACTCAAAGTCGTTAAATCGCGGGAGGATTGTGAAAAATTACAAGAGGATCTTACGAGACTGGGCATCTAAATGGCAGATGACGTTTAATGTCAGCAAGTGCAAAGTGATGCATGTGGGAAAGAGGAACCTGAATTATAGCTACGTCATGCAAGGTTCCACGTTAGGAGTCACAGACCAAGAAAGGTCATCGTTGATGATACCTTGAAACCTTCTGCTCAGTGTACTGCTGCGGCTAAGAAAGCAAATATAATGTTAGATATTATTAGGAAAGGAATGGAAAACAAAATGAGGATGTTATAATGCCTTTGTATCGCTCCATGGTGCGACCGCAACTCGAATATTGTGTTCAATTCTGGTCATCGCATCTCAAAAAAGATGTGGCGGGGCATAATCGAACGGGGTGCCCAGGTTTTCCTGAGGACATCCTTGCAGGATGTCCCGGCGAAGGGGCAGGGAAACCCGTATTATCACAAGATGGGCAGCCATCTTTCGTTTCGATAATACGGTCGGAGATGCCCAAATCTCAACATTTAGGTTGACCTTAGTCCAGGAGGGCATGGGCATGTCGCAGGAAAAGTGAAGGTTGACCCTGAACTGCATAATAACTGCTGCCTTAGAGCAGTATAAGTTGGAACTGGCATTGTGTAGCATGGTAGAGAAGGCTGCTCCCACTGCAAAGCCTGTGAGGCTACTGACAATGCTCAGCCTACCGACACTGCAGAGAATAGGAGGGTGCTGGTATTGTATAGCAGATAAGGGTGCTGAACTGACAATGCTGAAAGTCTCTGCCGCTGTGCAGCAGACAAGGAGGCCACACCATTACGTGGCAGACAAGCAGGCCGCCACCCTGTAGCATATCAAGATGCTACTATTATGCTATATATAATGGCGTTGTCACTATACAGCATAAAAGAGCACTGTACCATGTAGCTTCTGAGTATGCCGCATGCCAGCATGCAGGTTAAGCATGCTACCACTATGCAGAATGCTATCCCTTAGCAGCCTATAAGGCTTTAGCCACCATGCCACCTAGAAGGATGCTGTGCTAGCACAACATATAAGGATAAGCCCCCCATCAAATCAATATGGTAGCACACTATAGAGCCTAAACGTATAGCTGCTGCATATCCCATGAGAGGCTGAAGCCTATAAGCAGCCTATAAGGAGGATGTCCCCACATAACATAAAGGACAGCCTGAAAGATGACTGAGCATATGCAGATTAAAAGAAAGCTGACATTACACGTATGAGGAAGCTAGAATATTACAGCAATATTTATAGCTAAATGCTATAAGAGACAGACACCACAGGCAGCCCATGTGGGTGATAACCGTGCGGGATCTCTACAATGCAAGTCAAGCCCACACAGCATAGCATATTCCTGTAGCATTAGCCAAAGGCAGCAAGACAAACACAAGAGCATCTAAACCTCTGCCTAGGAGCTCAATGATGTTACTACTAAATCAAAGTAGCATAAAACTGGACCGAAGGGCTCAGCACAGCTGTCACATTAAAGAGAGAATCAGCAAATTTAGCCAAGCACTGCTGGCCAACAAAAAGGCAGGAAAACATACAAAGCCAAAACAGCGCAAAATCACGGGAACAGTGCAGGTGAGCCACCTCGCTGATCTGCCAGCTCCATAACTGGAATGGACCAGCTCAGAAAAAAAATCTGCTCAATAAGACTTTCTTTTTTTAAATATTAGAAGCAAAAGTGCTAAACGTAAGCTGAGAAATAAACCAATACCAAATAAAATTAGCAAAATTATGCTCACCACAGACCAGAGAGGCGACCGACCGCTAAGCTGAAAAGAAAACCGCCAACACTCTGAGGCTGCTGATGGCGGAAAAAAAATAACTGACACTAATTGCCATTAAATTAGAATTTACAATCAAAACTGTATATGTATTCTGTAACGTGATGTGCGTAAATTCTAGACTGCATAGTTGAAAAGGGGGCACGGCCATGGCCATTTCTAAAATCTATGTGAATTATAGAATACACCCAGTCTGCACCCAACTTGTGTGTCAGCATTTACACCAAGTTTTATTTGGCGTAACTGCCCGTGACTAAATTTAGTCACGCAGATGGGCGCTCAGCCTATTCTATAAAGTATGCCTAAATTTGGGCGTAGTTTATAGAATACGCCTAGGCGTATTTTTTTTCAGTGCCAACTTTTTAGGCGTGATATATAGAATCTAGTCCTTAATGTGCTGCTTCTTATGTTGTTTGAGTAATATGCTTTGGTTATCATCTGGAGTCATGAGAACTTCTGACTGCTAAACTGTAGTCACATCAGAAAAAAGTTTGGGAGGCAGGGATTTAATGTAAATCAAATCTATCCTGCTTCCTGACCTGCGATTTAAATCCAATTCATCCTGGATGGAACAAAGACAGGACTGGCACTCTCTCTTTCTCTGATAATTTGAAGTCATCTGATAACTCATCCTGTCATCAATTGACTTTTAATTTACAGATAAAGAAATGGCTTGTGAAAGAGAAGCAGAACCCTGTTTTAACTATGAAGGGGGTGTCCATGTTAACTGGGAGGGAGCCATGGCTTTTAAGAATAGTGGGATTCTAGGTTGATCCAATAGCTTACAGGGATACTGTGCAGGAGACCTGGATTTGATTCCTGAAACCTGGCTCTTGCTCTTTAAACTTTCAGGTGCTAGGAATGCTGCAAATACTTACTGTACCAACATAAGTACATAAGCATCGCCATGCTGGGACAGACCAAGGGTCCATTGAGCCCAGCACCCTGTCACCGACAGCAGCCAAAAGAACAAGCAATTTGTCCCACCCATCCTAGAAGTACTATATTATTTCCTCATCCATTCAATAACATTCTATGACTTTTTCCGCCAGGAAGCCGTCCAAACCTTTTTTGAAGTCCGCTAAGTTAACCGCCTTAACCACCTTTTCCGGCAGCGAATTCCAGAGTTTAACTATGTGTTGAGTGAAGAAAAATTTCCTCCGATTCGTTTTAAATTTACCACACTGCAGCTTCATCCCATGCCCCCTTGTCCTAGTATTTTTGGAAAGCGTAAACAGACGCTCCACATCGACCCGTTCCATTCCACTCATTATCTTATAGACCTCTATCTCCCCTCAGTCGCCTTTTCTCCAAGCCCCTGTATCATCTTTGTCGCCCTTCTCTGCACCTTTTCCAATTCCATTATGTCTTTTTTGAGGTGTGGCGACCAGAATTGAGAACAATATTCGAGGTGCAGTTGCACCATGGAGCAATACAACGGCAGAATAATATCCTTATTTTTGTTTTCAATCCCTTTCCTAATGATACTCAATATTCTATTTGCTTTCCTAGCCACAGTAGCACATTGAGCAGAAGTTTTCAATGTATCATCAATGATGACACCTAGATCCCTTTCTCGGTCCATGACTCCCAATGCTGAACCTTGCATGACTTAGTTATAGTTTGGGTTCCTCTTTCCCACATGCATCACTTTGCACCTGTTCACATTAAACGTCATCTGCCATTTAGACGCCCAGTCTCGTAAGGTCCTCTTGTAGTTTTTCACAATCTTCCCGCGATTTGAACATACACCTAGGGACAGTGCTCCAGTCATCACTCAGCAAAGACAATTATAAGCTTGGTTATGTAATGCACTTGTAACAGGTTCCACAGTCTGTGCCTGTCAGCCAGAAGAATGTCACAGGAATGACTGAGCCACATGGGAAGGAAAAGATGGAATACAAATGTGCAGGCTTGGAAAAGCTATTGCTTATCCATTAAAATTTGATCTACTTTCTGGACTCTTCTGGGTACTTGTCATGTGAACTGATGGACCCAAGTCTAAGTATGAATTTTGTTAGGTACTCCAAGTCTTCTAGATGACCTGCTGATCCCAGTACAAGTGTTCACGGAGGTGCCAGTGCAGTGAAACTCACCTCACCCGGGTGGATAGTACACTCCAAGGGCCGATCCACATCTAGCAACAGAGGGTATGTTTCCATCAGCCATGAGAGTGTTGTTCGATTGGGATTGAATTCTGGGGTCTTCTCTGGGGGGTAAAGGAACCAGCGCTTTGGGAAACAAAATTAAGAACACAAATTTGTGTGAGCTCTGTTTTCAATAAACAATTATTAAACTTTGCAGTTTTGTTTCTGTGACAACCCCCCCCCCCCTTTCCAAGAGCATTAACTGGTCAAAATCTGGAGAGAAAGTGGCACAAGCCTATAGGTAATACACATTATAAATGATAGGGCCCATTCTCACCTTTCTGCCAAATATTACTTCTGAGAAACCTGGTCCATGCCAGTGGAAAGGGACACCAGTGCCAGAGCCTGTGGAAAACAGGAAGCAAGGATAAGGACAAACTTTCACTTGCTGTCCAAGATATTCTTACTGTACAGACTGAAAAAAAAATCTATTTATTTATTTGTGTTAAAATTCACTCACAGAACTATGTTTTTACACACACCCCTGCACTTAAAACAGGGGCAGTGGAACGTATTTTTGGTTGGAGGAGCAAAACAAACCAATCTCCAGCCCTGTCTCCAAGCTCTCTTAATTGCTGCTGCTATGTCGCACAAAGTACATGGCAGGGTCATGGCACCAGTGGCCTACCCATTCCACTGCCTGTGCTCAAACACAAATGCTCTTATACAGACAATGCTTGCACATGTATACACACACACACATTATAACATCCAGACACAAGCAAATAAAAGCTTCTTCACTCTTCACAGGACCATACTAAGGGGCCCTTTTACTAAGCAGCGCTTAAAACTGGCCTGCAGTATTTTTAGCGCGTGGGCTTCCCACGCACTGAGGCCACTTTTATCATGGCAGTAAAATGGCCACACGATAGTTTCCCAATTGTTCGTGGCCATTAGCATGTGAGCCCTTACTGCCATATATTTACTAAGCGGTAAGGGCTCCCATGCTAACCCTGCACTAATTGGGCAGTGCATAGCAATTTACCCACACTACCCAATTAGTGCAGGGCACGCCTAATACCCCCATGCTATGTTTTTTAGCATGGGATTGTCGTGCGCTGACCTCAAAACTACTGCGGGATGCCTGAGTGCGTCCCTTGATAGTGCCCTTTTAGTGTGCAGTAAGCATGTGTTAGTGCTTACTGCCGCTTTGTAAAAGGGCCCCCCTAAGTTTGCATGTTAAGATGAGCACATTCTTGATACAGAGGCTCTGGGTATTTCGTGCTCCAAGCTCATTTGTTCAATATGGTTTTTAAAATGATTAAATTCTGACAGATTATTTTGTACAATTGATAGTTTTATGAAATGTATTAAACTGCATTGTTATTCTGACAAAAATGAAACAGGCGCTAGCAAGGTTTTCCTCGGAGTGTGTATGTTTGAGAGAGTGTGTGTGCGAGTGACGTTGTGAGAGAGAGACTGTGAATGTGCGAGTGTGTATGTGTGACAGAGAGAGTGAGTCTGGGTGCGAGTGTGTGTGTGAGAGAGAGTGTGTGTGAGAGAGAGTGTGTGCGACTGCATATGTGAGACAGTGACTGTGAGAGAGAGTGTGTTTCACACAGATAAACTGTGTGAGAGAGTGTGTGTGACAGAGTGACTGTGAGAGTACGTGAATGTGATACAGTGAGACAATAGTGTGAGAGACTGTATGAGAGTGTGTGTGTGACAGAGATACCTCCCCCCTCCCTCTGTGGTCTCAGCACCTCCTCCCCCCCCCCCGGGTCTCAGGATTCCCTCCCCCCTCTCAGGTCTTAGGACCCCCTCCCCCTCTCTGCGTTCCCCTCCCCTGTTGTGTGAGGACCCCCTGCCTTTCCCCCCTCTGCGTGGTTGGCAGCACCGTGCAAGTGTGTGTGTGTGTGTGACAGAGAGTGAGACTGGGTGCAAGTGTGTCTGCGTGAGAGAGAGAGAGTGTGTGTGATTGTCCTGTGTCCCCTGCCCCCTCCAGCCACCCAGCGATTCTCCTCTCTCCCCTTGCCCCCCTCCAGCCACCCAGCGATTGTGCTCTCTGCGCTGCCCCCCCCTCCAGCCACCCAGCTATTCTGCTCTTCCCTGGCAGCCCTCCAGCCACCCAGCAATTGTCCTGTATCCCCTGGCCCCCTTCGAGCCATGCAGTGATTCTGCTCTCTCCCCTGCCCCCCCTCTCCAGCCACCCAGCGATAATGCTGTATCCCCTGCCCCCCTGGAGCCATGCAGCGATTGTCCTCTCTCCCCTGCCCCCCTCCAGCCACCCAGCGATTATGCTCTCTCCTTTGCTCCCCCTCCAGCCACCCAGTGATTGTGTTCTCTACGCTGCCCCCCCTCCAGCCACCCAGCTAGTCTCCTCTCCCCTGCCAACTCTCCAGCCACCCAGCGATTGTCCTGTATCCCCTGCCCCCCCCTCGAGCCATGCAGTGATTCTGCTCTCTCCCCTGCCCCCTCTCCAGCCACCCAGCGATTATGCTGTGTCCCCTGCCCCCCCTCCAGCCACCCTGCGATTGTCGTATGTCCCGTGCCCCCCCTGCGGGCACCCCGCGATTCTCCTCTGTTCCCTGCCCCCCCTCCAGCCACCCAGTCGAAGCGGCGGCGTTCTTTGAAAGCCCTGGTCGCCCACGGAGTCAGCTTGCATTGAGAACGGAGCGTCAGTCAGTCCTCCTGCATTCTTCTTACCGACCCTCGACGTTCATAACATTTTGACGCAAGAGCGGGGCCCGCCCTCGACGTCATACGTTTCGACGCGAGGGCGGGGCATAGAGAGATGCGACACCGTAACAGACTTACGAACCTGAAGCCATGGAGTCAGCTTCAGAACGTTGGAGGTGCGTTTTATTATAGTAGATTTCAAATATACTATCCAAATTGTTAAAAGATATAATTAATCATTTTCATTTATATTATTCTGAACAGTATTTGTGATGTTTCCAAATCTTAATCCAATATTTCCTGTTATGAAAAGTCAAACACAACTGTAGTAGTTTGTGCGCTACCAATCCTCTTTCTCTTCCCCTAGTCACTGCACCAATCCTCACCTGCAATCCCAAAACTGTATGCTTTGCTGGTGCCTGGGATCTGGAAAGGAGGTGCAGAATACTTCTCAAACAGGGAACCCCACTCTGTGAAGTTATTGTCACCAAAAAAATATAGCGTGTCTGTAAAAGAAGCCACAAAAAGAATATTATCGAGTACTGATTCCTTAAAGGGACAGTGAAGTCTTACCAAAAATGAAGGGACTGATGCACTCTGTACATCCCAGGAAAGGGCCAGTGCAGGCAGGTGAAAATTAAAGTGGAGGGCATAAAGTGCTCTACATCTCCCATGAACTAGAATCCTGTGGGTCTCACAGGAAAAAAGAAGGGACTTAAAAGAAATAATACCATGAGTACTGACCACTCCCCAGACAGTCCTGGTCCTGAGGTTTCAGCAAGAGCTCTACATACTCCCGGAACCGAACATTCACTGTATGGAAGGACAGAAGAATCCGAGTTCAGGTGTCTGACTCCTAGCAGGGTAAGTCACAGAAATGGTATACAGGATTTTTTTTCTGGTCTGCACATCTCTCTGCAATCCTCCCAGCCAAGATCCAAATTCAAGCAAGCTTGGGACAAACATAGAATCTCTAAGGGAGAGGAGGGGATAGTAGATGGCATGGTTGGGCAGACTGGATAGGCCATATTATCTGCCTTCATTTTCTGTCTATATTTCTATGATAACCTGCTGTGATCCTCTTTCTTTTGAAGTCAAAAAGTGAGGGAAGAAGGGGAGGGCAAGGTGAGTTGGAGACATTTACAGTAAAAGAGAGTGATGACAGCAGAGAAACCAAAGAATTGTCCAAGATACACAATCTGTTATTGCAGAAAATGGCACCAAGAGGGCAGACTGCTACAAAGATACCCCCTTGGGCAGTGGTTCCCAAACCTGGTCCTGGAGGTACCCCCGCCAGTCAGATTTTCAGGATACCCACAATAAATATTCATGAGAGACATTTGCATGCAGTGGGGACAGTGCATCCAAATGTCTCTGATGAATATTTATTGTGGGTATCCTGAAAATCTGACTGGCTGGGGTACCTCCAGGGCCAGGTTTGGGAACCACTGCCCTTGGGCCTAATCCAGAAAATTCCACAGCCATGGTTAGCTCTGTCAGAAACAAGGGATACAAAATTGTAGCTTGCTAGTTTATCAGTCTATCATCACAAGCTAGTGAAAAAGGGGAGAGGACTGTGTGTCATCTATCCGTCTCCCTCAGACTGTTTCTATTATACATTGCACAAAGTGCCACCCAAATACACACAGTTTCTTGCCCTTATAAGTTCAGGTAAAGTGATCTTACCTTTCTGATAGGAATAGGTATTAGCTGTGCTCAGACGCACCAGACGCTCACCATACTCCTCCAGTAGTCTCTCCTTTGTACAAAGGGCTTGGAATTCCTGACAGAAAGAAAGCACTGAGCAGAGACTATATGACCAACCCCAAGAAAGCCAATTCCATGGGCCAGCCCCAAAGACAGCCCTGCAAGCTGAAATCAATAAAGAGCTCCCAAGCTGTAATTTCTCAGCTTGCTTCAGGTAGCTGTACAATGCCAGACTGGCAGACTCAGAACACAGCTAAGTTACCATATTTTTCAGACTATAAGATGCACCGGACCATAAGATGCACCTAGTTTTTAGAGGAGGGAAATAGGAAAAAAAAAATTTGCTTTTTCCCTCCTCTAAAACCTAGGTGCTCCGGTGCGTCTTGTCCGAATCCCTCCCTCCAAGTTCGGGATCGCCCTCAGGGTTACCTCCTCCCCCCTCCCCGACCCTGTCACCACCTCTCCCCTTACTCACGCGATCTTCCCTGGTGGTCTAGTAACGTTGGGGCAGGAAAGAGCCCCCTCTTTCCTGCCCAGCGCACTGCTCTCCATCCTCCTGTATGCATTGCTGCCTGACGGTCTCGGCGAGATTCAAAATGGCCGCCGAGAATTGATGTCTCAGCAGCCATTTTGAATCTCGCCGAGACCGTCAGGCTGCATACAGGAGGATGGAGAGCAGCGCGCTGGGCAGGAAAGAGGGGGCTCTTTCCTGTCCCGACGTCACTAGACCACCAGGGAAGATCGCGTGAGTAGGGAGAAGTGGTGACAGGGCCGGGGGGAGGGCGATCCCGAACTCGGAGGGAGGGCGGGCAGCCTGCCAGCCGGCCAAATCTCTACCTTCGGACTATAAGACGCACTCCCCCATTTTCCTCCCAAATTTGGGGGGAAAAAAGTGCGTCTTATAGTCCGAAAAATACGGTACATAATACAGTTCTGGTTAGCAGCTCCCAAATATATTGCATTCACTAGTTATTTCTAGGGATGATACACCTGTATAGCAGCTAAGGACAGATGGACTATGATTATTCTAGGAATCTACACAATCATACTTTGCCAGAAGAGGCATAATACGTGACACTCTATGGTCACTCGCTAAATGCACAAACCAGATACAATGAAGCCAATTCCCTTAAGTGTGTGTCTCTGTTGCATATGTGTGGTATATTGTGGGAATGCACTCCCTCTAATAGATGAGTGAAGCACAGAAAAAAAAATAAGAGACACCGATAACCAAAAGGAGGAAGAAAACAAAGTGCAGAGAGTCTCTGTGGAGCAGGATAATAGGATAAGAAGATGTGCTGCAGTCCTAGTTCTGGATGGTGGGCTCTGTACAGTCCCTCAGTACTCCATGGATCATCAGGCTTTCCAGCTGCACAAAATGAAGATTACCTCCTAAACACAACATACAGACATACAGTGCACAGTCAGTTGGTCACTCACCGAGTTATCTGTGAGCCCCTGAATGATAACAGGTCTCGAAAAGGCATATCTGTGAGAAAGACAAAACCAAACACTGTACTTGCAAAGAGCCGCTTATTATGGCTGCCATTTAAGTTACTCACTACCTCTCCTCTCTCCCTACATTCCTCCCCGTGAACTCCGCTCTCTGAACAAATCTCTCTTGTTGTCCCCCTTCTCCCTCCACCGCTAACTCCAGACTTCGTTCCTTTTGTCTTGCGGCACCTTATGCCTGGAACTGTCTTCCCGAACCCATACGTCTAGCTTCATCTCTACCTATTTGTAAATCTATGCTGAAAGCTCACCTTTTCACGACTGCCTTTGGCTCCTAACCGCTACTCATTTGCTCTCCTCCTCCCTGTTCCTCTCTACCCTGTAATTCCCTTGCCTGTAATGTCTTGTCTGTTTTACCTAGATTGTAAGCTCTTTGAGCAGGGACTGTCTCTCTATGTCAAGTGTTCAGCGCTACATGCGTCTGGTAGCGCTATATAAATGCTATTAGTAGTAGTAGTAGTAAAGGTACACACCTTCTACCGGAATAACAATACAGCTGTAACAAACTTTTAAGAGCTATGCTGACCCGATATTTAAAAAAAAACAAAAGTGTACCTCTCAAAACCAAGTCATAAAACATACTGAAAAGACAGAGAAAACAGCAGATAAAGACCACATGGCCTATCTGCCACTCACAGCAACTACTAAGCTCTATTAATCCCCTCGCCCTTAGAGATCCTCTGTGCTTGTCCCAGATCTTCTTGAATTCAGCTATAGTCCTTGTCTGCACCACCTCTGCTGAGAGGTTATTCCATGCATCTACCACTTTTCAAAAACAAAGGGCAATGCTATGCATTGGCCTTGAATCCTGGTCTCCTGCGTTACAAGCAAGGGATACTCACCACTCTACTAAAAAGAGGTACAAAGGCTAGTCCAGTACAACTTTTTTGCTGACCCTTATTTCTAAGTTCTCACAAAGCAGTTAAAAACTAACTTCGCTTGTTAATCATTGCACCAATCCGAGTCAAAGCAAACCCCACAACTAGTAATGGGACTAGTTGGCTTTTTAAGCAATGTGTGGTGCACAGGAAAAGAGAGGAACTGCCAAGAGTGGTGCCAATTCATGTCAACTTGTGACAGCCAACTTGTCTTCTGTAACACAGATACCACCCACTAATACATTAGACCGCAGCCAGCTCATTTTATAAATGCCTTTGGATGGCTTTCAGATGGAAATCATTCGGACTTTTCCAATCAGAACTAGATTTCTATTTTTTTAGGCATATATACTGCCTTATTTTCCCACAAGGGAATCCAAAGTGACATACATAATCAAATCAGTACAACATACATGTACAAAATAATTTACACAAACCCTAACACAGCCCTCCCCATCACCCTTTCTCACCCGGGAAAGGATGGGGTGTATCGCACAGCTACAAAATAATAATGACTCCCAATATGAGTATAAATACAAGACATAATTCAATAATTGGCAGCATCACAGTAAAATCAAGAACACAACAATTAATTCCTTCCACTAACAACTACCAACAAGTCCCAAAACCCATATCACTCCCAAAAGGGTAATCACCTTAGTATTCCTTTCCCTCTATGGAGAATGGCCAGAGTGGATAAGCCTCAGTTTGGGCAGCTGGAACTAGAGCAAAACTTCAACTGCAGGCAGGCCTCCTTCTAGGGGCCACAACGCTATGTTAGGGATATTCACTCCTAATACTTCAGGGCTACAAATTAACTGCTTTGGTTGGTTTATTCGAGAAGGGTGGTATATTCAATACCATAAATAAATAAATTGGCTGATTTGAAGAATACACATAGGAACATCACCAAAACAGATGAAAATGCAATAAAAACATTCAAATGTGATTACTACAAAGCAGTAAAACAAGACACAAATATTTCTGATGGCTGTGCCTGGCACTGTTGCTGTCACTGTTGCTGTATGTACAAAAGTATGTTGGCCAATGGAAAGGGATTTTCAAGATAAACTGGCTATCGATAGGGTAAAATATGAGAGAAAATTATGACGCTTTTCTATTTACACACCCATTCTAGAAACACTATACTACAATTATTTATGGTTGTTATTCTTCAGGAAGGTGTCTGTCATCCACCCCCCCCCCCCCTTTCCCAAGCAAAAAACCTAGGAAGTACCAGTAAGCTGTGCCAGTACCAGAACTGGAAGGGTTCTTCCTTTGAAAAGCATTGTCAACACCATTGGTCTGCCAGAAGGGGCTGACACTGTAGCAGCAACTGCCCTTCTTCCCTCCCTGGGCCTGTGTGCGCCACCTCCAAGGGCCACTGAGGCCAAATTTCTCCCATCTACAGAGCTAGGCGAAATGCAGGGATTTTATTCAGGTCAAGATTCCCAATCTTCTTGGGCCTTGCGGATGTTACCCTGAGGATCCAGGCTCAGCAGCAACAGCAATGACTGCTACCTCATCCAAGTCAACCCTGAGAAGCTGTTCCAGTCCTGCTTTTAATCCACTGCCTGTATGGCTATGTAACATAGTTCTGATTTCTCTAAGCAGGACTATAAATCTATGCACGAATTAGGGCAAATCAGGACTGGATCAGCTTGTTTGGGTTGATCTTGTTAAGTGACTCTAGTAGCAGTAGCTCTGGTACCTACTGTTGTATGAACTCAGCATAGGTGAGCGATGCATCTCTTCTCTCCACAGTGCAGTGCTCTTCCTCCGAGAGTCCCGTGCTCCAGTTCATCAGCCTGCAGCAGAAATTGGGGAGAAAGTACTTTTTTTCAGAAGTAGCGAATGCAGAATCTTTCATTATGAATGAATAGTTCCTTAAAGCTATGGTGTAAATGAAGTTATCACCTTCACAAGAAAAGCATTTTCATTCAAATGGTGAAATTCTTAGTATTGTGCTCAAAAACTGTCATGGCTAAAACAAAATAGCTTTCAAGCAAAGAAGTCTTTCAGGAGGGACTGAGAATTAAGGGATATGATGTGATTAGAATTTTAAGAAGGAACTGAAATCCAGACAGCTGTGATATAAATATAGATAGTTATGCTCAACTATTTCCTCTTGCTCTTGTGGACTTTCCAGTTCAGTCAGAAACTATCCTAACCTGGCTAGAGTGTTTACGAGCTTTCATTCTCTGTCCCTGTCTTTCTAGATTATTCCCTCATCTCAACTCCCATCCAATCCATTACTGCAATAATAAAGCTGTATCTGAAAAGCAGAAGCACACAAATGCATTATTGAACCATACAGTAGGTTTCACCCTTAAGCAAGAGCAACCCCTTCCTCCCTCCCCAGGGCTATGAATGTGATCCCTATAGCATCCCCAGCTGCTGCTGACTCAAAGACTAAGAGCAAGAGTCAGGAATCAAACCAAAGTCTCCTACATTGTAATAAACAGCACTGCCAATGTTATCAGGTTGGACTGAATGGTGCTGTATGGAGCAAGTGAAAGGGGTGTATTTTTTTTTTCTGTAACGTATAGCAGGCTCTTTGCCTTGCTCTGAATTACAAGATAGAGACAACCAGAATGAGGAAAGCCTCAAATGATCTCTTGTTTTCTTTTGCAGAAATGTCTCCAAATATCTATGTTTTGATTAGATATGTAAAACTCACTCGGCTTCACCAACTCCAGCAGAAGTGATTATCCAACCACATTCAAAACAAGGATCTCAGATTAAAACATCTCAAACTTGAATAGTAAAGTGTCCAAAAAAAAACCCCATACACACTCAAAAAATTAAAATTTGTCATATTTATCGATTATCCATGCAAATTTCTTCCACCAAAGACCAGACCAGCTGACGCCTTCATTTTATGGTAATGTATTGCGATCCTCCTGTGGCACTGGCCAAACATGGTGGCAACTCTTTCACAGACACGACTCAAAATCTTTTGATTAGGGCATAACACATCACTAAAGGCTCCTCCAATCCTCAACTCAGTAGAAAACCTTCCAGTCAACTGATAAGTTCACGTGATTTTAACTTTAAAAATCTATTTTTGTGCTAGCTGTTTAACAGTTTATCTTACAGTGAGGTTCATTGCTATGTTGAGGATGATCTCAATCTCTAAGTTTACTGCTAGTGCTGACCTTAAAGCTTGCATTCTGCCAGAGAGAGCTTCCTTCTGGAGCTCTGAGGATGTAGTATACAAGTTATAGACAACATATCAAGATGCATTTAGAAATTCTTTTTGATCAAGCCACTGTTACCCAAAGAGAGTATTTCTTTCTCTGACTGCACTGTTGGTACTTGAGGATCTTCATCTCTCCATGTGCTGCCAACAGTAGAATAGTTACTTGGTACTGACACTATGCAATGCTATTCTTGTGTTTTTGTCTTTTACCGCCATGCTCAGTTTTCTTGCATGGAGCTTCTTTGTCAGTTGCCTTTCGCTTAATGAACTGTGTTGTGGCTAATATCTGAAACTTGTCTCCTTTCATAACCAGCAATTCTGAAAAAATCAGAACTTAAGGCAAACCAATATTCTTTTTTTTTTTTTTTTTAATGCCACTTAACCTCCCTCAGGGGTGCTTTTTCCAGGGTCTCCTATTGAGTCACAGTTTCAAATCCAAATTTTCTCAATTGAGGATGTTTCTTGGAAACTGTCTCAACTATGCACTTCAGGTCATTCTTCTTCCAAATTTATTGCTTTCTCCAATCAATGGATACCTTTAGATGTACTGGTACAGAATTGGTGTAGATGTACAACACAGAGGATGGCAGTCCGCAGCGGGGGTCTAAATTCTGGACCCAACTGATATGAAACTTCTTTATCTGCTTCTGTTACCCAATACATGTTTTTTTGTTGCAAACTGAGCAATATGGACCCCTCTCGAAATGGCTAAGGCCGATAAAGTTGTCACTTTTTCTTGTTGGTCCTGTAGGTCTATTAACTGAACACCATCTCATATGCTAATCCACAGTGCTAATTTAACTACCTACTGGTCTGATGTATTTCAGCAACCGTCTGATTTTTAAATGTTGTACTCAGCCAGAGTACCAAATGGTTATATGGAAATCACTATCATCTCATGTTGACATTAATAAGAGTCAATCCAAACTTTTTTGATCTCCTCTTATGCTTAGCTATAAAAATTGTTCACGGTTCAAAAATTTGCAGTTACTGTGGCTTAAGGTGGGATTTTACTACACGATAGTTGCAAATTTTAAACCGCACCTTTTGGGGGCATTCCTACTTTTATCACCTCTTATCCCCCCCCCCCTTCAAAAAGAAAAAAAAAATCTGAAACATACAGTAACATGTAGTTTAATGGGTGGAAACAGACAAACTACTACAAAATGTGGTCACGTGGTAACCTGTTTCTATGCACTAACCGCATGTTAAAGAATTAATGCCCACTAGCCAAAGGGGCCCCTTTGCTGCTTCTACCCAAGCCACTATGGGTAAGCAGAAGGCTAAATCAGTATCAATACTACTACTACTACTACTATTAAGCATTTCTATAGCGCTACAAGGCATACGCAGCGCTGCACAAACATAGAAGAAAGACAGTCCCTGCTCAAAGAGCTTACAATCTAATAGACAAAAAATAAAGTAAGCAAATCAAATCAATTAATATGAACGGGAAGGAAGAGAGGAGGGTAGGTGGAGGCGAGTGGTTACAAGTGGTTACGAGTCAAAAGCAATGTTAAAGAGGTGGGCTTTCAGTCTAGATTTAAAGGTGGCCAAGGATGGGGCAAGACGTAGGAGTTCAGGAAGTTTATTCCAGGCGTAGGGTGCAGCGAGACAGAAGGCGCGAAGTCTGGAGTTGGCAGTAGTGGAGAAGGGAACAGATAAGAAGGATTTATCCATGGAGCGGAGTGCACAGGAGGGGTGTAGGGAAGGATGAGTGTGGAGAGATACTGGGGAGCAGCAGAGTGAGTACATTTATAGGTTAGTAGAAGAAGTTTGAACAGGATGCGAAAACGGATAGGGAGCCAGTGAAGGGTCTTGAGGAGAGGGATAGTATGAGTAAAGCGACCCTGGCGGAAGACAAGACGGGCAGCAGAGTTTTGAACCGACGAGAGGGGAGAGGTGACTAAGTGGGAGGCCAGCAAGAAGCAGATTGCAGTAGTCTAAACGAGAGGTGACAAGGGTGTGGATGAGGGTTTTGGTAGAGTGCTCGGAAAGAAAGGGGCGGATTTTACGGATGTTGTAAAGAAAGAAACGACAGGTCTTGGCAATCTGCTGGATATGAGCAGAGAAGGAGAGAGAAGAGTCAAAGATGACCCCAAGGTTTCGAGCTGAGGAGACAGGGAGAATGAGAGAGCCATCAACAGAAATAGAAAACGGGGGGAGCGGGGAGGTGGGTTTGGGGGGGGGGGGGGGAAATGAGAAGCTCGGTTTTGGTCATATTTAATTTCAGGTGGCGTTGAGACATCCAGACAGCGATGTCAGACAAGCACGCTGAAACTCTGGTTTGGATGCAAGGTGAGATATCAGGGGTAGAAAGGTAGATTTGGGAGTCATCGGCATAGAGATGGTAGGAAAAGCCATGGGATGAGATTAATGAGCCAAGGGAAGAAGTGTAGATAGAAAAGAGGAGGGGACCAAGAACAGAACCCTGAGGTACGCCGACAGGCAGAGGGATAGAAGTAGAAGAGGATCCACCAGAGTGAACACTAAAGGTGCGGAGGGAGAGGTAGCTGGTAAAAATAAACAAACAAACAAACAAAAAACAGTGCTTCAGGGACCCACAGATTTCCATGTGGTCCCAAGTTTTGTCTACAACTGTTGAAAGTGAAAATGTTGAAAAAACCTTCCCAAGTGAGCCCAATATTTCATTGAACTCCAGCAGCTCTTCCCCTCCTCTTCTGGAGCTCTGGAAGCCCTTTCTCTCCACCACAATTTCCAGAAGAGGCTCCTAGAAGTGCAACAGCAACAGAGGTGAATGAGCACAAGGGCCTCTGCTAGGAGTACAACTAACTCTGCCAAGGAACGCGGAAATTCCGGTGGTCAAAATAGGGCAGAAGAAGAGAGTGCAAAGTGCCTCAGACACTGTGGTGATTTCTACGGGTGTAAAAGCTAGGGCCACTATTCTTGTTTTTGTTGCACTACTGGACTTTCAAGTCAGTGATCTGAGTAGAGCCGGGAAAAATGTGACTTTGGATATTTATGGGTGTCTTTGTCTAGACCTGAAGAATTTCTAAAGACTTCTGTTTCTCGGACTTCTGTTTATTCTAAGCAAACTGTAGAGACACGTGGAGGGGTATTTTCGATATGATGTCTAAATCTGACATTGGACGTTTTGCACAAAGTGTCCAAAATCCGAATAGATAAAAAGGTCATTTTTGAAAAAAGGAAAATGACTTTTTTTTTTTAATACCATTTCAAACAAGGTTGTGTGCCCTTTTTCTTCTTCTTCTTCTTCTTTTGGGACCATTTTCGAAAACAAACCATCCAAATAAAAAACGTAGAAAAAAAAATCAAGCCATTGGGATGTAGGAAGGGCCAGCAGTGGTACTAGACTGGTCCCCCAGACATCCCAGGAGAGCAACGGTGCACGCTAGGGGGCATTACTGTGGACTTCAAATAAATGCTCCCAGGTACACATCTCAACATTGCTCCCTTATCTTGTCTGCTAAGCCCCCTAAAACCCATTACCCCCAACTGTACACCACTACAATAGCCCTTATGGGTGAAGGGAGCACCTATATATGGGACAGTGGGTTCCTGATGAGTTTTGGAGGGCTCAGAGTCTCCACCAGAAGTAACAGGTAGGAGGAGGAGGTATGGGCCCAGGCCCACCTGTCTGCAGTGCACTGCACCCACCACTAGACTACTCCAGGGACCTGCATGCTGCTCTAATGCACCCGAGTATAACATCTGAGGTGGGGGGTGGGAAGAAGTCAGTGACCACTGGAGAAGTAAGAGGAGGTCATCTGGTCATTTAGGGCACCTTTTTGTGCCTTATTCATTATAAAAACAGGTTTAGCTCAAAACCTAGTTTTACTCTTGGACTTTTTCTGCCCTAATGGAAAACAAAACAAAACCTTCCATGTCTCAGGAAGGCCCAAATCTCGCCCTTAACACACTCCCTTGAGATCTGGATGCACTGCAGACGAACAGCATTGAAAAACCATCTGAAAAATAGGTTTTGAAAATACTAGGGGTGGGCATTTATTGCACTATTAATATGATTACAAAAAAATTATATGTTAACTACGATTACATTTTTTTATCATGATCACAATTTTTAACTCCTGTCTGTTGCCTTCTCCCCTGCCTCTCCTATTTCACGTTGGAATAACATAACAGAAGGAAGACATCAGCATCAGTTGCAAGTAACATGTGAGAATCACTGCCAGAGACCCTATGAAGAGCCAGATAAATGTTAAGATAATGTGTGTGGAGGGGGGGGATCCTGGACTTATGTACTGGGGGGTCAGCAGTAGGAGAGGAAAGAAATGGGTGTCTGTGTGACAGGGGTAACAGGTTTAGCAGCAGAAGAGGAGCTGAAGGGGAAGGATGAAGCAGGAAAGGATAAAGGTAGTTAGCTGTGTGGAGGAGAGGGGGAGCAATGTGCTGTGAGAAGGAAGTGTGTGTATGCAACTTTTCATTAAATTCAGCAGGATTAAAAAATTTCCATGCACTGGGAATTTACCAGTACCAAGCCAACCAGTCCAGAGGTTCGACTAATCATGTCATTACAAATTTTAATACCACATTTAATTTTGATTAACATTTTTAATTTTTGCCCACCCCTAATTGAATAGCATGTTGTAAAGGATAATCAGCCACGTTGAGCATTTGTTCAAAAGGATGTTTGGGTCAGCATTCAAAAAAAATTTTTTTTTTGAAAAGCATGTATCCAAAATGCATGCCAAATCGTGCAAATAAATAAATTAAAACATTTTAATCTGTGCCCACCCCTAGAAAATACCGATTTGGATGTTTTTGTGAGAAAAATGTCCAAATACTGCTTTATGCCACTTTTTAGACATTTGTCTTTTGAAAATGAGCCCCTTAGTGAACATAATTTTTATTTATTTGTTGCATTTGTATCCCACCTTATCCCACCTCTTTGCAGGCTAAGCTGCAGGCAGTAGATCATTATTTCTGGTCTACTGAACTCCTAAATTACAGCTTTACTGAAATATGGGATTTCTTTTGTGAAAGACAGTCTTAATTTACATTAAAAAAATTACAAAGTTTTGGAAACTTCTACCTGGAGTAAGAACTTTAGATTGTTGAACTTTCCTAAGACTAGACTGCTGTCCCCCAGTATTCTCTGTACAATTTATTCGAGAGATGATGTACTGAAGATCTGAAGCTGCAGGACATCATAGTATCTAAGATGTATTATCTACCAGCTGGGAAGAAGAAAGAATGAGATGGAAAAAGACTAGATTCTGTTGTCTCTCCGAATAATTTGGATCGTTCTGATTTTTGTTTAAGCGTTCGCTTAATGATAATACACCTTAGTAGAGCTACTTCAGTGGGGGGGGGGGGGGGGTTAATTTTTATTTTAACCAATTTTCAATGCATATTACAAGAGAGCTCTTGAATAGAAAACAATATGATTAATAAAAAGTTACACTAATCATAAGAAGAAAATACTGTACTTAACCATCTTAACCTTCTTTATATAAACAAAAGAAAAACAAATCATTAAGGATAAATTTAACAAAGTGATAATTGTATCTCAAGTCCACAAATAGGAGAGGAAGGAAAGGCACAATTCAAAGATATATCATTAATAAGAAAAAAGGTGGAAGAGTAACACCAAGCTAATTACGAAGTAGAAGTTACAGGAGCAGACAATGGTGGATGAGGAGGAGTCGAGACCTGTCTGGAGTCCAAGAAGGTTGTTAAATGAACCGGTTCAAAGAAAATATATTTGACTGTAGTTTAATATATAAAATATATTTGACTGTGAGCCAGCAGAAGGAGGTGTTGATGCCCCTCTACAAGTCGTTGGTGAGGCCCCCATTTGGAGTATTGTGTTCAGTTTTGGAGGCCATATCTTGCTAAAGATGTAAAAAGTCTGGAAGCACTGCAAAGAAAAGCTACGAAAATGGTATGGGATTTGCATTGCAAACCGTACAAGAGACTTGCCGACCTGAACATGTATACCTCAGAGGAAAGGAGAAACAGGGGTGACATGATACAGACGTTCAAATATTTGAAAGGTATTAATCCGCAAATGAACCTTTTCCGGCGACAGGAAGGCGGTAGAACTAGAGGACATGAACTGAGGTTGAAGGGGGGCAGACTCAGGACTAATGTCAGGAAGTATTTTTTCACGGACAGGGTGGTAGATATGTGGAATGCCCTCCTGCGTGAGGTGGTGGAGATGAAAACGGTAATGGAATTCAAACATGTGTGGGATAAACACAAAGGAATCCTGTTCAGAAGGAATGGTTCCGTGGAATCTTAGCCGAGATTGGGTGGCGACACCGGTAATTGGGAAACAAAATGGGAGCTGGGCAGACTTCTACGGTCTATGCCCTGATTGTGACTGAATAGATAGGGATGGGCTAGAGTGTAAATTTTAAGGGGCTTTGACGTTAGCTCCAGAGCTTAGTACAAGAACAGTGCTGGGTAGATTTTACGGTCTGTGCCCTGAGAAAGGCAAGGACAAATCAAACTCGGGTATACATATAAAGTATCACATACCATGTGAATGAGTTTATCTTGTTGGGCAGACTAGATGGAACGTACAGGTCTTTATCTGCCGTCATTTACTTTGTTTAATCACACATTTACAAGGAAAATTAAGCCAGAAGATGCCCTGTAACTGCAGAACACGTGGACGCAGTTTCAAAAAGGATTGACGCCTTTGTTGAATTTGTCTAGATATATCAGGGAAAACTCTAATTCTGTAATTCAAAAATAATTATTGTTTATGACGAAAAAAATTTCTCTAAATCCAATCTCAGTCTGGCTGTAAAACAAAGTCTACAATTAAAGTAACAGCTTGGGCTCCAATGGTTTCATCGTCTATCATCTAAGCCAAGTTTAACTCATCAAATGGTACCTCGGAACCCATCACTAATGGTCAGAAGATTTCTTAGTATAAGACAACAAACAAATTCTAAAAACAGGAGGGTATGATTGTTCTGGTATTTTCAAAATTTCTGATATACATGTTAAAAGTTATGAGAGGAGCGACTGCTGGTAAATTCAGGAAAATTTGTAAATCATAATGTCTTCAATCTTTGCTGATTTTCCAAATGTTCTATTTTTCTCTGCAATAACAAATTCTCCTTTATTAAAGCACCTTGTCCCTCCTGAAGTTTAACAATGTCAGACTTAGTTGATGACTCAAAGGACTCCAAATGCTGTGTTTTAATTTCTAAATCAGCAACTTTACCAGGAGGTGAGAGTTAACGTCACCAAAGTAGAAATCTTGTTAGAAAAAGTAGTTTCCAAACTCACCAGGGCTTCCCAAATTGTCTCAAGGGTAATCACCACATAAATTAAATATAATGTTCAAGACTGCAGAAACCTCAAGCAAGCTGCATTAAACATTTATGTATAGATAAATACCAATGGCTTGTTTGCATACCAGAACCTCTGTCAGGGTTCTAGCCTGTAACCCAACCTGGGTACCCTGGCAGCCTTGCTAACAGCAGCTCTACAGCTCACTGCTCTATGACCTCTCTTCACCACGGTGCTGTTGCTTAAAAATTCTTTTTTCATTAAATTACCTATATGCCACTGACTGAAGTGTTTTAAGTTGTCTTTCTGTTATCCGTCTTAAAATAAATGAGTTCTAAGTCAACATATTTTTGTCTAATACAGTAGATGATAGCATATCAGGACCAAGTCGCCCAACAGTCTGCTCCATTGTCTGCACTGAGTAAATGAACATATAAGAATAAGATTACTATACTTAAAAGATATTAGGGGGGGGGGGGAGCTGACTTCTCAACCCTGTTGCCCTCCTTGTCCCCTACATCTGCCTAAAGCATACCCAAGTTCTGCTTACTGCACCATCCTTCACCACCTCTGCTAGTACATCATTTCAGATATCCACTACCTTCCTTGCAATCAGCCAAACAGAAAATGATTGTAAACTGTACTGGGCTTTAGGATTTCTAAAAAATATTTGGCTGCCAAGATCTCATTAACAGAAACAATGCATTCCTGATTCATGTGGGCAGCAGCGCATATCACATGTCCGGCACAGCAATATGTGCAGGAAGTTCTAGTGAGCACTCTCTAATACTATTTAGTACTAACTGTGGGGGCAAAGGGCCCCTGCATAAAGCATTATATATAGCACTGTAATTTCCTATATAACAGAGGTATATGGAATTATGATACATGGAACTGTTCGGGACTTCCAACCTGACTTTAAAATACAGACTCTAGCTGATCTCATCTTTCATGCAGAGGAATGTTGTATAATAAGCCTTGGCTTTACATACAGACAAGAGAATGCTACCAAGGGTACCAATGTACCAGAATAGCAATGTTATTATCAGCACCTACGTCATTTCTTTGAAGGCATGAATAAACATGTGGATAAAGGTGAGACGGTTGATGTAGCGTATCTAGATTTTCAGAAAGCTTTTGATGAAGTTTTTCATGAGAAACTCCAGAGAAAATTAAAGAGTTATGGGCTAGAAGGCAAAGTTCTGGTGTGGATTAGGAATTGGTTATTGAACAGAAAACAGAGGGTAGGGTTAAATGGTCATTTCTCTCAATGGAGGAGGGTGAACAGTAGAGTGCCGAAAGGAATCTGTACTGGGACCGGTGCTATTTAACATATTTATAAATGATATGGAAATTGGAACGATGAGTGAGGTAATTAAATTTGCAGATGATAACAAAACTATTCAAGGTTCTTAAAACACGTGCGGACTGTGAAAAATTGCAGGAAAACCTTAGGAAATTGGAAGATTGGGCATCCAAATGGCTGTTGAAATTTAACGTGGACAAATGCAAGGTGATGCACATTGGAAAGAATAATCCGAATCATCGTTACCTGATGCTAGGGTCCACCTTGGGGGTCAGCGCTCAAGAAAAAGACCTAAATGTTGCTGTAGATAATACACTGAAATCTTCTGCTCAGTGTGCGGTTGTGGACAAAAAAGCAAACAGGATGCTAGGAATTATTAGGAAAGAGATGGTGAAGACCGAAAATACTATAATGCCTTTGTATCGCTCCATGGTGCATCCGCACCTTTGAGTACTGCGTTCAGTTCTGGTCACCGTATCTCAAAAAAGATATAGCGGAATTAGAAAAGGTTCAAAGAAGAGCAACCAAAATTATAAAGTGGATGGAACTCCTCTCATATGAGAAAAGGCTAAAGGAGGTACGAGCTCTTCAGCTTGGAAAAGAGACAGAGCTATGTCAATCATGATCTTTAATGTAATACCACTTGTATCTCTCACTCCGGAATGGCGATCGCCATGATGGAACAATGTAAGCTACATTGAGCCTGCAAATAGGTGGGAAAATGTGGGATACAAAAGCAATAAACAAATACATAAATAAATAAAGGGAGATATGATTGAGGTCTACAAAATCCTGAGTGGTGTAGAACGAGTATAAGTAAATCGATTTTTTACTCGTTCCAAAAATATAAACACTAGGGGACACTCGAGGAAGTTACATGGAAATACTTTTAAAACAAATAGGAGGAAATATTTTTTCAATCAAAGTATAGTTAAGCTCTGGAACACTTTGCTGGAGGATGTAGTAACAGCGGTTAGCGTATCTGGGTTTAAAACAAGGCCTGGACAAGTTCCTGGAAGAAAATTCTATAGACTGCTACTGAGACAAACATGAGGAAGCCACTGCTTCCTCTGGGGTTGGTAGAATGGAATATTGCTACTATTTGGGTTTCTGTCAGGTACTTGTGACCTGGATTGGCCACTGTTGGAAACAGGATACTGGGCTAAATGGACCATTGGCCTGACCCAGTATGGCTATTCTTAACTGTAGAAGAGAAAACCTATCATGACAGCAGGATGTAAAAGTCTATTCCCAGCTGGGATCTCTAATTAAGTTCCTGTAGCTTTGGGTAAACAGGCATGGATACAAAATGCAAACAGTGCAATAAAGAAACGCAAGTCTGATTGCCCAAATGAAATGGCACTATGGCAATTGCTCCTGCTCCGAGGTAATAAATGAGGCATATATGACCATCTAGATAAGTGCTTCTCAACCCAATCTTTGGGGCACACTCAGCCAGTTGTGTCTTCAGGATATCCAAAATGAATATGCATATGAGAGATTGCATCCACTGCCTCAGATCTTCATATAAGAATCTTCACTAATGTCATGCTACTGTTTTATCTGAAGGACTGCCTGACATCCCTGGCCATAGCTTTTGGTTGGGCTTCTGAAGTTATTACTTGCATTTGCATGTTTTGAGCAAAAATATTGTTGTTAATTTATATTTAATGCCATTAAAATAAAACAAGCTGATATTTTATAGTATCACTTTTATCCATGCACAATCATCCTAACTAGTGATTTAAATTAAGCTTTAAATGGATTTAATGCAGGGTTTCCCAAACTGTGGGTCACAGACTAGGGGGCACTTTAGGGAGTTACATGGAAATACTTTTAAAACCAATAGGAGGAAATATTTTTTCACTCAAAGAATAGTTAAGCTCTGGAACTCTTTGCTGGAGGCTGTAGTAACAGTAGTTAGCGTATATGGGTTTAAAAAATGTTTGGACAAATTCATGGAGGAAAAGTCCATAGTCTAGTATTGACACAGACATGAGGAAGCAACTGCTTGCCCTGGGATTTGTAGTATAGAATGTTGCCACGATTTGGGTTTCTGCCAGATACTTGTGACTTGGCTTGGCCACTGTTTGGACTGGGCTAGAGCTAGATGGACCATTGGTCTGACCCA
Organism: Microcaecilia unicolor; assembly: GCF_901765095.1. Lineage (NCBI taxonomy): Eukaryota > Metazoa > Chordata > Amphibia > Gymnophiona > Siphonopidae > Microcaecilia > Microcaecilia unicolor. Next base: position 51,653,430 of record NC_044038.1, read on the forward strand.
ATATGTCTACTCTTATGTTTATGGCCAGACCAGCGAAGGACTATCGGAATTTCCCTTGCAGCCGGAGAGGCATTGTGGCTGGAAAAACACCACATATTGTTTATAAAACCCCGGCTCATTGTCAAGGTGACTCCTTCTATGTGGTGCCAGTGACACAATATTGTGGCTTCTCAAGTCACAACATGTGGGATAAACAAAGTTATTAGGCATCGACAACAAGGTCAGAATACACGTCACCAACCCAGCTGCAGCTTGTGATTTCTATCTGCAGCACCTGCTCTGCGTCTGACTGATCTGTCTGAGGAACACTCTGCCACCTGCTGGATATCTGGTACTATCTCCACTCAGGTTATATAGTTGCTATATATAGTTGTTTGTAAGTGCTGTGGGTTTAGAGTAACTGGCTGAATTAGGATCCTACCTTTGGGATCTATGTGCATTTACACTGTGCTGTTTTCATAAGACCATTTCTGTTTCATGACTCCTGCATTTTCATTTTGTTCTTGATGCTACTGTAAATAAATAAGCAATCTATTTTTACAACACTCTTCAGTGTGAAGTTAGTTGTTATTAATTGTGCGTTATTAATTCGGATCTACAGATAACGGGAACACAATTTCTTTCCAAACACTACACTGTCTAATTCCAGAACATGGCGGAGTCACGTTCTGTAATCTATACTAAGTGTCACATTCCCAATAACACACCAAAAGAGTTATCTGTGTACACCCCACACTAACAAGGAATAAAGCAGTGCTGGCAAGAGTTATTCAATGACAAAAACAGTGTAGTAGCTGAACAGACTCCCCATGTGGCTCCTGCTGCAATGAAAACCTCATCTTAACTATGAGAACTATCCAAACATATGACTTCTCCTTTCATGTGAAGGCTCATCATTGTTAGGGCTAACAGGATAGATAAGTAGCTGCCTCGATGGCAGAAGAATTTCACATCTTCATCATATATTCATGTAGCTCTGTTCTTCAATCAGCAATTGCTTATCTTTGGGGGGGGGGGGGGGGGGGAAATCCTACTTTATTAGGAAGCAAGTCTCTGGCTGAAACCACAAAGTAAAAACGTCACTACTACTCTAATCTTATCTTACTCAACCCAACAGTAATATTTTCAGAAAAGGATTCTGGATTTAGCTCATGCCTTTTTCAGTAGTAGCTCAAGGCCTATTACATTCATGTACAGTAAGTTGGTATGTTCTTGTCCTCTGAAGGCTTACAGTTGGTTACTTGCCCAAGATCACAAGGAAATTTTTACAGCTGCAAGAGTCTCTTGATAAGTTAAAAGCACATTACTGGTTCAGCATCAGCATACAGATTATATAGATAAAGCCTTCTGTGTACTCGGTACTCTGCATTTAATCCACGCCATTACCTACTGGCTACAATCCAATCACTAGTTACCTTCCTGAAACTGGACATTACAAAAACAAAACAAAGAAAAACAACCCAGGATATTTTGAATCACAAAATGCCTTACAATGAAATTGCATAAACATTGATAAAAATATGTTTCCATTATTCCCTGAGCTATGAAATACTGAGTACCAGCACACAATTTTTATTGGTTTATGTACATCGACATTAAGTACTACCGCATCTGATGTTAGTCACTATCGTCATGAGCAATCGCAGCCCAACAATATGCGTTTTTAAATAATTATTCCAATCAATCTAACAAGATCGTCTTACTTACCACCCCCCATCCCACTTTAGATACTCTGAATATTCAGCAGATACCAGCGAGGTAAATGCCAGGAAGAAAAAATGTTCCCACAATGTCATCTGCAGCCAAAAGATTTGTGAAAATCAACTCAGTTATAACCACCTTCTTCACGCTGGGATTTCAAATCTCGTTGAAATTTGCTAAGGAGCAAAAAAAATAATAATAATAATAAATAAAAATAATTAATTAGTAAGACCTATCAACCCCAAGTGATATCAAGCGTCAGAAGACAGGGAACCACTGTACATCAACTTTAATACTACTCCCTCCTACGCTGTTCCAAAGTGTACATATAAAATTTAAAATGAGGAGAAGCTACGTACCATAAAATCCTGCTCGTTACAGAGCTGCAGAATTTGACATTAACTGGTCGACGAGAATGAAACCAGAGCAATAGTAGCACCACGACACCGTAAGCGAGTACCATCCACTTCTTCGCATGCGCAACAAGAGACATTCACCGGCAGCACCGCCTCTATATCCCGCCTGCTGTTTGCCGAGGTAACAGTTGCGCATGCTCCTTTCGGGAGTCTTGTCTTCTGCAATAGACAAAACAAAATTTAGTTCTTCTGTGAGGGGCGGTCTGGTTCTCTGTATAGATGCCAACATTTTAAAACAATGGGGTGCCAAACCCAATACGAATATTACCCTCCATCAGGGATTCTCAAGACCCAGGTCCGGGAACACAGCCAACCAGTTAGTTTTTCTTTTTCCAGATATCTAACATACATTTGCATGCATTATATCCGCTAAGTTACTCATTCCAGCAGGGAGGGGTTTTAAAACTTACATCTCAAAGCTATGTATGTAACTTGCCCAGAACTTTGGATAGGGTGGGATAGAAATTTGTGAAATAAATCATAGTCGTAGTTTGACTGTTTCATTTGGGGGTGGGGGGCAAAGGATGGGGCGGAGCATATTAGCATATCATTTGCATATATATCTTTATATGCAAATGATATGCTAATATGAAGGAAGGGAAAAAGAGCTGGCTTTTTTTAGGAATAACCATAATGAATATGTATGAGATATCAAGCCAGCTCTTTCTCCCTTCCTTCCTTCTTTCCTCCTTACCCAGCACTCCCTCTTCCACTCCAGTATTATTTCCCCACCCCCTTTCCCATACCATGCCAGTGTTGACCTTAGAAATGCATAAGCTCTATATGTAGATCCTTCAAGAGGTAGTGTGTCATGATTTAGGCTCTACACCCTTTCTGATGTTTTGGTGCCACCTCAGTAAAGCCAACACACAATCTCTCCACTGCAATACACTATACACAAACTTGTGCAAAAACACACTCATAACCTTACTAAACCATAACAGCACTAATTCCAAGGACAGGACGAGCTGCAACCTTATGCGTGAAAAGGCAGAACTGTAATCACACCAGGCTCTAAAACACCAATACACTACCTCGTGAAAAACACATGACACAACAGACATGACACAAGGAACTAGAAAGCAAAAAATATGAAGGCAAAATACTGAACTGGAAAGTTAACTCAAGAAGTCAGACTCAGCATGCAGCAATACCAGAAAAATTGAAACTTACATGCAAAATTTCACAGATGCACATTTCAAAAAGCTGACATATTCCAATTAATAAATTCTGAATAAAATACTTTTTTCTACCTTTGTTGTCTGCTCATTAGTTTTTCTATTCGCTTTGGTCCCAGTGTCTTCTGTTTTATGCAGTGTCTTCAGTGGCGTAGGAAGGGCGGGGCGGTAGGGGCGGTCCGCCCCGGGTGTCAGCGGGTGGGGGGGGGTGCTCTGGACAGCCCTCGTCTCCTGCCCCCTTCGTTTTTTTTTAATCCATTGCAGCGACGCAGGCAGTGCTTCGCGTCTGCCCTGCGTGTGCTGTGAAGATAGAAAATCACCTCGTTAGCGTCGGCCCTTCCACCCGTTGTGTCCCGCCCTCAAGGAAATAGGAAGTTACCTCAGAAGAGGGTGGGACACAACGGGGGAAGGGCCGACGCTAACGAGGTGATTTTCTATCTTCACAGCACACACGGGGCAGACGCGAAGCGCTGCCTGCGTCGCTGCAATGGATTAAAAAAAAATGAAGGGTGATGGCAGGAGACAGGGCTCTGTCAGCTCTCCACAAGGGGGGACGGGACCAGGTCGGGGGGGGGGTCAGATGGGAGAGGGGGAGTGCTCAGATGGGAGAAGGGGTGGGGGAGCTCAGATGGGAGAAGGGGTGGGGGTGTTCAGAGGGGATTGGGAAGGGGTGGGGGAGCCCAGAGGGGTGTTCAGAGGGGAGAAGTTGATTGGGGAGGGTGGGGGAGCTCAGAGGGGAGAAGGGGAAGGTGGGGGATCCCAGAGGGGAGAAGGGGATTGGGGAGGGTGGGTGGGTGAGCCCAGAGGGGTTCTCAGATGGGTGCTCGGAGGGGAGAAGGGGATTGGGGAGGGGTGGGGGTGCTCAGAGGGGAGTGTTCAGATGGGAAGAAGGGGATTGGGGAGGGGTGGGGGTGCTCAGAGGGGAGTGCTCAGATGGGAGAAGGGGTCTGAAGCTGGAACTGGGGTCTGACAAGGGGCAGGAGGGAAAATGGGTCCATGCCTGGGGCAGGTGGGAGAATGGGTCTGGGGCTGAAAAGGGGGGATGCAAGGCATGTGGTGGATGAAGGGGGCTGGAACTGGGGGCTGAAAAGGGGACAGGGAGAAGTGGCTGGGGGCTGAAGCTCGGGACTAATGGAAGAAAAGGGCTGGGGACTGGTGGGATAGTGGGGCTGAAAAGGGGGGCAGGTGGGAGATGTGGGCTGGGGCTGGAACCAGGGGCAGGTGAAATAAGGGGGCTGGAACTGGGGGCTGAAAAGAGGGGGCAGAGAGGGGACAAACCCTGGATGGAAGGGGGGAGTGTGAGGGAGGGCAGACCCTGGATGGATGGGAGAGGGAGGGCAGACGGATTGAAGGGGCAGAGAGAAAGGGCAGATGGTGGGTGGAAGGGGGAGATAGAAAGAGGGCAGACTGGGGCAAATGGTGGATGGAAGGGGCAAAGATAGAGGGCAGATGTGGCTGGAAGGGAGAGAGGGAGATGGCAGACTGGGGCAGATGGTGGATGGAAGGGGCAGAAATAGAGGACAGATGTGGATGGAAGGGGCAGAGAGGGCAGACAGTGGATGGAAGGGACATTAGAGAGGGCAGACACTGGATGGCAGAGAGAGAGAGCGAAGACAGATGCTGGATGGAAGGAAGACTGAAAAGAAGATGAGGAAAGCAGAAACCAGAGACAACAAACTGTAAATAAAATACATATTTTTATTTTTTTGCTTTAACATGTAAATAAGGTAATCTTTTTATTGGACTAATTTTAATACATTTTGACTTAACTTTCAGAGAACAAAATCCCCTTCCTCAGGTCAGGATAGGATACTGTAACAGCACTATACTGTATTGACCTGAGGAAGGAGATTTTGGCCCCTGGAAGCTAAATGTATTAGTCCAATAAAATGGTATTTTATTTTCTATATTTGTTTTATTTCTATTTGTTAATTTGTAAAGTGGTGATTGGTATTTGTTAGTTTTTTCAAATTTACATCTGCTGTCTTTATATTTTGCACAGTACTAGGGGACATTTTCTGTTTTTTTGGTGTTGTATTGTATACAGAGTCTGGCATCGGGGGTTCAGTTTAATTTTTGTCTAAATAGAAAGTTTATTATTACTTATTCTATAGTGGATTAGGGTGTATCTGTGTTTGTGAAAAAGACATGGCTTTCGGTTGGCACTGACTGTGTAGGATTGACGATCTGTACTATTCTGTCTGTTTTCGTTTTACAATAGGTGAATTGATGTTCTAGTGTTCACTGTAGTGTTTAAGATGCTTTCCTTTTCCTTGTGTGACTCGTACAAATTACTGCTTATGGTATGGTATAATTGCTCTATATATAGGTCCTGAGTGTTTTGTATTCTCGGTATGCCTTGTACTGGATTTGGGGGGGGGGGGGGGTGTTAAAAAATGACCAGCCCCGGGTGTCAACTACCCTAGCTACGCCACTGAGTGTCTTCTTTCCATTTGATATTCCATTTAATAGATTCAAAATAAAATACTTTTTTGTACCTTTGTTGTCTGGACATTTTACTGTTCAATCATGCTGGTTCCAGTTTCCTCTTTTCCTGTCTTTCTGCTAATTCTCCTTCAACTGCTTGCTGTCCATTTGTCTTTTCTCTTCTCTCCTGTCTTATTCCATTCCTTCACTACACCTACCTTTGACACATTATTTCTTTTTTAGCTCTTTCCTCTCTGTTTTGTTTCTTTACTGCCTCTCTGTTCACTTAAATTTCACCCTCGTCCTCAGCCTTCTCCTTTTTAGTTTTCAGCTATCAAATTCCATTTCCTTCTCTCACCCACTAGCTGCCCCATTCCTCTTCTCAGTCCTTCCTCCAACCTTCCATTTCCTTTCATCTTTAATCAACTCTCTATTACCACATTTCTGCCCCCCCCCCTCATCACTATCATCCTCTCATTTGTTTCCTTCCCACCTCCCCTTTGGCCTCTCCCAAATAGTTCCACCATTTGCAGCATCTTCTTCCCTCCAACCTTCTAGCCCAGCACGCCTGCTCCCTTTCTCCCATTGTAGCCTAATATCTCCCTGTTCCTTCCACACACACACACCCCAGCATCTTCCAGCCCCCCCTTCCCTGTGGTCCAGCATTTCTTCCTCTCTGTCTTCCCTCCCTCCAATTGTCCAGCATTTCTCCCTCACTCCCTTCTGTCCCTGGATCCACAATCTCCCTCTTTTTCTCTTTCCCCTCTAGTGTATATCTATCCCTCCCTCTCATCCATCCCCATGTACAACCTCTCTTCCCTCCTTCTTCTTCTCTCCCACTGCTCACATCACTCTCAGTATCTCCCTTCCTTGCACCCTGGGCCCAACATCTATCTCTTTCGTCCTCTTCCTTCCCCTTTTAGCATCCCTCCCATCCCCATACAGCATCTCTCTCTGTCTCCCTCCCTCCCACTTCCATTTTCCAACATTTCCCCTTTTCTCTTGCTGTGCATCTGTCCCTCCCACCTCCTCCACATCCAGCACTATTTCTCCCTCTCTCTCCCCATGCATCTCCCCCCACCAACATTCCCCACCTCCCTCTCTCACCTCTACCTACCAGCATTACCCCAACAGTTCTCCTCCTGTCTCTCCCTGCCACCAGCCAGCATGCTGCCTCGGTCTTCCCTGCCGGCGCTGCCTCGGTCCCTGAATCCCTGCAGCATTCTCTAGTTCACCCGTACCCGTCGCCGTCAGCGCTGCCATTCATTCTCACAGGCAGCTCCGTTCCTGCTCCCCTTTGCCGCGTCCTCCGGCTCTCTCTGATGCACTTCCTGTTTAACAGGAAGTGCTTCAGAGAGAGCCGGAGGAGTGGACACGGCAAAGGGGAGCGGGAGCAAGGCTGCCTGTGAGAATGAATGGCAGCGCTGACGGCGACAGGTACGGGTGAACACAAGAATGCTGCAGGGAGTCAGGGACCGAGGCAGCGCCGGCAGGGAAGACACAATTAAGCCCCGCCAGTTCGCCGGTGCGACTTCCTTTAAGAAGACTCGTTTGGGCTCGCCCCTCCAATCTACGCCCATGGAAATAAATAAAACAAAAATATATTCAAAACTATTCAAAGCCAACATTTATAATCAAACAGCTAAAGCAAACAGACTCCTACAAAAATAAGAAGAAAAAGGAGCCTGAGATACAAATGCCTACAACAGTCACTTAAAAAACAATATCCTCCACAATATTTATATATATATATATATATATATGTATATATGTAGCTGTATATCTAGAACTACATTTTCTCTCAATAAATAGCTATAACAGCATGGGCTAATTTTGAGATAACTATATTTCAAGAAAACTGTTGTGAGTACACTTCAAGTTATTCAGGATATGCTAATACAGCTACATCTATCTATCTATCTATCTATCTATCTATCTATCTATCTATCTATCTATCTATATCTATTGTAGAGTTTTTTTTGTAACTAATGGTTGATAAAAGATAGCCTATTGTGATGCTTGCCTGGTGCAATGAGAGATGTTATAGAGAATTTGCCAAGCCTCTTCAAGCCTACTGACTATCATCCAATGCTGCTCATCCATGTCGGCACAAATTATGCTGCTAGGCATCCCACTGAACATAACAAAAGTAACTATATCTCAGAGAGAGGGTGAAGCAGATAGGTGAACAGGAGGTGTTCTTGTTGATCCTTCCTTTCAATGGTAAAGACCATGGATAGTTTCACTTAAAGCATTTCGGCTTCATGGACCATGGAATGAATTTCCCAAGGCTAATGAACAAAAGTGTCCAATTATCAAAAAAGGAACAAAGTGTCTTCCACAGCAGACCATCTAATTTACTGAAAAGGCTTTAAACTAGAATTGTTGGCAAAGCCCCCAGATTATTATTCGTATTCATGTATTTATTTATAAACTAGTAAAAAAGGGCCGTTTCGTTATGAAATGAAACAGGCACTAGCAAGGCAATCCCCCACCCTCCCTCACTGTCTCGCTCTGTTCCCTCCGAGTTCCAGACCCCCCTCCCACTCTCCCTCCCAGTTCAAAGCCACCCTCCCTCCCACCCACCCAGTTCAAGGCCTCCCTCCCAGTTGAAGGCCGGCCTCCCTCCCTCCTTCCCTCCCAGTTCAAGGCCACCCTCCCTCCCTGCCTCCCAGTTCAAGGCCTCCCTCCCTCCCAGTTCAAGGTCTCCCAGTTCAAGGCCGGCCTGCCTCCCTCCTCCTTCCCAGTTCAAGGCCTGCCTCCCTCCCTCCCAGTTCAAAGCCTTCCACCCACCCATTTCAAGGCCCCCTCACGCCCCTCCCACTGAGTTCCAGACTCTCCCCTCCCTCCGATTTCAACACCCCCCTCTTCGCGTTACAGACTCCTGGATCCCCCTGCCGCGACCCCTTCGACCCCCCCTTCCCGATGAAAACACTCCCCCGCCGCCGTCGCGTACCTGTGCTGACGGGGGACCCAACCCCCAAAGTTCTGTTTTCATCTGTGCCGGCATGTTGCTTGCTGAATGATCATCTGTTGAAGTTTCTGTGCGTGCGTCTGATGTCAGACACATGCACAGAAACTTGAACAGCTGATCACTCATGAAGCAACGCCCCGGCGCAGCCGAGAAGAGAACTTCGGCTGTCGGGGGTTGGGGTCCCCGTCAGCACAGTTATGCGACGGCGGCGGGGGAGTGTTTTCGTCGGGAAGGGGGGGTCGAGGAGGTTGCGGCAGGGGTCCATAACGCGGAGGGGGGTGTTGAAATTGGAGGGAGGGCGGAGTCTGGAACTCGGTGGGAGGGGCGTGAGGGCCACATGTCATGATGGTGCCTAGCAGACCACAGGAGCCACGGTCCCAGGCAGGACAGAACATTTTAGGTGAGAATTATATATATAGAAGGGCCCTTTTACCAAGGCATGGTAGGGCAACTGCAAGGGTAGCACTCAGCAAAACAGCATGACAGCTGGGCATGCCCAGGCACTCTGAGATAGTTCTGGGTTTGCCACACACCATTTCCCACACTAGAAAATAATATTTGCTAGCACGGGGGTGGGCAGTAGGCTTTCCTGGTGGTAATCAGGCAGCATGGGCGCATTACTGCATGCTGCCTGATTACCACATGAGTAGCATGTGAAGCCTTACTATCTTCTAAAAAGGAGGCGGTAAGGGCTCAGGTGGTAATGGCCACATGCTAATTTGGAAATTAGCACATGGCCATTAATGGACAAAATTTAAATGTGGCCATTTTACAGTGGCGCTAAAACTGCCGTTGGCCACTTTAAGGACCCCAAAATGTATAACCTGCTTACACCTAAGCAGCTTAAAGATAAAACATACATAAAATCTAAACACATAACAACTCATAATTAATTAAAAGCCTTCAAGTAAGTAAAACATTAAAGGGGAAATTCATCAAGCTGCATTAGGGACTTAAGTCATGTTAATTGGCCTTTAACATGACTTAAGGGCCCTAATGCTGCTTGACTAAAAGTTCCACAGCAATATTTAACTTGCTGCATGCATGTTGTGCATCTTATTACATCTCAAACAGTTGGATTGAGGGAGAGCTCTAGATGTGCTATACTTAGATTTTAACAAATCCTTTGACATGGTTCCTCATAGGCAACTTATAAATAAACTAAGCGTTCTTGGTATAGCCCTAAAGTGACTGGCTTAAAACTGGTTAAGTGGGAGACAAGAAAGGATAGTAGTAGAGTTCACTCTTAGGAAAGTGATTCTACCAGTGGTGTGCCCAAGGAGGTTGAAGAAAACATAAGACGGGGAGGGGAGTTCCTATCTAGTCCATTATACAGGCTGAGGCTAGTAGGCAGAGCTTCCAAGCAGTATGCAGAGTTTGATGCCATTTTAGTTCACCTAAAATAATAGCAAATGCTATTGAAAACAATAGCCAAAGATTATTAGAAATAATCTGTAAAAAGTCAAAAGCTGTTCCAGTTTGATAAGTAGTGCCTTAAAAGGTGGAGGACAAAAGATTTATTTTTTTTACAGCTTTTTAATTTATTTCAAAGCTTCCCATATCTAGATATAAATATCATAAAATAAAAATGGAATATCACTAAACAGCTTAAAAAATGAGTGTAGCTGGTAGAAACAGCACTTATAAACTTTGTATTTTGTGCTCATTTTTCTACACTGTTCTATTCAATACAGATGGCCAAGTTTCCGTGAGGATATCCTGTTTCCTGATGGGTTCATCTTAACCGTTGTAATCTGCTTTGGGAAGCCTGGTGTTATAAAGATGGAATAGCCTGAAATTAAATGCAAGTAAGCATGGAATCATCTTCACCTCATCTCTTTTGTAGAAGTTTTAATGTTAGATACACAAATGGATTATTCTGTTGTTTTGAGCATGTTTCAGGGACAAGTGGGTTTATAAGTCAAAATAATAAAAATAAATATTTTGTTTTATGCATATCTCTCATTTGTTGAAACAACTAAATGGGCTATAAGCAGTGGTGTGCTGGAGCAGGCTCTCACAGGCTCTCAAGAGGCAGTTGTTAAGTTTTTAAGAATTTTGGGAGCCGGTTGTTAAAGTAAGGCCCTCCATGGCTACTTTAACAACTGACTCCCAAAATGTGGGCTTGGGCCCCCCTGCTGAATTCTTTTTTACTTTGCTGGTGGGGATGCTGAGCCCTGCCAGCCAAGTAAATAGACTGCTGCTGCTCCCCGCTCCTTGTTTCCAGCTCTGAGCAGCAGACTGGGACTTCTCCAGCATGTGTGAGAAGTTTCAGCATGCTGCTCAGAGCAAGACGTTGGGAGTGGTGGCAGTCCATTTATTGGCTGCCAGCAAAGGTATGCCTAGCGTGCCCGCACGAAGGGAGGGAGGAGAGAGAGGCAAGTGTTGTTCCCCCCCCCCCCCCCCCCCCCGGCCACCCCTGGCCCTTCCAACTGCACAGTTGGCTACGTCCGGAGAAAGAGCCTGTTAAAAATTTACCAGCACACCCCTGGCTATAAGCCCTTAATGCAGTGTATTGATTTTCTTATATTTTGTTCTTGTGATGGCTTACACTGTGCCAAAACTGGAAATACAGTGAGACAGAATAATAGAATTCAGTAACATCCAAAATGTATTTTGTATGTTTTAATCATCATTTTTAAAAGCAAAATATGTTGCTTGATAAGCTTCATACAGAACAAGAAAAAAACAGTGAACTATCCAAAATAGCACAATATAAACTTTTACAGAGAACATACACCAAGAACCCTTCCCCTCCTGTACTCTCCTCCCTCTATATAAGCCTACCTGTTTACCAGTTACAATACATTTTGAATGTTTTTTAATGATATTCAATTTTGTCTATTATCCTCCACCTTGTAACTCCTGAGTCCTGCTTATCCAACTGAAACAGCTTTAGACTTGTTATAGATGGATCAACAATAAAGCACGACAACGCAGATGCAGCAGCTCATAGGTTAGCTTGCTTTGAGTGAATGGCAATGACGGCTGCGCGGGGGAGTGGAAATAGAGATTAACCAAATTGGCTTCCTTCCTTGCTTACAGTGGACTAGTTAGGTTAGGCTCACTTCCATTCCATTCCTCCTTGTTTAACTTCCTAGAAAGTTATGGCTGGTAATCGCTCCATACTGTAAGCAGTAGCGGCTGTGAAAACAAAGAAGCGCTCCTTCTGTCATGAAACCTTATTTTAAGCTTAAGAAGGCCCGATCCCGCTAAGTTACGCCCCCCTGTGACGTAACTACCGTCGCACGATCGCATTCGCAACTTCGAAGGAGGACAAGATTGGTAAGGAAATAGGAGAGTCCCGGGGCCGGAGAATAATCCTCGTCGTTAAATACATCAGCTCAGCTGTCTTATTTTAAAAACATTTATTTTGGACCGGTCTAGTTGCAATCCAGAGGTGGCCGGTTCAAATCCCGCTGCTGCTCCTTGTGATCTTGGGCAAGTCCCTCGCAGGGACGGTGTAAAAGCCAGATCTGCGGGATCCTCCGGATCTAAGTACTACCTTAAGCGGATCCCGCTGTATCCGTCTTTTACCATTTGCCGTGAATTGTGCTCCAATCAGGTCAACGCGACGGAAAAATATTTGCATCAAACTATAGACGTTTGACGCCGCCGTATAAAGCGATTGGCTCAGCAGCTAATAAAGCGAGTTTTACTCTTAATGAGCGATCGCGAAAAGTATTTAAATAAACCTGTGTAAATACACTTCCGGGGTTTTTTCAGTGTTGCCAGATGGGTTTTGGCGGGGAAAACTTTTTAAATCTGGCAACCTTGTGATGGTTATTGAGAAAGACATCATTACTAGTTCAACACAGAGAAAGATGTTATATGTGCAGGTAACGATGATAAACTACGGTGTTATAGAATAAAGCTGCATAATATATAATGAAGGTTCTGGGGAAAAAGAACTAGTTATGCAGGAATAGGCAAACTTTAGTCTGAGGGTTGTATTGGCACTGCAGTAGGTACGTCACGTGCAGTGTAGATTATTGTCAGCGCGGGAGTGGGGGAGGACCAGGGAAGGTCGTTGGAGCAGTCTGTGCGCGCGGGGAAAGTGAATAAATGTGATGTTTTCAAACGCAACGCTGGTGGCATCTTCTTCATAAATTCTCTTTGTTCATTATAGGTACTTCTGTAAGAGGGGCCCAGTTAAGCCGTAGTCTCTTCGGGATAACTGACGGTATGTTGTGAGATGTTGATTGGGATATTTTCATGTATGATTGAAACAAACCGTTTGTACTACAAATTTTAAGTACTGACCATAAATGTGATATTTTTTGATTATGATTTTTATTTTTTAACTAACAGGTGGTATTTCAAAATAATGGTATGACATTTACTATAGCAAACATTTTAGGACAGTTGTGGTCAGCCCTGGGAAAATGAGGTTTTAATGAATTCTGTTAGAGCAAATAATTTGTAATAGGCCAGGCCAAACATCCATTCTTTATGTGAAAAAATGTTACAGAAATTCAAATATGTAACTTCTTTATGTGAAAAAATGTTACAGAAATTCAAATATGTAACTTTCTCAGATTGCTTATGGACCCACGCCGTGAAAAATCGGCCATGCTCTTTATTTTGGATCTGCTACCTAATCACCTTTTCCACACCTCTTTGTAAGCTTATCTCCTATATAATAATTAATCAATCTGCTTCCCTGGATGGCTGCTGGCTGGGTTTGTAACTGTATGCAAATGAGGTACTACGTAATCAGCTGGCCTTCCTTTCCTTTCCTTCCCTCTCGGTGCCCCACCCTCCTGGAAAGAGGAAATTATGTCTGAGGGTGGGACACCGAGAGAGAAGGAAAGGGAAGGTTGGAGCGTGCCTGCTGCTTTCACTGATGCCCGCTGTGACTTCAGGTAAAATAAAAGTTTTAAAGGAAGGGCAGCAGGAAGGAAAGGAGGGCTGTTGTGGGATAAGAGGGCGAGCAGGTGAGGGCTGGGGTTGCACTGGATCTCAGGTGCTTAAAAGGGGGGGCAGGTGGGGGCTGTGGCGAGTCACTGGACATGGATGGGAGGGCAGGGGAGAATCACTTGACATGGAGGGGAGAGAAGAGAATTTGTTTAGACGATAGCCTTGAACGCAGCAGCAAGATAAGTGCTGGCTTTAATTGATATTTAAAGCAAGAAAATAGAGTACAAATAAGTAACAGTTAATGAGACTGAACAGAGAGGAGTTTTTTTTTTGTGGATGATGACAGCAAGAACTCTGGTTAATTAAAAGCCACAAGGCTAGGTTAAGGAGTCTGTTGAGGCTTTTTCCTCTGCAAGAGAACACATTGTAGCAAATGTATACAGTTCAGTGGTTAGGATAGTAGTGAGAGAGTACTGAAGTAGGTTGATCCTAAGAAACGCTGAGATATAGTGAATATGCAGAATCTCTGCCAAGTAGTTCTTTAAAAAAAACTGCTTAAACTCCTGTCACTGGTTCTCGTAGCAAGCATGGTAATAGTAGTATTGAGGGCAGAAGACCAGCTAGCCTGTCTTGCATATTCCTGTCCAAATATGACTCCTTATCTGATACCACTTATATTCAAATTACAGATTCAGATTGTCTGGTTTCCTTTACCCCTGTAACCTCTTTAGATGATACTCCACCACCAGCAACCTGTTTGGCAAATGATTTGAGTAAGAAGTGATGAAAGCGTGCAACGTGTGGTTCATGGAGTTCTTTCCAATCCCTCTGTATGTCTGTGTCCATGTGTAGCTGTGTTTTGGTTTGGAGGAAAGTGGGAAGAGAACAGCTTGAATGGTGCAGTACCCAAATATTCTGTTGGTTTGGAAAGGGTGGGGGAAGTATGATGAGATACAAACCATTAGATATCACTAGCATATGTTGTAGCTTAATCACAGGGTACCCACTGTCTTATGGTCTGGGTCAGATTGTCGTTCTATTGGGCTGTAGGAAAAATACATTTGTGGGTCCACAACATGGACTACTAGAAAGGAGTAGTTATTGATTGGTCTTCCCAGCAAACCACTCCTCACTGGGTGGAGCTGCAAAAATGTTAATGGAAAATAGCTGTTCCTTGTCATCAAGCAGTTGAAGCCATTACGTATGGGTTGTGTCCATCAACCAGCAGGGGGAGATAGAGAGCACTCAACTTTTCACAGTGCCTCATGGCCAGCTAGCTCCACTGCCTCGTCAGTATTCTCTATCTCCCCAAGCAGGGTGGCTGCAGCTTCTTCGAGCTCCATCAAAAATCTGCCTGGGGGTGGCTCCTGGCTTGCCAGTTGTTAGCCTGGGTGTTAGAGGCTATAGCAGCTTCACTTTGAAGGCACATAGGTCAGCCCTTTCCCTGCCTTACCCATGCCCCTGTGGATGTGGACATATTAGCTTGCTTTTCCCTGTCCTTTCCCACTCAGTGGATGCAGGCACATTGGTTCGCCTTTCCCCGCCTTTCCCACTTATTTGAGCCTCCGGAGTGATTTTATTTTCCTATTTTGCCTCTGCTTTCCTCACAGCATTAAAAATAAATAAATAATTAATTAATTAAAGTTGCACTTTAGCGCAGCGATCTTGGAAAAGAGGTTTTTGTAGAGATTCTTCTGCAGGACCGGAGCTGTGATACTCGGTCTAGTGAGGTAAGAGTGTTTTCTGACTCCTCTGGGTTGGGCCCGCGATCGGGACGTTTTTGGCGCGAACCATTTTGAATTTTACCGCAGTTTTCGGCGATGGCTGCGGAGACTGTAAAGCGCTGTTCTAAATGTGGCAAGTGCAAATCTGCAGCGGGGCTCTGTAAATCGTTCTGTACAGATGGTAGAGCCGGCTCGAGCATGGCGAGTGGCGATCTTTCGCGCTCTGAGCTGGCAGTGGACGCCATTTTGGATTTTCCATATGGCACATCCTCCGTTGCGACGGAGAGCCCTGAATCCGGGGTGGGGGGTCCTCTGAGTGAGGCTAATAATACAGCTGATAGCCCTGGGCAGGATCCGGGCGGTCAGGGAGCGGTTTTCTCCCCTGATTTTGTTTTAATGCTGCATAAGGCATACATGCTTAAAAGAGATCTTCCACAGGGATCTTCGGAACCTCTGCCTGCCCCCCCCCCCCCCCCCCCCGGTGGATCCTGGCCTTTTGGAGTTGGGTTTGCCTGTTTCTTATCCTCCTGATAAACGCAGAAGGGCTAATTCCCCTTCTGAGTGTGGCGCACCCCCCTCCCTCCCCCCCCCCCCCCCCCCCCCCCCCCCCGTGGTCGGGCTATGAGGATTCTGAGGGGTCTGGCAGAGCTTCTTGGTCTGAGGAGCCAGAGTCGGGTGCAGAATTGCCACAGGATCTTGATGATCCGTCTGCGGTGAGGATTTTCCACCGCGAGGAGCTGCCAGCGCTTATTTCAAATGCCTTACAAGCCCTCTCGATTGAAGATCTAGGGAGTGGCACAGCCTCCTCTGTTAATCCAAGGATGGCTAGTACCAGAAAGCCTGCTCAAGCCTTTCCTTTGCATGACTCCATCCAAGAGCTTATTTCGGCTCAATGGGCTGACCCCGAGGGGCCTTTGAAGGTTGCCAGGGCTATGGGGCAGTTATACCCTCTAAGTGAGGAACATTTGGCTCGCTTTGCAATGCCTAAAGTGGATGCCCTGGTCACGGCTGTGACAAAGAGAACTACCCTCCCTGTTGAAGGAGGTGTTGCCCTGAAGGATATTCAAGACCGCAGGCTTGATTCAGCTCTGAAGCGGTCCTTTGATTTGGCAGGTCTCACTGTTCGGGCATCTGCATGCAGTTGTTATGCTGCTAGAGCCTGCCTGGCTTGGTTACAGCAGGCGGTGGAACAGCCCAGTGATGGAGCGGAGACCTTATCTGAAGTGGCTCCGCGGCTGGAGTCGGCCTTGTCCTTTTTGGCTGACGCCCTTTATGATATGGTCTGAACTTCGGCTAAACAAATGGCTGTAGCAGTGGCGGCTCGCCGCACTCTTTGGCTACGACATTGGGCGGCGGACATGGCCTCTAAGCAAAGGTTGGTGAAGTTGCCCTTTCAAGGCCTTCTGTTTGGTGAGGAGCTGGAAAACATTGTTAAAGGCCTGGGGATTCCAAACCTCAGCGCTTGCCCGAAGATAGGCCGAAGCCTTCCTCTAAGGGTCAGGCGGTCCGCTCCTCTTACAGACCTCGCTTCCGTGAAGCTAGAAGGTACCGCCCGGGGCGTGCTGCTGGGTTCACTTCTCGTGCTCGCTTTCAGCAGAAAAACTCCTTTCGCTTGGACAAACGTTCCGCAGCTGCCGGTTCTAGGCCTAGAATTCAGGGGCGACCCTCTCAATGATGGTGCGCCGGCCCCCTCCTCGTTTCCTGTCATCGGAGGAAGACTTTCCCTCTTTTTTGAGGAGTGGGCCAAAATCTCCGCAGATCAGTGGGTCTTGGACCTGATCAGAGAGGGATACCGAATAGAATTCGATGCCCCGGTGAGAGACGTGTTTGTGGAGTCCCGATGCGGTTCTGCCGCCAAACGGGCGGCGGTAGAGGAGACTTTGCACAGTCTGTGCCAGATAGGGGCTGTGACCCTGGTGCCTCCCGCCGAACAAGGTCTAGGCCGCTACTCCATTTATTTTGTGGTGCCACGAAAAGGCGGGTCTTTTCGCCCGATCCTGGACTTAAAAGAGCTAAACAAGTCCTTAAGAGTGCGGCATTTTCCCATGGAAACCCTGCGCTCCGTCATTGTGGCGGTACAGCCAGGAGAGTTTCTCAACGTCTCTGGACCTGAAAGAAGCTTACTTGCACATACCAATTTGGCCCCCGCACCAGAAGTTTCTGCGGTTTGTGGTGTTGGGAAAACATTTCCAGTTTCAGGCCTTGCCTTTTGGCCTCGCCACAGCTCCCCGAACCTTCTCCAAGGTAATGGTGGTAGTAGCTGCTTTTCTCAGGCGAGAGGGTATCCAGGTTCACCCGTACCTAGACGACTGGCTCATCAGAGCAGACTCAGAAAAAGAGAGTCATCTAACTACAGCCAGAGTGGTTTCAGTCCTTCAAACTCTGGGCTGGGTCGTCAATATGGCCAAAAGTTACCTGACCCCCTCGCAATCTGTAGAATATTTGGGGGCCAGGTTCGACACATCCTCGGGCTATGTTCCCGAGCAAAGGCGGTGCAAGCTTCAGAATCAGGTCCGTCTGCTCCTGAGGATGCCCCGCCTGCGAGCTTGGGACATTGTCCAGCTGTTGGGATCGATGACTGCCACCTTGGAAGTGGTGCCAAAGGCGAGAGCGCACCTGAGACCTCTACAGTATTCTCTACTTTAACGATGGTCTCCAGTATCTCAGGATTATCAGTGCAGACTTTCTTGGCCTCAGTATGGAGTGGTGGCTCTCGGACAGCATGTTGTGGCGGGGAATGCTGCTGGCGCTCCCCGATTGGTGCTTAGTGGTGACAGATGCCAGCCTGAAGGGCTGGGGCGCGCTTTGCCAGGGGAAGCATGCCCAGGGTCTGGACGCCCGACAAGTCGGGGTGGTCTATCAACCGCCTGGAATTGAAAGCGGTGTTTCTGGCTCTTCTGGCCTTTTCAAGTGACCCTGGAAGGATTGGTGGTCCGAGTGATGTCTGACAACACGACAGCAGTGGCCTACATAAATCGATAAGGTGGCACTCAGTGCAGAGCTCTAGCCGCGCAGGCCGAACAAATTTGCCACTGGGCCGAGCTGCATCTACAGTCCCTGTCAGCAGCTCACATTGCAGGTCAGAGCAACGTGCAAGCCGACTATCTAAGCAGGCATCAGATCAATGCAGCGGAGTGGGAACTAGCAGATGATGTATTCCTGCAGATATGTGCCAAATGGGGCAAGCCAGTGATGGATCTTATGGCGACCAGTTCCAGTGCCAAAGTTCCGTGCTTCTTCAGCAGTCGGAGTGATCCTCGCTCTGCCGGGTTGGATGCCTTGGCTCAACCCTGGCCCCTGAGCTTGCTGTATGTCTTCCCTCCGTGGTCCTTGATAGGGCGCGTGCTCCTGTGGATTTGGCTGCATCCAGGAGAAGTGGTGCTCATCGCCCCGGATTGGCCCAGGAGGCCTTGGTATGCGGACCTCCGACAGATGCTGTTGGTGGCTCCTTTTCCGTTACCTCTGGTTCCGCACCTGTTGTCACAGGGTCTGGTGGCCATGGAGGACGCCTGCCGCTTTGGTCTTATGGCTTGGTGATTGAGAGGGCGCAATTGAGAGACAAAGGCTACTCAAATAAGGTAATTTCCACTCTCCTGTAGGCCCGTAAGCGCTCCACTTCTGTGGCTTATGCCAGGATTTGGCGCCAGTTTGAAGTCTGGTGTGTTTCAAGAGCGCTTTCTCCGTTGCGGGCTCCTGTCTCGCTGATTCTGGACTTTTTGCAGGATGGTGTACACAAAGACTTGGCCTATAATTCCCTGCGGGTGCAAGTGGCAGCATTGGTCTCCCTGTGTGGCAAGGTTGAAGGCATGTCCTTAGTTGCTCATCCAGATGTGGCACGGTTTCTTAGAGGGGTGCGTCGGCTCCGTCCTCCCGTGCAGGCACCTTGTCCAGCTTGGAACCTGGGGTTAGTATTGAAGGCCCTTCAGGGGGCTCCCTTTGAACCGCTTCGGCGTGCTTCAGAGAAAGATTTGAAACTGAAGGCCGTCTTTTTAGTGGCCATTACCTCGGCGATACGGGTGTCAGAGTTCCAGGCGCTGTCCTGTAGAGACCCTTTTCTGCAATTCTCAGAGTCAGGGGTCACGGTTCGGACCGTGCCTTCCTTCATGCCTAAGGTGGTTTCAGCGTTTCACCTAAACCAGCCTGTTTTTCTTTCCTCCTTTGTTGATGAGGAGTTTCCAGATTCATTTGGGCAGTTGCACCTTTTGGATGTGCGCAGGATTCTGTTGCAGTATCTGCGAATTACAAATTCTTTCAGGACCTCTGATCATCTTTTTGTGCTGTTTGCAGGTCCTCGCAGAGGGTCTTCAGCGTCTAAAGCCACTATTGCCCGTTGGCTCAAAGAAGCTATCTTTTCAGCATATCTGCTGTCTGGCTGGGCTCTGCCTGCAGCCTTTAAGGCACACTCCACAAGAGCAATTTCCTCTTCCTGGGCGTAAACTGGAGCCCTATCTCTTCAGGAGATTTGCAGTGCTGCAACATGGGCTTCTAAGCTCTCTTTCGCCCGACATTACAGGCTGGATGTGGCTGCCAGGAGGGATGCGCGTTTTGGAGCACAGGTGCTAGTGCGTGGTGTGGCTTGTTCCCACCCTATTTAGGGATTGCTTTGTTACATCCCATACGTAATGGCTTCATCTGCTTGATGCAAGGAAGGGAAAATTAGGTTCTTACCTTGGTAATTTTCTTTCCTTTAGTCATAGCAGATGAAGCCATGAGCCCTCCCTGTATGATTGTCTGTATTGCAGTGATTCTGATTTCAGGTGCTGTTCTTGTTTCCTGAAGTTATATTCCTTCCTTGGGGAGTCGGAAAACAGTCTTCAGGATTCTTGTTACAGTTATAGGAGGATGAGTTCATTCCCTCCAGTTCATGTTTTGGGAGGATGCAAGTATTCCCTCAGTTTATACAAAGTGGAGGACGAGTTTATTCCCTCCAGGAGGATGAGTTCATTCCTTCCTTTTTTGAGTTCATGCCCTTGTTAAGGGGCCATCATTCGCTGTGAGGAACGTTCATGTTATTCCTATTGTGGTTTGCCATACTGCTTTGGAAGCTTCAAATACTGAAGAGGCAGTGGAGCTAGCTGGCCATGAGGCACTGTGAAAGTTGAGTGGTCTCTATCTCCTCCTGCTGGTTGATGGACACAACCCATACGTAATGGCTTCATCTGCTATGACTAAAAGAAAGAAAATTACCAAGGTAAGAACCTAATTTTCCCATCTGTCTGAAGCTGGGAGGGGCTCTTATTAGCTCTCTCTAGAGTCGGAGTTCTAAGTCTCCACCTGCTGGAAGGCGTGCTCAACCCATCAGTCACATTGTGGGCCAGTCCAGAGGCAAAAATCTGTAGAATCCTGAAAGCCTGAGTCTGTAGTGATGGCCCTGAGCACATTGGGACCAGGCTCCCCCCCCCCCCCCCAAGGAAAAAAATTTAGACTCTAGGCAGTTGCCTAGTCTGCAATGACAATCCCAGCAACAGCTATCTGTGGCTTTATACATTTCAGGCATTAAGAAAGCTGTATGTTTCAGTCGTTCACAGAAGAAATTACCAAAAAAGAAAATGAAATACATATTTGAATTACTAAAAGGCAGCCTGTGAGTGATAAAGGTGTGGTAGCAATGGGGGACATTGATACTGGAGAAAGCATGTGAGGTGTCTTCATAGAATATTATTTCCAATGTCTGCATTTGTTTTTATCTGTGCTTGTCTGTGACCGGCAGAGCAGAAAAGGTGGGAAAGATGGTTTGAAAGGAGTGTTTCACTAACTTTCACTGGGTCAACATTTCTCTACTGTTTAAGCTAGAACCACTTCTCTTATTCAAATACTTGGGGGAATATTTTGGAAAATTGTGCACCATTTATTTGTAGCATGTTTTTTTTGCACAGAATTTCCCCATCCTAAGGCCTGCTTCAGTTTTCCCCACCATCCCCAGTGCCACACTCACCTTTGTCTCTTCCCCCTCCCCCCCAACTTCATTGTACTCCTGAGGCTAGTGCGCTCTCCCTTCCCCACAGAGATTGTGCGGGTCACTTCTTCCTGCTGCACAATCTCATTGGGGGAGGCAGGGGAAGAGCACTGATGGCAGCAATGAGTAGAATTCTGCATGTTGAAATTCTGTGCCACACAGTTGTGCAGAATTCCCCCAGGAGTTAAGTAGTGTGGTGGGGGCAGGAGCTTATTAGTCTGAACTGGCCCATTTGTTAATATCTTTTTCTTTTTTTTTTTTTTTCTAATTTTTTTTGTAACTGTTTTTCCTTGCATGCCAAACTTGGTGCTGTTCCATTACAGTTTTCCCCAGATATAGACATTCTTGATCCCTTACGTAGAATTCCTTTCCAACATCTTGAGTTGGTGGTGGGTAGTGACAAGATGTCTGGCCAAAGAGGGATTATAATCTGTTTACGTCCAGCGTAATTATCCTTGACCATGAGTTTGGAAAGGCAACTAATTTTTGAGTGTGAAATTCTAATTTTGTTGATAGTAAGGGCATTGGACTGGTCCAGTGGGTAGCTTTTATAAAGAGGGACCTGGATTCATTTCCAAGTTGAGGACTTCTGTTCCCCAGCCCAACTAAGGATAACTGTACAGGAAATGCTTACAGCCACTGATGGGCTGGTTCTCTTGCAATAGCAATGCCTACTTGCCCAGCATTAGGGCCATGATTGCAAAGCTCTAGAAGATGTCCCTTGCTGAGGACTGTTGTTGGGAATAACTGGACTAAAGTAAGTGGGAAGGGAAAACCCCTAGGTAGCTAGAATACTATGATGGCTTGTGCCACTTGCAACACCCATTTCCAATTGATCTGGAGACCTAAGAGTACGATGAAACTGCTGGGCTAATAAAAAGATAGGGCATCACATTGAATTTGAATTGTGTGATTTAGTATTCATGCAGATCATAAGCAAATTGATCATAAACATTCAGTAAAAGAATATTTTTAAGCAGTGGGAGCTAAATAAAGGTGTGTTGGGAGAAGTAGAATTGAACCCTCATTTCCAGCCCATTGTTCTAGCCATTAGGCCATATCTACTAGGTTTTTTTTTAATGCGTGATTCTTGACCACTAGACTAGTCCAAAACCAATGGGTTATTCCTATCTTGACCAGGGGACAAAACCAAAATAACTTAAGTCTGCCCCAGATAGAGCACTGTGAGCAGCCCCTGCTCATCAGTATCTTTCTATCTCCAATAAATGGTGTGGTAGAATTCTACATAGTTGTGGTGCTGCTTCTGGGCCCCGTTGGAGATCTGGACTCCCAGTTAAGTTTCTCTAGGTTCAGCTGGGTGAGAACTTGGGAATACTTAAGAATCTAGTTCCTTCCTCTCTTTGGGATGGGGAGGAAGAAAACATCAGGTCAAGTTCTCTTTTCTCCTCCCCAACAGGGTTAAAATAAATAAATAAAATAAACCAGAATACAGAAGAGCTGAGGAAGGATTTTTTCTGGTAAATACGCTTATCAGTGGGAGCTGTGGGATTGGGGGGTCCTGAGGAAAGGACGCTGTTGCATATAGGGCTTTAGCAGTGCAGCTTCATCCGTCAGCCTGACTTTGACTCAAAGGGAGCTTCAGAATGCTAAGCTGAGTCCACCAGAGCTGCAGTTCAGTTGGAAAAGAGCTTTTAGTAGGGTTCAAACAATGAATGGAAACCCATCAGAGTGCACCAAGCCTTTGGGGCAATGTTGTTCCTAGCACAGCGGGATGTTTGGACTGCTTGAGAGCACCAGATGGAGGTGTGATCGGGATTTCCCACTGTCCTTTTGAAATGCTAATGAGCAGGGGCTGTACAGTGCCCTATACAGAGCAGAGCTAACAAGTTATTTGTCTTTGACTCTGTACTGGTCTGGTAGAACTTGAGGAAAGAAAATAGCAGGTAAGGTAGATTTCCCTGTGGAACCTTGGGCTATATTCCAAACTTCCAAATTACATACCAACCGGGTCACAAATCATGTTGGCCTATTTTGAAAGGTGTACCAGTCTCTCAGTACTGAATGTGACTGCAGTGAGGTTTGCAGAAGAATGGTGCACAATTGATTTTGTAATTTGCTGTAATCAGATGGAAGAGCCAGTACCTGCTGAATGTCGCTCTTGAATGATTTCTTTCTTTTCTTTTTTTTTTTTTTTTTTAACTATGGAGTTCTCTTCAGGGGGGTGTGTTTTTTTTTTTTGTTTGTTTTTGTTGTTTTACATTATGAATCACTTTGGCCTGCTGTGCAACAAATGTGGTATAGAAAATATGGATTAAACATTATTTCCTAAAGTTCAGTGAGATAACTTTTTAAGATCTATATACAGGAAACATTGAAGTTGTCCACTGATTCCCTGCTCCCTGTGAATAAGATCTGTTATCTTCCGTATACGAAAACTGATAACATCTCAGTGGTCTTGGAAACATCACAAAACATAGTAGATACAAGAGCTACACTCCAGTCTCATTTATGTTTGAATCCAATTTAAAAATGTAGTTCTTTATTTTTTTTTTCTAGTATAGAACCCTTTTATTTAAGGGGCATGGGGGTGGTGGTTTCCTAATGTTGGTAAGGAGACCCAGCGGAGGTTTAAATTGAGTTACACCAACGCTGGTGCAAAATGGTGGAGGTTTCTTTTTTTGTTTTCCTGTCAAGTATTTAGTCAAATTACAAGGTGTAAGATTTTTCTATGACCCATTGTTTCGTTTCTTGATAATAGTCTCCTTTACAGATGGGTGATAGACCTGCTGTTGAGAACATAAAGAGTTGGTCTTTGCTGTTTAGAGAATGTAGTGTTCAGGCATATAATTAAGTATACAACTTTGGCAATTTTTCTTGTATATTAAATAGTAACATAGTAAATGACGGCATATTTTTTAGCTTTTTGAGTTTGCTCTGGATTTTTAAAAAATCTGTATCCTGTTCCTGTTTGAGTAGTGTTGCTTGTAAAAAAAATAAATAAATAAAATTCATTTTTAAGAGCAAAAAAAAAAAAGACAAACATTAGACCAAGATTCAGGGCCCCTTTTATAAAGCTGTGCTAGTGGCAGCCACACGGAAATGCTGACACAGCCCATTCAAAGTGAATGGAAAGGTATGATTACCGCACCAACAGCTGCTAGCACGGCTTTGTAAAAGGAGGGTTTAGTTTGTTGGATTTATCTTTTCCATTAAAGGACAATTTGGTGAGTGCCAAAAGCTTCTTTTGACTTGCATTATTAAATATCTTCCTAGAATAATTAGCTAAAAGTCAGGGGCTTTAATAAGTGCTGGTATTTAATAAGAGAATCTAAATACCTTTTACTCTGACTTTGTTTTACAGGAGCTGTACTTCAGTTTCTTTTTTTGCAATTAGCCTTTGCAGAATAATGGCAGCTGCTGCTCTAGAGGAGGAACTGAACTGCTCAATCTGTCTAAGTACTTACCAGGATCCTGTGCTTCTGAGCTGTGGACACAACTTCTGTCAAGACTGCATTGAGAAAGCATGGGATAATCAGAATTCAAAGACTTATACCTGTCCTGAATGCCGAATGAAATTTAGCAAGAGACCAAGATTAAAGAAAAACCGGAAGCTGTGTAATATAGTGTCCCGATTCCTCTCAACGCAGGTAAAGAAGGCAGACACTGTTGTTTTATGTTCCTACTGTCTTGACTCACATTCGATGGCCACTAAAACATGTGTGCAGTGCGAGACCTCCTTCTGTGAAAATCACCTTCGGAAACACAATGAGGCAGTGGAACATGACTTAACTGAGCCTACCACTTCCCTGGAGAACAGGAAGTGCTTAGCTCACCAGGAGATTCTGAAATATTACTGTGCCAAAGATGACTGCTGCATCTGTGTTTCCTGCTATGTGGCTGGAAATCACAAGAATCACCAAGTTGACCTACTGCCTGAAGCCTGTGAAAAGAAAAAAATGAGTTTGCAAGATGTTCTGCGGAAACTGAATTCCCAGACTAAAGAAAATGAACAGAACCTTAGAGAAGTGGGAGAAGATAAAGAAGCTGTTAATGAGAGAGCTGTGGCGATTATAGCCAATGTTAGAGGGCTGTTCTCAGATATAAAAAAGCAGCTAGAAGCTAAAGAAAAACAAATCCTAGATAAGATTACAGGGGAGAAAGCCCGTGTTATAGACAGTCTCTCTGAAGAAATCAAAGAACTGGATGTGAAAAAGGCCACTGTTGCTGGGAAGCAACTGAAAATTAAGGAGCTTTGTGCTCTCACAGACCCTCTTACTTTCCTGAAAACATGGGAACGCTCAGAAGTAAAAGACTATAAGGACTTTGAGGTTAGCGGCACCAATGATGATGATGACAATATGGAGGATGAGGAATATGATGACTATGATGGGGAATATGATGAATATGAGGAGGGCTCTGAAGATTTTGAGGAGGATCTTCCTGAAGATATAATAACTACCCTGGATGAAGAACTGATATCTGATATAATACACACTGGGCTGGATGAGTTTGTTGACATGCTGCCTATGCTGAAAGAGCAGAGGGGTATTTAAGATTGAGACATGTTTTCAGAGTACCAGCTTCTATTTGTCTGTCTGTGTTTTCTAGTTAATACTATTCTTAATTTGAAAGCTTTTGTTTCTCAACTTTTAGTAATAATAAACATTCTGGTTCTATGAACTGAATGCTGTAGAGCAGAATGCCAATGAAGACAGACTACTAAGTGGAATTGACCTTTGAGAGAGGCCACAGTATGTGGCGAACTGTCTCCTCTGGCAGTAAAGGGTCATTGCCATGTTTGCACACTAATGGGAAACATAATCTATAGTTTTGCTGGCATGACAAAGGAAACTCAGGTATTTGCAGTTGTAATTTTATCTGAATTAAATTAGAGCCACTTTTTTTTTTTCAGGAGTCACTCATGGCCTGTATAACTTATAAAATAGAGTAAACCCAATCATTTGCACGGTTTTAATACACATTCAAATGAATCATATCTAAATCTAAACTACCTTGTGTCTACTATGTATTAACTAACTTGCTATAAAATGCAGAAGATTATATATCCAGCCAATAAAACCCTTTTCTGTATGGAGAACTATTTATAACCTCCAACAGCTCTCAGTATGCCTTAGAACAGCGATTCCCGAACTTGGTCCTGGAGGCACTCCAGCCAGTCAGGCTTTCAGTATATCCACAATGAATATTAGAAGTTTGCATGCAATGGAGGCAATGCATGCAAATCTCTCATGAATATTCATTGTGGGTATCCCAAACACCTGACTGGGGTGCCTCCAGGATCAGGTTTGAGAACATCTACCTTAGTCTTCCAGATGCCAACCTGTGCTAACACTTAGCTATTGGGTGTGTTAGCTCATCCATCCCATTTGACTGCTGACTTCTGGTTGCTGCTCTGCTTGTACTGAATTGCTTTATCAGTAAGCATCTGCTAAGAACCTGCTTAAAGGGGTCCACTTTTTTTGCTAAGAATATTGTACATTCTGTAATTATCCCCTGGAGGCTTTGCCTTTTTTGGAAACAAGTGTCTGCTCAAAAAAAATCAGAGCTATGAGGTGAGGGGATGGTTAATGTAGTGCTTGTAACAGATTTCAATAAGGCTGCAACAAGAACCTTATTTCTGATGTTGCAGTAATATTAGAAGCCAAGTTCCTATTTTTGCAATACAACCTTAAAAAAAAAAAAGGCAACATAGGGCTAACCTGTGTAATACCATACCTGCAAGCATGGGTCAGCCAATGTCAACAGCCAGTAGTAGAAATTCAAGGCTGCCAAGCAAAATCCTTAAAGACCACAGAGCAGGAAGGATCAATTTCAGGATACAGGGGTGGCTATAAGTAGCTTCCCCATCTTTGCTACAGAGGTTGCTTGTGTGATGGCCATTGACAATGGTACAGCAACATTTAATGCAGCCCTTGGCTGATAAATGGTTGCTATTAGTGGCAGGTCAGATTAATTGTGAAGTTTATAAAATGTGAAAACATTAGTTGTGAATGAAGGCATAGGGTCAACCTCTCTTCAGCTGTGGTGCCTTACCTTATACAGTCAAAGGAGCCAAAGGAAACTGAACCAAAATTAAAAGTTGTAATTTTGAAAAGAAAATATAGTGGTAAGTTATGAGAGGGTCCAATCCATAGCTATTCTTTAGAAATGTGGTTATATTTTATTCTTTAATGTCAGATGTAGAAGCAGATATGTATTACTGAATGCCTAACTGGTTCTGATGATCCCATGGACAAAATGAGAATGTGCCTTAGACTACTTCTCAACTCTTCTGTGAAGTCCACTCAAGTATGACTTTTAGAATATCCACAATAAATATGTATGAGGTACAATTATCTTTAAATATTTTCTGTGTATTTTGTAGTAGTCATTGTAGAAATCAGATTGGCTGGATGATCCTTGATATCTGGGTGGAGAAACAGTTCTGTCTTTACATAGTGCTTTCTAGTTTTGATATATTTATTTATATGTGTGTTGGTTTTTGTTAGTAACTCCTCTTCAGCTCAGCTTCTTGTATGACTGTTTAAATTTTTTTGAATTATTGCTTTTTAGTTTAGAAACTTACAGAAAATCTTTAGCAGTGCTAAGGCACTAGAATACCACTCCTGGAAGGAAAACGAATATAACTGTATATAACCAGAACCTGGATGTCTAGTCATCTTTATCTAGGCACCCCAGCTATACAAGCTAAAACAGGGATGTCAGCTTTTCATATGAGAAGCCTTTATTGGTCTCTGTGAGAGAACTTGCAGTGAGCAATTTTTGGAGAAATATTTAAAGACTACTTTTTTTGTATATTTATTACACTATAAAATAAAGTAGTTGACTTGGTGGGGGTGTTTAGAGAGGAAGTAGATAGATGTAGTCCATCAACCCATTTCTGTTATCACGCAGTGGCTGTTGGTAACATGGCTGGAGGATAGATGGAAGGAGGCTAGTAGGGCAGGGCATAGTGTACTTTTACTTAGGGCTATCTCATAGGCAACAACCTGTGCCTGAGCACTATCTAGAACACCAACCCTGGATGGAGCATTTCACCCATAATTTTTCACTAAACAATCTGCATATTGCCTACTGCTCCCTTAGCTGTTCCTCATTGGCTTATTCTGCTTAATCTTGACCCATAGCAGCCTGCCAACATTCTACCACCACCTTACTTGCTTCCTGGTACAGTATTCGCCAGCCCTGTCCTGGAGGCACCCCTATCTGGTCTGGGATAGCTATATTTGAATACAAATGTGAGATTTGCGTATACTGGATTTGTATTCATTTCTTCTCAGAGGACAAGCAGGCTGCTTGTTCTCACAACTGGGTGACGTCCGCGGCAGCCCCCACCAACCGGAAGAAGCTTCGCGGGCGGTCCGCACACAGGGCACACCCACCGCGCATGCGCGGCCGTCTTCCCGCCCGTGCGCGACCGTTCCCGCCAGTCTTTTCTTTTCCGTGCTGGAGAGAGTCGTGCGTCGCCGCTCTCTCTTAGTCAGCCCCGGAAAACCGTCGCGTTGTCCGCGAATTCGCTTATTTTTTGTTGTTGCCGCGCGCTTCAAACCTTCTTTCCTTTTCTAAAAAAAAAAAAAAAAAAGGAAGAGAACGCGCTGAATTTTCCCTCGTTTTCTAGCGAGGGCGTCGCGTTGCGGCCTTGTGGCCGCGCGGTCGCTTTATTTTTCGAGGTGTGATTTACCGCCACCATCGACGACTTTAACTTCGCCGACGCGATTTTTCCGTCGATGTCCTCGAAGGGCCCGAGTGGATTTAAGAAGTGTGGTTGGTGCGGCCGGCCTATCTCGCAGACCGACACCCACGCTTAGTGCCTCGGGCCGGAGCACAATATCAAGTCGTGTTCTTTATGTCTTGGTCTCCGGAAACGGACTCAGGTTGCGAGGCAAGTTTTTCGGGACCGTCTTTTTGGAACTTGCGCCGGCCCCTCGACGTCGACCTCGACGGCATCGGTATCGACGGCCGGTTCTTCGGTATCGGTGCCCGCGAAGTCGGTACCGATGGCATCGACCCCAGGAGTACAGGTCCCATCGGTCCTCCGGTGACGGTAGGGGTGAGAGGCCGCATGGGCAATCGGCCCCGGTCACTCCCTCTGCTCATGGCCCTCGGGACCGAACCCTGTCCGACCCGGCCCCTCGAGACCGAGGGGGATCGACTTCCTCCTCCTCCGTTCCACCTGGTGCCGATGACGGGCACCGCAAAAAACAGAAGAAGCACCGTCATCGGTCCCCATCGGTGCGCCCGGCCCTCGGTGCCGGAGAGGAGTCGACGCCGAAGCGTCCGCGTCGAGAGGAAAGGTCCCCCTCGGTAGTGGAGGTACCGACACATCAGGGTCCCAGCACTTCGGTGCAGTCTCCTGGACCCGAACAGCTTCCGGCACCGACGCCTCTACCGGCCCCCCCGTCTTTTCCGACAGCGGGCCTGGACGAGTGCCTCCGAGCCATCCTTCCGGGGATCCTGGAAGGGCTGATGCGCCAGGCTGTGCCGGCGCCGGGGGTGCTTGCGCCCCCGGCGCCGTTGACTGTGGCGCCGGCGAGTTCTAGCCCGGTGCCGAGGCCTTCGACACCGCCGCCGCTTGCGGCGCCAGTCTCGACCGCCACGCAGGTGGAGTCCCCGTCGACGTCGATGGAGGGAGCTTCGTCCCCGCCGGCGCGGGAGTCCACCGCTCGACGACACCGAGGCCTCGGTGCCTCGACGTCGAGCCGGGCCCGGTTGAGGACTCAGCTGCATGAGCTTATGTCCGATACCGAGGAAGAGGCCTCGTGGGGGGAAGAGGAGGACCCCAGATATTTCTCCTCAGAGAAGTCTGTGGGCCTTCCCTCTGACCCCACGCCTTCACCAGAGAGGAAGCTCTCGCCTCCTGAGAGCCTCTCCTTTGCCTCCTTTGTTAGGGACATGTCTATATGCATTCCCTTCCCCGTGGTCTCTGTGGATGAGCCGAGGGCTGAGATGCTCGAGGTCCTCGACTATCCATCACCACCTAGAGAGTCCTCCACGGTACCGTTGCACAATGTCCTTAAGGAGACACTGCTTTGGAACTGGATGCGACCATTATCTAATCCCACCATCCCCAAGAAAGCAGAGTCCCAGTATAGAATCCACTCGGACCCAGAGTTAATGCGGCCCCAATTGCCTCATGACTCGGCGGTCGTGGATTCTGCTCTCAAGAGGGCACGGAGTTCGAGGGATACCGCCTCGGCGCCCCCGGGGCGGGAGTCTCGCACTCTGGACTCGTTTGGGAGGAAGGCCTACCAATCTTCCATGCTCGTGACCCGCATCCAATCTTACCAGCTCTACACGAGCATCCACATGCGGAACAATGTGAAGCAACTGGCGGACCTGGTCGACAGGCTCCCGCCGGAGCAGTCCAGGCCTTATCAGGAGGTGGTCAGGCAGCTGAAGGCGTGCAGAAAGTTCCCTGAGGGGTATCTATGACACCTGTGACGTGGCATCTCGTGCTGCGGCCCAAGGGATAGTGATGCGCAGGCTCTCATGGCTGCGTGCCTCTGACCTGGACAACCGCACCCAGCAGAGACTGGCCGACGTCCCTTGCCGTGGGGATAATATTTTTGGTGAGAAGGTCGAGCAGCTGGTGGACCAACTGCATCAGCGGGAGACCGCCCTCGATAAACTCTCCCACCGGGCGCCTTCAGCACCCACCTCAGCAGGTGGACGTTTTTCCCAGGCCCGGCAGGCTGTGCCCTATTCTTTTGCCAAGCGTAGGTACACCCAGCCGGCCCGAAGGCCTCGTCAGGCACAGGGACAGCCCCAGCGCGCTCGTTCTCGTCAACAGCGTGCGCCTAAGCAGCCCCCTGCGCCTCCACAGCAAAAGCTGGGGACGGGCTTTTGACTGGATCCACGGGAACATAGCCGCCCTCAAAGTGTCCGTACCGGACGATCTGCCGGTCGAAGGGAGGTTAAAATTTTTTCACCAAAGATGGCCTTTCATAACCTCCGACCAGTGGGTTCTCCAAATAGTGCGGTGCGGATACGCCCTGAATTTGGCTTCCCTGCCACCAAATTGTCGTCCAGGAGCTCAATCCTTCAGCTCCCATCACAAGCAGGTACTTGCAGAGGAACTCTCCGCCCTTCTCAGCGCCAATGCGGTCGAGCCCGTACCACCCGGGCAGGAAGGGCAGGGATTCTATTCCAGGTACTTCCTTGTGGAAAAGAAAACAGGGGGGATGCGTCCCATCCTAGACCTGAGAGGCCTGAACAAATTCCTGGTCAAAGAAAAGTTCAGGATGCTTTCCTTGGGCACCCTTCTGCCAATGATTCAGAAAAACGATTGGCTATGTTCCCTGGATTTAAAGGACGCATACACTCACATCCCGATACTGCCAGCTCACAGACAGTATCTCAGATTCCGCCTGGGCGCACGGCACTTTCAGTATTGTGTGCTGCCCTGTGGGCTCGCCTCTGCCCCACGGTTGTTTACAAAGTGCCTCGTGGTGGTAGCGGCGTATCTACGCAAGCTGGGAGTGCACGTGTTCCCATATCTCGACGATTGGCTGGTCAAGAACACCTCGGAGGCAGGAGCCCTCCGGTCCATGCAGTGCACTATTCAACTTCTGGAGCTGCTGGGGTTTGTGATAAATTACCCAAAGTCCCATCTCCAGCCAACACAGTCTCTGGAATTCATAGGAGCTCTGCTGAATACCCAGACGGCTCGGGCCTTCCTTCCCGAAGCGAGGGCCAGCAACCTCCTGTCCCTGGCTTCGCAGACCAGAGCGTCCCAGCAGGTCACAGCTCGGCAGATGTTGAGACTTCTGGGTCATATGGCCTCCACAGTCCATGTGACTCCCATGGCTCGTCTTCACATGAGATCTGCTCAATGGACCCTAGCTTCCCAGTGGTTCCAAGCCACCGGGAATCTAGAAGATGTCATCCGCCTCTCCACCAGTTGCCGCACTTCACTGCTCTGGTGGACCATTCGGACCAATTTGACCCTGGGACGTCCATTCCAAATTCCTCAGCCCACGAAAGTGCTGATGACGGATGCATCTCGCCTGGGGTGGGGAGCTCATGTCGATGGGCTTCACACCCAGGGTCTGTGGTCCCTCCAGGAAAAGGATTTGCAGATCAACCTCCTGGAGCTCCGAGCGATCTGGAACGCACTGAAGGCTTTCAGAGATCGGCTGTCCTACCAAATTATTCAAATTCGGACAGACAATCAGGTTGCAATGTATTACACCAACAAGCAGGGGGGCACCGGATCTCGCCCCTTGTGTCAGGAAGCCATTGGGATGTGGCGCTGGGCTTGCCAGTTCGGCATGCTCCTCCAAGCCACATACCTGGCAGGTGTAAACAACAGTCTGGCCGACAGACTGAGCAGAGTCATGCAACCGCATGAGTGGTCGCTCCATTCCAGAGTGGTACGCAAGATCTTCCGAGAGTGGGGCACCCCCTCGGTGGAACTTTTCGCCTCTCAGACCAACCACAAGCTGCCTCTGTTCTGTTCCAGACTTCAGGCACACGGCAGGCTAGCGTCGGATGCCTTTCTCCTTCATTGGGGGACCGGCCTCCTGTATGCTTATCCTCCCATACCTTTGGTGGGGAAGACCTTGCTGAAGCTCAAGCAAGACCGCGGCACCATGATTCTGATTGCGCCCTTTTGGCCCCGTCAGATCTGGTTCCCTCTTCTTCTGGAGTTGTCCTCAGAAGAACCGTGGAGATTGGAGTGTTTTCCGACTCTCATTTCGCAGAACGACGGAGCGCTTCTGCACCCCAACCTTCAGTCTCTGGCTCTCACGGCCTGGATGTTGAGGGCGTAGACTTCGCTGCGTTGGGTCTGTCGGAGGGTGTCTCCCGTGTCTTGCTTGCCTCTAGGAAGGATTCCACTAAAGAGTTACTTTTTCAAGTGGAAGAGGTTTGTCGTTTGGTGTGAGAGCAGGGCCCTAGAACCTCGTTCTTGCCCTGCACAGAACCTGCTTGAATACCTTCTGCACTTATCAGAGTCTGGCCTCAAGACCAACTCAGTAAGGAATCACCTTAGTGTGATTAGTGCTTACCATTATCGTGTGGAAGGTAAAGCCATCTCTGGAGAGCCTTTAGGCGTTCGATTCATGAGAGGCTTGCTTTTGTCAAAGCCCCCTATCAAGCCTCCTGCAGTGTCATGGGATCTCAACGTCGTCCTCACCCAGCTGATGAAACCTCCTTTTGAGCCACTGAATACCTGCCCTCTGAAGTACTTGACCTGGAAGGTCATTTTCTTGGTGGCAGTTACTTCAGCTCGTAGGGTCAGTGAGCTTCAAGCCCTGGTAGCTCATGCTCCATATACCAAATTTCATCACAACAGAGTAGTGCTCCGCACCCACCCAAAGTTCCTGCCGAAGGTGGTGTCGGAGTTCCATCTTAACCAGTCAATTGTCTTGCCAACATTCTTTCCCAGGCCTCATACCCGCCCTGCTGAACGTCAGTTGCACACATTGGACTGCAAGAGAGCATTGGCCTTCTACTTGGAGCGGACACAGCCCCACAGACAGTCCGCCCAATTGTTTGTTTCTTTCGATCCTAACAGGCTAGGGGTCGCTGTCGGGAAACGCACCATCTCCAATTGGCTAGCAGATTGCATTTCCTTCACTTACGCCCAGGCTGGGCTGGCTCTTGAGGGTCATGTCACGGCTCATAGTGTTAGAGCCATGGCAGCGTCAGTGGCCCACTTGAAGTCAGCCACTATTGAAGAGATTTGCAAGGCTGCGACGTGGTCATCTGTCCACACATTCACATCACATTACTGCCTCCAGCAGGATACCCGACGCGACAGTCGGTTCGGGCAGTCGGTGCTGCAGAATCTGTTTGGGGTGTAAATCCAACTCCACCCTCCAGGACCCGAATTTATTCTGGTCAGGCTGCACTCTCAGTTAGTTGTTCTTCGTAGGTCAATTTCTGTTATACCCTCGCCGTTGCGAGGTTCCATTGACCTGGGTTCTTGTTTTGAGTGAGCCTGAGAGCTAGGGATACCCCAGTCGTGAGAACAAGCAGCCTGCTTGCCCTCGGAGAAAGTGAATGATACATACCTGTAGCAGGTGTTCTCCGAGGACAGCAGGCTGATTGTTCTCACCTACCCTCCCTCCTCCCCTTTGGAGTTGCGTTTTCATCTTTTTTGCTTGTCATTCAACTGGCGGGAACGGTCGCGCACGGGCGGGAAGACGGCCGCGCATGCGCGGTGGGCGTGCCCTGCGTGCGGACCGCCCACGAAGCTTCTTCCGGTTGGTGGGGGCTGCCGCGGACGTCACCCAGTCGTGAGAACAATCAGCCTGCTGTCCTCGGAGAACACCTGCTACAGGTATGTATCATTCACTATCTGTCTTGAAAACTGGGCCGGTTTATTTTTTTTAATTCTTTATTTATATTTTCAATATATCATATACAAGTATAACCTTGCGAACATAAAACAGGTAAATAATAAGTACTATTAATGTTCTCATCCTGCATTATTTAACACCCACAAAAGAAATATTTAAAAAGGGAAAAAATATCTTATACAGGAAAAGGAACATTAAAATTAAGTTAATCAATTTAAGAAACACAATTAACCTTTCTTAGACCTCAATACGAGGGGGGAGTGATAGAATTAGAGAAGTAATCAAAACAAATGACTTTAAACAGAGGTAAAAGCTGCCATTTCTCCAAATTATTCCTACATATTCCTACATATTACTTCAGTTGTTTCATTTCTAGAAACGATTTCAGTTGTTCCGGGGAAAAGAAGTTATATTTAGTTTGACCTAATTTGACTACACATTTAGCCGGATATGCCAAAAAGAAAGATCCCCCAATGTCCATTGTCTTTTGTTTCAAAGCAAGAAATGCCTTTCTTTGCTGGGCCGGTTTAGGTGTGTGTCCAGGACAGGGTGGGGGAAAGCAGGGCTAGCTTATCAGCTACCACCTCTTCCCTTTGAATGCTTGAGACCTCCACCTGGGCAGATTACATACCTGGCTTTTTACTCTCATCCCTAGGAGAGGCCAAGGGAAAGAAATCCACACATACACTACTGATAGAGGTATATATGTATATAGATATCTAGATATACAATGGCTTTATGGTCAGTGTACTGGGCTTTGATCTGGCAACCTGGGTTTGCTTCCCACTGCAGCTCCCTGTGACCTTGGGTGAGTCACCACCCTCCATTGCCCCAAGTAAAAAAAACTTAGATTGTGAGCCCTCTAGGGACAGAGAAAGTACCTGCACATAATGTGTAAAGCACTGTGTATATCTAATAGTGCTATAGAAATGAGTATTACTAGTAAAAGGTTCTGATACGCTTAAGAGGCCAGTTTCAGAAAGAAACATACCTTCAAGAAGTGTCCATCTCTTCACTCCTTTCTTGTTAATGATACAAATATATATGTTTATCTACATATACAATGTTTTAACTTCCCCTGTGTCTACAGGGTATAGAAAATCCTATTCCCTTATTGTGCTAATAAAATTTACAATTCTTGCTTATCCTAAAAAACAAACCATACTTTACCTCGCGTATCTTATAATCAACCTGCACTTTTATTCCTTTCTAAATGTCCATTTTACCTCTGCTCTCTCAATGATTGCAATTTGTTAGCAATCACATAATTGCCAATGGTGCTTTCAAACCACCTTAAACATAAACCATAATAAACTTTTTGGTAAAAGCTTCTACTTATACAATTCCTTCCCATAGCTTCATTCCGTACAATTCAAGCATAATGTTTAACTTTTAAATCTCTAACATTTATGGCATGTAGCCAGGTCTTGAATAAATTTCTCTAGGGCTGAGGATGACTAGGGGTGGGGAGGTGGGAGTTTCAGCACTTTGGAATAGGGATTGGGGAGAAGGTATGTTGTGGGAGGGGGGTTGGAAGATTTGGGTGGAGAGGGGAGGGGGGAAAATGTAACCATATTAAGTGTTTTTTGATGTTCACTTTGGTATATATGGAGCCCACTGGCTATGCCGACAATGTTAGATCATAACTAAAAAAAATGTTGGAGCCAAAGCATGAGGGAGTGGGAATATAGGGTTGGATTTGATGGGGAGAAAAGTATTAAAGCTTTGATGATAGTAATATCTATCTTCCTTATCAAGCAGATAAAGCCATTACGAATGGGTTGTGTCCACCTACCAGCAGGGGGAGAAAGAGCACTGAAAACCATAGTGCCTCTTGGCCAGCTAGCTCCATCTGCTTCTCAGTATTCTCTGTCTTCCCACCAGGGTTGGACGCAGCTTATTCAGCTCCTTCAGAAATCTGCCTGGGGTGGCTCCTGTACTTTGGCCAGTTGTAGCAGGGGTGTTGTGGCTGGTGATGCCCACTTTAAACGCACATAGGTTCGCCCTTTCCCTGCCTTATCCAGCCCCCTATGTGGATGCAGGCATATAGGTTTGTCCTGTCCCTGCCTTTCCCACACTCTTCTATGTGGATGCAGGCACATTGGTTCGTCCTTTCCCTGCCTTTCCCACTCTCCTGAACCTCCGGAGTGCCTCTGTAGCTGTTGCCTCTAACTTTCCTCAGCGTTAAAAAAAAAAAAAAAAAAAAAAAAAAACAACCCAAGATGCACTTTTTAGCGCTGCGATTGAGGCTTCCTTCTGTCTGTGTAGCGTGACCGGAGCTCTGGGACTCGGTCTGGTGAGGTAAGAGAGTCTTGTTGCTCCTCTGGGCAGGGCCCGTGATCCGAATCCGCCATTTTGAATTTTTTGCCGTTTTTGGCGATGGCTGTGGAAGTTGTTAAGCGCTGTTCATGTTGTGGCAAGCGCAGATCTGCAGCAGGCTCTAAATCGTGCTCTTCAGACGTTGGGGCCGGTGTGAGCATGGCGAGCGATGTTTCTTCCCTGAGCTGGCAGCGGGTGCCTGTGGCCTGGCTCAGTATGGAGTGGTGGCTCTCAGGCAGCATGCTGCGGCGAGGAATGCCGTTAGCGCTTCCCGATTGGTGCCTGGTGGTAACTTGCCAGCCTTGAAGGGCTGGGGAGCACATTGCCAGGGAAGGCATGCCCAGGGTCTCTGGACACCCGAGGAGTCGGAGTGGTCCATCAATCGCTTGGAGTTGAAAGCGATATTCCAGGCACTTCTGGCCTTTCACACGACCCTGGAAGGACTGGCTGTCAGAGTTCTGTCGGACAATATGACAACAGTGGCCTACATAAATCGACAAGGCGGCACTCAGTGCAGAGCACTGGCCGTGCAGGCCGCGCAGATTTGCCACTGGGCCGAGCTACATCTGCAGTTTCTGTCAGCAGCTCACATTGCAGGTCAGAGCAACGTGCAAGCCGATCTAAGCAGGCATCAAATCGACCCAGTGGAGTGGGAACTGGCAGACGAAGTGTTCCTTCAGATCTGTGCCAAATGGGGGATGCCCATAGCGGATCTTATAGCGTCAAGCGCAAATGGCAAAGTCCCGTACTTTTACAGCAGACGGAGAGATCCTCGCTCGGCGGGGTTGGATGCCTTGGCTCAACCATGGCCTCAGTGCCTCCTGTATGTGTTCCCTCCTTGGCCCTTGATAGGGCGAGTACTCATTGCCCCGGATTGGTATGCGGACCTCCGGCGGATGCTGGTGGAGGCTCCCCTTCCTTTGCCTCTGGTACCGAACCTGTTGTCACAGGGGTCGGTGACCATGGAGGACGCCTGCCACTTTGGTATTACAGCATGGCTATTGAGAGGGCGCAATTGAGAGACAAGGGCTATTCCAACAAGGTCATCTCCACTCTCCTACAGGCCCACAAGCGTTCCACTTCTGTTGCCTATGCTCGGATTTGGCACCAGTTTGAGGCTTGGTGTGCTGCTAAAGTGATTACACCCATGCGGGCTACTGTCTCGCTGATACTTGACTTTTTGCAGGATGGTTTACAAAAAGGCTTGGCCTATAATTCCCTGCGTGTTCAAGTGACAGCCTTAGCATGTTTTCGGGGGAAGGTGGCTGGCCTCTTTCTGGCTGCTTATCCGGATGTGGCATGGTTTCTTAGAGGGGTGCTTTGGCTCTGTCCTCCCATGCAGGCTCTGTGTCCGGCCTGGAACCTGGGGTTAGTTTTAAAGGCCCTTCAGTGTTCGCCCTTTGAGCTGCTTAGGCAAGCTTCGGAGAAGGATGTTGACCCTAGAGATGGTCTTTTCTGTGGCCATTATTACATCGGCGAGACAGGTGTCTGAGCTCCAGGCGCTGTCCTTTCGAGACCTATTTCTGCAATTCTCAGAGTCCGGAGTTATGGTACGGACCGGGCCTTCCTTCCTGCCTAAGGTGGTTTCAGCGTTTCACCTAAACCAGCCTATTTTCCTGCCCTCCTTTTCTAGAGGAGTTTCTGGAATCCTTTGGGCAATTGCACCTTCTAGATGTGCGAAGGGCTCTGTTGCAATATCTGCGCATGTCATATGCTTTCAGGACCTCTGATCACCTTTTTGTCCTGTTATCAGGTCCTCACAGAGGGTCTCCAGCATCTAAAGCTACTCTGGCTCGTTGGCTCAAAGTAGCTATTTTTTCTGCATATCTGCTGTCTGGCTGGCCTCTGCCTGAAGCCTTTAAGGCACATTCCACAAGAGCGATTTCCTCTTCTTCCTCTTCAAGAGATATGCAGTGCAGCGACATGGGCTTCTAAGCTCTCATTTGCCCGACATTACAGGCTGGATGTGGCTGCCAGGAGGGATGCACATTTTGGAGCACAAGTGCTGGCGCGTGGTGTGGCCTATTCCCACCCTATCTAGGGATTGCTTTGATACATCCCATTTGTAATGGATTCATCTGCTTGATGATAAGGAAGGGAAAATTAGGTTCTTACTTGGTAATTTTCTTTCCCTTAGTCATAGCAGATGAATCCATGAGCCCGCCTTGATTGATGCTGTTTTGTGTTCAGTTTTTCCTGCAGACATGTGCCCTCATTGGGAGAAGTTGGAAAACAGTCTTCAGGATTTCTGTTCTACTACAGGAGATTGAGTTCGTCCCTCCTTTATGTTATTGCTCCTGTTCTGGGGCGTTTGTTCGCTGTGAGGAAAGTTCGTGTTCTACTTTACGGTGTAACACTGCTTTGGAAGCTTCAAATACTGAGAGGCAGATGGAGCTAGCTGGCCAAGAGGCACTATGGTTTTCAGTGCTCTCTATCTCCCCCTGCTGGTAGGTGGACACAACCCATTCGTAATGGATTCATCTGCTATGACTGAAGGAAAGAAAATTACCAAGGTAAGAACCTAATTTTCCCTTATAGTCAGATGATTTTGTTTTCAATTTGATGTACACTGAAATTGTTGCAACAAGAAAATGGACACAACTTCATTTACACTTGTATGAAAGGTGGTAAATTACATAAGTATCTATTTTCACAATGCAGAATATGTAAAATATAATTCTTGATTCTTACATGATTTCAAAAACTATTTTTGACACCTTACAAAATTCTCCAATTCTTCTAAATTTAGTTTACTTCTCAGACAGCAATCTGTTGTATATTTGCTTTAGTGTGTCTTAACCTTGCATAGTTTTGTGCCATCTGCAAATGTAATCACCTCACTCATCATTCCAATTTCCATATCATTTATAAATATGTTAAATATCACCGGTCCCAGTACTGATCCCTGTGGTACTCCACACTTCACCCTCCTCCAGTAAGAGAAATCACTATTTAACCCTACCCTCTGTTTTCTTTCCAATAATCAATTCCTAATCCACACCAGAACATTTTCTCCTGTTCCATGACTCTTTAATTTTCTCAGGAGTCTCTCATGAGGAACTTTGTCAAAAGCTTTCTGGAAATCTAGATACACTACATCAACCGGCTCACCTTTATCCACATGTTTATTCATGCCTTCAAATAAATTAAGCAAATTGGTGAGGCAAGACTTTGACTGAAGCCAGGCTGACTGTCCCATTAAACCATGTTTATGTGTTCTGTAATTTTAATCTTTATAATAGTTTCCATTATTTTACCCAGCACTGATGTCGCGCTTACTGGTCTGTTTCCCAGATCACCCTGGAACCCTTTTAAAAAACAGGCATTTCATTAGCCACCCACCAATCTTCAGGTGTTATGGATGATTTTATTTTTCAACAATTTTTTATTGACGAATAGTTACAACCAAAATCTTTAGCTCTAATACAACTTAGCCAACAATATAGACAGCTTGGCAAGATAACATCAATTTTTATAAGAAAACCTCACCCCATTTAATCCACAGACCCCTAACCTGCTACCTCCTCCCCCCCCCCCCCAACATACTTACTTATAGATGATTTTAATGACAGGTTATGTATTACTAACTTCTACATATCGTTTCTCAACTTTTGTAGAGCACAGCTTGTACCAAGAGTTTTTTTTTTTTGTCTACTTGGCACGTTTGTGCTTTTGTTGGTGTTTTTATGACCTGAGATTTGCATTCTCCTTTGAAAGGGTGTTGCTATTAAACTTTTTCACATTAGCAAGACCCCTGATGCAGGTGGCTTGGCTGAAAAACAGGCCATGGCAGGTCTTAACAATGAACTTCTGAGTTGACACCTTTTATTTTGAAGGCCCTTTGTACTTTTATTTAATCTGGTGTACATATTGCCCCTTGTCCAAGCAGCAAATAAAGCATAAGCACTACTTCCTGTGTTGGAGTGTCTGTTGGTCAACCGCTACTTCAGTTTGATTGTACATATTGCTAACAGCAGATCAGCAATTTCATGCTTTGAGTAGGCTTAGATGTATGCCATGTGGGTCAGGTGACTTACTACTTTTTAATTTGTCAATTTGGATCAATACATCTTCCAAGTTCACTAAGATTTCTTTGTTCCTCCACATCATTGCCCTGAAAACCATTTCCTGTACAGGTAGCTCTCTTACATCTTCTATCATAAAGATGGAAGCAAAGGATTCATTCAGTTTCTCTGCTATGGCCATGTCCTCCCTGAGGACCCCTTTTGCTCCTTTTATGATCTAATGGTCCCCATAGGCTTTCTGCTTCTGATGTATCTGAAAAAGTTGTCACTGTGTGTTCTTAGCCTTTGCAACAAGTTTCTCATCATATTCTCTTTTAGCCTTCTTTTATCAA
This sequence comes from Microcaecilia unicolor, assembly GCF_901765095.1. Lineage (NCBI taxonomy): Eukaryota > Metazoa > Chordata > Amphibia > Gymnophiona > Siphonopidae > Microcaecilia > Microcaecilia unicolor. The sequence continues at coordinate 51,694,628 of NC_044038.1, forward strand.
TGCTTTGCATCTGACTTGGCAGTGCTTATGTTGCTTCTTATTTTCTTCATTTGGGTCCATTTTCCATTTTGAAATAGCTTCTTTCACTTCACCTTTTAACCATGCTGGCTGTCGTTTTCCTTCCACCTTTGTAAAGACGTGGATATAGTGTCTCCACAAAAAAAAAAAAAAGTTCTGTGCAGGGGGAACTGCCATCTTTCCTCTCAGTTATTAAGGGACCCTTTTAAAAAGAGCACCGGCAGTAGTTCCAGTGCGTTCCATTGCCTGTGGTTGGGAAAATAGGTCTGTTTTTTTTTTTTTAGTGCAGAGCTAACCTGGTGGTAAACAGGCAGTGCTGCATGCTACCTGGTTGCTGCTGGGTTAGTGTAGGAGCCCTTACCGCCACTTCAATGAGTGGTGGTAAGTACCCCCACATGGCCATGGCTATTTTTTTTTTCTTTTTTTTAATATGCAGTAAACAGGGCTGCAGTCCATAGGAAAAATGGCTCCTGCTGCTAGGGCAGGTCCCTTTTTCCTACAGCTTGGTAAAAGGACCCCTAAGTGCTGCTATGGCATGGGCAACAGCATTCCTGCCATGACTTTGTAGCATTTCCATGATTTGGTCCTGGCCATTCCTACCTGTGGTTTCTAAATATTTCCTACAGCAGTTCTATTGGACAACCAGAAACCATTGTCTTTTGGGAGTGGATGTGTCTGTTGACATCTAACGAGATCTGAGGCTGGCGCCAACTATTTTCTTGAGACCCCCACCTGGGCAGATTCCATACCTGGCTCTTTACTCCCATCTCTAGGAGAGGCCAAGGCAAAGAAAGCCACACCCACATCAGTGGATTCAGGGCTGCTTGGGGGGGGGGGGGGGGGGGGGCAAGGGTGACAAAATTCCCCAGGCCTGGGCCTCCAAGGGGGGCCCGGCGCCACAGCCCCTGGTCTCACCCGCCCTCTGCGCTGTTGACCATCTGCTGCCGGGCCCCCCCCCCCCCCGCATTGAAATCACAGAGCCTCACCTGGCACCTCTGTGACTGAGCGCAGCAGCTGCAGATCAGATTTGCCTCCCTTCGGGTTTTCCCTCCCTGTGTCCCGCCCTCATCTGATGTAACTTCCATGAGGGTGGGACACAGGGAGGAAAGGCCCGAAGGGAGGCGAATCCGATCTGCCGCTTCTGCACTCAACACGGAGGTGACAGGTGAGGTGCTGTGATGATTTCAATGCAGGGGGGCGGGTGGGAACTGTGGCGCGGTGGCCCGGCTCCTGCCCAATCCTGGCAGCCCCGAGTGGATTCACATTGGAATCTCAACTTCCATAGGTCCTTATTTGCTTGTTTATTAAGAAAGCATTAAGTCGGATTAACCAGACAACTGGTTTACATCACAAATCATAGGACACAAACTGTTCAAAATCATTGGCTAGGTTAGATTCTTCTTACATTATCATATATTCTGCTTACCATCAGCGTGTTTAAGAAAAAGTGCAACAGCCGTGAACTATTCCACTACTACTATTTAGCATTTCTATAGCGCTACATGTAACGCTATTAACTTATTAACTATAATAAGAACTCTTGGAACTAGAATACATTATTTCATATTGCAGCTGTGTCCTCAGACATGCAGGCTAAGGGCATACATTACTTTCATTACCCTATTCTCTTTCAAATGTGTCTAGTGCTAATTTGTAGTGTCTGCTAAGAACATTAGTAAGCAGGCCTGAAGCTGTCAAGTCTGCATTTCAACAGCTAGGGCAGCCAACAATCATTTATTTATCTTCATCTTATTTTCCATACTACCATTTACCTTCTAATATTTCCTTCTCAATTTGGGAGGAAAGGGTACCATTAGTTTCATATATGTTCTTTTTGAACCCCCCCCCCCCCCCCCCCCCCAAAAAAAAAAAAATATATATATTTTAGTCCGCTGATCTCCGTCAGTTCACCTGCCTTTCTGCTGCTGGCCCTAGAACAGCTGCTAACATTTGACATTGCTAGGCCCGCCAAGAGTGCCCTGGATGCAATCACCTGGGTCCTGACCGGAAGAGCAGGAGAGAGACGGACCCTGGCGCCAGGCCCACCATGTAGGCTGGGAAGGAACAGACACAGGATTCTAAATTGTGGCCGCCCTTTGGCTGGCAAAGGTCCCCAAGCCCCACCAGCAGAAACCTTCCTCCAGGTCTGTTTTTTACCTCATTGCCTGCCCTGCTTCCCCTCATGTCGCACGTGCTTGCTTTTGATGAAATTGAGCATGTGTGATGTGAGCGGATGCAGCCAATGCGGCAGAGAACAACAGAAGAAGGCTTTGGATGGTGGGGCTTGGGGACCCCCACCAGCTAAGGTATGTGGAGGTGTAGTGGGAGCAGGGAGGTGAGGCAAAATGCCCCGCCCCCACACACCAAATCTGAAATCTGGCTACGTGGCGTCTTGGGGGTGGCAGCAGTGGTCCTGCCCCAGGCCTTGCTCAGTCTCTCGGCAGTCCTGGACGGGGCTGCCCCTGGATACACCAGTTCTCTGTGGACAAGCAGGATAATCAACCACACATCTGAGTTGATGTCATCCTCTCAGCTACAGTGGGATCTTTCTCTCCCTAAGCCCCGAAGAGTTGTGAGAACTATTTGGGGCTCATGTGGATGCTCCTTTCCAAGGAATTGGTGCTGTTCCTCCATAGTCTTTCATCTGCTAAGCAAAGTGGGAACAGATCTGTTTATATCTGCAGATAAGCATGGGGGTGCAGTCACATTCTAAAATGTTGTGCAGAGCTCTTCTCAGCTCAGAAGTCTAACTTTAGATACGTCTCTGAATATGTGCAAAGGGGATTCATTTGCCTTCTTGCCTCAGTCCTTTTTTCAGCTGTGGAAGTAGCTCTCCTTCCTCTATTTACCACAGCCAAATTTTCTTAATTGTTTCATGTTTGTTTTGCCATACCTACTGCCTACCACCTCAGTGACTCTCTCCACGTCACTGCACTGGAGCCTAAAGGAAAAATGAAAACAGTAGGCAAATGCTACATAGCAATCCTCTATCTTGCCTTGAGCAGGCTCTGTGTGTGTGTGTGGGGGGGGGGAGCAGATGTACTCTGGAGTGCAAGGCCCACAGGACTGGGACTGTTGCTTGATTTCCCTCTGGGTCCAACTGTGGGGTAGCAGTAGCAACAGCAGTAAACAAGCTTCAATAAAAAGAGAAGAAACAGTTCTTTGAAAACTTCCCAGCAAATACTGAGTAAGCAAAAGGCTGTAGCTACTGTCTACAGCAGTATACCAAAACTTCTAAACCTCTCAGCATAAAATGCCTATTTATACCATATCGCCTCCAATTACTACCACTAACCAGCAGAATGGCTGTCAGTATGTTGGTACCAAAATTGCCCCTCTTATCTCACTGGAGCCTCAGCACTTCAGTAATACGTCTCAAAATAAAGCACATGCTACACTTATTCAATTACTAAAAGAAATCACTGCACTACAATTCTTCAAGCCTCAAATTCCAAGTCTATAACATCATCCTCCTATTGATCAGAGCTGGTCCCAAATTTGTGCGCTCTATCCCCAGAATCAGCTTGGTATCCTCCATAGTCCCCTCTCATCACAAGGGAAATGCTCCCCACAAAGCGTGGCAGGTTCTCATCAAGGGCATTTGATTCCTGTAGAAAATGATGTCTCCAGCCCAGAAAATGTAGAAACTCAAGGTTTCAAGGAATTTTCATATCCTAAATTTGTTCAGAAAGTTTTAAAAACTCTTCATTGAGACATTCTCAAACCCTGGCTATGAATGAATGAAAGAAAGGTCATCCTTCAGATAGTACTACCTGTACATAAAGTTTTCCAGGAGCTTCAGCTGTTCATATGTAAAACCCTGTTCTTCATGCAGCCCATCTTGACACATCTACAACACAGATACAGACAGCACCTGGCCACTACCCGCATCAGCTCTTTATCAGTCTATCAGTCAGTAGTATCTACAGCAGATTTGAAGTGAAGTAAGACCTCCAGGACTCATATAGGGAAATGGCACTTGATATACCACCTTTCTGAGGTTTTTGCAACTTCATTCAAAGCGGTTTACATATATTCAGGTACTTATTTTGTACCAGGGGCAATGGAGGGTTAAATGACTTGCCCAGTATATATGGCCCTCCTGGGAAAGAACAAAATTTTAGGTACAATAGGCGGAAAAAGTTTGTCATGTTTAGCATCAAATTTCAGTATAGTTCATCAATTGCAGATACTACATTACCAAGTACACTGTCTTGCAACAGCTTGAAAATACATATAACTGTCTAATTCCTCAAGAGCAGATTGTAGCTTTATATCTAAGCCTTCAAGAAGCCACTTATCACCTGATTTATTCCACCTACAATTCTTATGACACTGTCTGCATATCTAACAGCTTTAAGAGCCTTAGGATCAGAGAGGATTTGCATGATAGATGCTTGCAGAATGATGCTTCATGTTTAGGAGATGGTCTAGTTGATGAAAAAGTATGACATGGTATCTCAAGAAAAGGACCATTCCTCTACAAATTGGAGCTTTCGCCCCTGCTATTAACATGTCTCAGTCTAGGAAATCACAGCAATTTCAATTAAAAAAGCTACCATTTCAACAATTCTATCCAAGGAGATATTAAGCTTATGTAAGGCCTCATGCTCAACACCAGCCTGCCCAAACTTATGTTCAAAAGCAACATCCAAAAGAGCACAAACTTCAAGCTCTATTGTCATCACCAGCTTCAAAACTTTCCCCTGCCTTTTGACTCCATGCCAGTGGGCAGAAGGCTCTGTTACTTCTTTCACAATAGCGAGTAGTGGTCAGATTGCTGGGTTTTGGAAATAATGCATTATGGTTACAGACTAAATTTTTTGTTCACCCCAAACTGGGATCCAAACATGATCCTGATTCTTCCATTGTTACATCGCAATATTCTAGTGGAATAGCTCAGTTTACTTCTACAAGTAGATGCCATCAAGAAACTGACACCAGCCAAACAGGATGGAGGATTTTACTTTAGCTATTTCCTCTTTCCCAAGAAATCAGGAGGACTAAGCCTACTCTGGATTTTTGAGACCTCAACCTACACAAAGAAATAATTCAAGATGATTTCTCTGTTTCACTCGTTCCACTTCTTAATCAGAATGATTTGTTTGCCTCTCTTAAGCTCAAGGATGCCTACACCCACATACCATTTCATCACAACCTCTGAAACTTTGTATTGAAAGTGTTGGTGTATCTCAAAAAGTTCTACCCTTTGATCAGTCTTCAGCTGTGAGAGCTTTCACAAAGTACCTAGCTGTCAGATCAGCTGCTCGTTGCAAAACAGACCCATTGTCTTTCCCTGTCTCAAAATTGGTTCACATCTGCTCCATTGCAAAGCAAGGCAGCTCTTTCAGTTCAAGCCACAGCTGAGATGCTTCCTAACATCCATAAAGGCCTTACACTTCACAGGAGGTCATTTAGGAACCTCTGTGGGCTGTGTAGTTTGCTGGATGACAGTATCCAGTCCTCCAAGCATTATTCAGAGCAATTCATGCATTCAGCTACATACTGAGAATTGCTGAAACTGTTGCGACTTATGGTGATTTTGATTCATATGGTACTATTTGTCTGACTACACGTCCTCTTCAATAGTACCACAAGTGCCATTGGAATCAACATCTTCATTTTCTCAAAATGAGGATCTCTTTAGATCAGTCCTACTTTTATCTGCAATGGTGGCTACATCACCCAAGCACTGCTCCTTCAAGTAACACTGAACTACAGATGCTTCCATGCAGGGATGGGGAGCTCATCTCCATCAATGGCAAACTCAGGGTCTCTGGACCCCTCAAGAGAAAAGTTTCACATATATTCTCAAACTCAGAGCCATTTACAGTGCACTACAACCTCTCTTACTATGGCTTTCATCATAAGTTATTCTCACCTGCACAATCAAATAATGATGTTCTATGTAATCAAGGCTCCCTTTGGCTCTAAAGATCTGGATCCTGGCATATGCACTGAATACTGCTCCTCTAGCTTCTTAACTCCCAGGTTGGCAAAACCAAATAGCAGACTCCCTCAGTTACTAACTGAATCCACATAAATGGACCCTGGACTGGGATACAATTCAAAAGATATCTCAGCAGGACTCCCTGAATAGATATTTTGCTTCATAGGACAATGTGCAATGTACCCTTCATCCAAGTCCCTGCAGCCTAACAGTAGACACCTTTACCATTCCATGGTTTCAGGGTCTCCTCTATATATTTCCACTATGTTCCCTTCTCTTGAGTGCTTCAAAAGACACATACAGCCAAAGCTAAAGTAATCTTCATTGGCTAAGACAGGTTTGGCTTCCCCAATCTCTTACATCTGGCTATAGCCCAGCCGATGTGCCTGGGACATCACCCAACATCGTTAGCTCAAGATCTCAGACAAATTCTCCATCTCATTCTCGTTTCTCAAATCTAGTTGACTCCATCTATTTGTCAAAGATAAGTAAATCAAGTACTTTTAGCATCAAGAACATTTGTAAATATAAGTGGGGGTGTTTTTATACCTGGGTAGAATCACAGAATGTACATCCTGCCTCATGTTCACCACAAGAATGTCCTTTCACATCTACTTCATCTCTCAGACATGTGTCTTAAGACATTTTACTACAGCTGGCAGTCATCTCAGCATTTCACGTTCCCATTTAGGGAAAATCTCTTGCGCCACACAGCCTCTTCTCATTTTGTGAGAGGACTCATGAACCTGTAATCTCCCTTAAGACACCACTCCCCCTCCCCCCATGGGTCTTAATGTTGTCCTGTCCCAACTCATGAAAGCCCATTTGAACCTTTGGACCTCAGGATCACTAAAGAACTTAACATGGAAGATGATATTTCTAGTGGTGATAACACCAAGACGAGTCAGTGAATTGCAAACTCTAGTTCATTAACTCCCTCCCTCCTCCCCCCCCCCCCCCACACCACACACATACTCATTTCTTTCTAACAGAGTGGTGCTCAGAACTCACCCTAAATTTCTTCCCAAAGTAATTTCATATTTTCACCTCAACCAAACCATTGTCTTGCCCACATTTTTGCCACCATCCCATCCTTATCAGGCCGAAGTTCTCCTCCACAACCTTGATTGTAGATGAACTTTATAAGCACATAAGTATTGCCATACTGGGACAGACCAAAGGTTCATTAAGCCCAGCATCATGTTTCCAACAGTGGCCAATCCAGGTCACAAATACCTGTCAAGATCCCAAAAAAGTACATTTTATGCTACTTATCCTAGAAATAAGCAGTGGATTTTCCCCCAGTCCATTTTAATAATGGTCTATGGACTTTTCCTTTAGGAAGCTGTCCAAACCTTTATTAAACCTTGCTAAGCTAACCACCTTTACCACATCCTCTGGCAACGAATTCCAGAGTTTAATTACATGTCGAGTGAAGAAAATGTTTCTCCGATTCATTTTACATTTACTACTTTGTAGCTTCATCACATGGCCCCTAGTCCTAGTATTTTTGGAAAGAGTAAACAAATGATTCACGTCTACCCATTCCACTCATTATTTTAAAGACCTCTATCATATCTCCCCTCAGCCGTCTTTTCTCCAAGCTGAAGAGCCCTAGCCGCTTCAGCCTTTCCTCATAGGGAAGTCATCCCATCCCCTTTATCATTTTTGTCGCCCTTCTCTGTACCTTTTCTAATTCCACTATATATTTTTTGAGATGCGGTGACCAGAATTGACCACAATATTCGAGGAGCGGTCACACCATGGAGCGATACAAAGGCATTATAACATCCTCATTTTTGTTTTCCATTCCTTTCCTAATAATACCCAACATTCTTATTGCTTTCTTAGCTGCCACAGCACACTAAAAAGAGGGTTTTTCAATGTATCAACGACGATGATGCCAGGTCCATTTTTTGGTCGGTGACTCCTAACGTGGAACCTTGCATTACGTAGCTATAATTCAGGTTCCTCTTTCCCACATGCATCACTTTGCAGTTACTCACAGCTCACTTTAACTATTATCTATAGGGAACAAAGGATTTCTGTCAATCTTTCCATTTTTTTTTTGGCTTTTGACCACAAACAAAACCAATTTCCAAATGTACACTTTCCAATTATATAGCAGATTATTTCTTTTTTGTTATGCAAGATTTAATCTTCCAACTCTTGGCTGCATAGCTGAACACCAGCTTAGAGCAAAAGCAACTACTATGGCAAACCTGAGATCAGCTTCCCTAACAGAAATCTGTAGATCAACCCATACATTCCTGAAACATTATTGCCTCAACCAGCTCAGGATACAGCATTTTGCAATGCAGTCTTAATGAAACCTCTATGCAATATACCTGCTGATTCTTCCTAGAACTTGATCTACCCAGTTTTTTTTAAATCTCTAGGCCAGCAAGATCTTCATAACAATTCAGGCTCTCTAAATGGAACTCACCTTAGAATGTGACTGTTCCTTCTCGTTTTTTATTTTTTTGTTCTCCCTTCACCAGTTCCTCTCTTACAGGTCAAAAAGTGCCAAAGAATATAATTGACACCCTAGGGCTCTGGTTTCAGTTACCGCGGGTTGTCATACCCTAAAACCCAAATGCTCCCAATCATCTCCAACACAGTCTTCATGGACATTTAGAAGCTAGTTGTCTCCATAATAAAGATGTCAGACTCCCTGGTGGTTCAGCTTCAGTCACCATTGGTTGTCATGCTTGGAAACATAAGTGCCTGCCAGCTCTTGCAGCACTGTTCAAATGGTATCTCTAATGTAGCTTGAAATACTGCAGCTACTGCAGTTTGCGTCTGCACTGATGCTGAAACAGTGCTCAATATCGGCACTTTTGGGTCCTGCTGTTCTGAAATATAGATGCTTCCTTGCATTGCAGTACTGTTTCATGGGGCACCCTGTGCGACCCATGGTAGCTGAGCTTGCGTTTACTTAAGCAGATTGCTGTACTTCCTACAGAGCCAGTGTGGAACATTCTGAAAACTAATAATAATACTGGCAAGTAGGGTGAGTAAGTATGCTCGCAAAATCAATGGGTAAATAGTTTTGACATTAAGAACTCTAGAACAATCCCCAATTTTAGATCACTTGGAGGCCTATTTTCAAAGCACTTAGCCTTCCAAAGTTCCATAGAAACCTATGGAACTTTGGAAGGCTAAGTGCTTTGAAAATATGCCTCCTAGCCTCCATCCTAAAATGGTGCCATTTCTCAAACGTACTCTATGATGAGACATTTCACTGGGCTTGTGCTTTGACAACTAACAGGAAATACATCTGCTTCAGTTCTCTAGGGCAGGCCTCAACAAATTTTCACAAAATCTAGGAAAAAGTGGGTGATGGACCACAGGTTCCAGAGACAAGAGAGACAATCTTAAGTTGAAAAAGTTTATTGATAAAAGACTAGACACAATGCTGTGTTTCGACCATAAGGCCTGCTTCAGGAGTTTCAGGAGTCTAAAAACAAACATATGTTTATAAATATAAAAAAACTAAAATAAAATGTACAATACATAGAACAAATACATGATTTAAAATAAAAAAATATATATTTACAATTTAAAAGGTACAAAGGTAAATATATGTATGAAAGAAATGTGTGATTAAATGATAAATACTTGATTATATAGATATATAATTAAAAACATCAGAAATATGTAAAATAAGTAGAAAAATGTTTATATAAAGTATATCACAAAATGTATATGAACACACAAAGTAAATAAATACATTGATAAATAAAATTGCATAAAACAGACCAGTACATAAGTCATGGGCAACAATTGTAAAGGCAAAACAGCAAAAGTAGAGGCTGACAAATGCGCAAACCAATAGGGAGATAATCTCAAAAACAGTTTATTCAGAATATTCATATCAATATCAAGGACCCGACATGGTCCGTGTTTTGGCGCCAAAGCACCTGCCTCAGGGGTCACAATCAACTTTCTACAAAAAAACAGGACAAATTAAAAACATAATATTAAGGGATTTCAAATAAAATATATCCGCCTTAATAAAATATGTAGCCAAACATATACGGACATTCATAATGGTATTGCAAATTTGTACATGAATACTGATAAATTATGTAAAAAAATGTTAATATATTATAATTATGTGAGCAGATATTGTGGACAGAGAAACACCAAACAATGAAAAGTGATAACTATCAAATAAATGAACTGATAAATGAAAGGTATAGGTCAGGCTGATGAAACATCAACATATCTACATATATATTTAGCCTGATCTAATAGTAAAAAATACATTCATACAACTTGAACAAGTAAAATACTTCAAGACATCATGATCCGACACCATTTAAAACTACATTACATTTACATATTAATTGTAAATATAATTCAATGAAATAATGTCAAACCTCTGAGAAGAAGCTGATAGGCTTGAATTCCTTTATGTATGCAAGTTAATCCACTGTAAAAGGATAAAAGCATTTTTAAAAATACTACAGAGGGATAAAATTCCTGTTATTTCATAAAAATGTAAATAACTTAAAATGGGCCAATCTATATATATGTATATAGACCATCATCTTTATGCAAAACATAAGTGTAAAGCGTGTATTTATGTCTAAACAGGCAAATGTGTAAGTAAACTATGGGAATGTGTTGTGCACTGTAATACCTAAAATTGCTGAATACGTATCATTCGCATGAAACATTCCAAAATAGAGGGATAAAGAGTATATGTCACCTATTGACACTAGCTCACATTACCATCAAGATGTGAAGAGAACCGGAGAGCTATACAGTACACCAAAAAATATAGAGTGATAAATGAAATGACTGAAAAAATAATAATAATATAGTATAAATAAAATGCCTTCCACAAAAAAATGTATATACACAAACATACCAAATGGATAGGTATACAGAGAAAAAAACATACCAAATAGATAGGTATACAGAGGAAAACTACAAACAGACCCATTGCACCAAAAGGCAAAAGAAGTGTGACCAATAAATGCTTGAAAAACAGAACATACTCTGAGTCTAACTTAATTCGATAAAAACAATTAAGAAATAAATACTCCAAAAAGGCTAAGAGAAATGAAGACCACAAAAACAATCCTGAACAAACAAAAAACTTAAAACTTACCAGAGAGAACAAAGGAACAGCCAACTGATCAGCAAACACCATGTGACAAGAAACAGAATGCCAGGAAATGGCAGTTATTTAAACTAGATAGTCATGCATATGTATGAGCTTCTAGTTAAGTATGTAAATTATCTACCAAAGCTCAAGCAGACAACAAATGACGGCATTACACTGATAGTGAAACCAGTATCGCCCACTCGAAAAAATAAATAAAACAGCAGTAATGTATACCATTAAAAATTATGTTGGCACACAAAAAAATTAATTAATTAAACTTTAAAAAATTAAATAAGACCAAGCCATTAAAAATATATAATAACAAACATTAGATGTTCTTAATACAAAAATATGAAGACTAAAAAAATTATATTGGATGAATATATATAAAATTATCAAAAAATATCAAAACAAAAATATATATATATGCATACACATACACATATATATGTATATACATATACACATACATACATGCACATATCATTAAACCAGAAACAAATATTAACAAAAGAGCGAATGCTGATACTATTGGCCAAAAGAGATGAAAACCTATTTCTCATAAAAAATGTATCAATTCTAAAGAAGCATTCAGACCATGTGGAGATAACGAATGTAAGAGAAAAATGATTCTTTGTTCCTCTTTTAGTAATTCTGTATCAAGATTTCCTCCTCTCCATGATGCCTTCAAGATCAGGATAAATATATATGTAGATATGTTGATGTTTCATCAGCCTGACCTATGCCTTTCATTTATCAGTTCATTTATTTGATAGTTATCACTTTTCATTGTTTGGTGTTTCTCTGTCCACAATATCTACTCACATAATTATAATATATTAACATTTTTTTTACATAATTTATCAGTATACATTTACAAATTTGCAATACCATTATGAATGTCCGTATATGTTTGGCTACATATTTTATTAAGGCGGATATATTTTATTTGAAATCTCTTAATATTATGTTTTTAATTTGTCCTGTTTTTTTGTAGAAAGTTGATTGTGACCCCTGAGGCAGGCGCTTTGGCGCCAAAACACGGACCATGTCGGGTCCTTGATATTGATATGAATATTCTGAATAAACTGTTTTTTTGAGATTATCTCCCTATTGGTTTGCGCATTTGTCAGCCTCTACTTTTGCTGTTTTGCTTTGACTTTCCATGGAGGCTCCTCCTGTCTTCTTGGATTTGCTCAACAATTGTAAAGAGCATGAGCCTAATACCACATGTGATAAATATGTTAAAAACAAAACAAAACCTTAATTTAAAAAAATAGTGAACTTCAGAATTCCAGATATGAAGTGCTTCCACGTACATCAGGTAAAGTGGTCTAAAAGACTTCCATAATATTCAAATTTTTATGTGATATGTCTGAACAGAGTCTGGGCAAGTCACTTAACCCTCCATTGCCCCATGTAAGCTGCATTGAGCCTGCCATGAGTGGGAAAGCGCGGGGTACAAAGGTAACAAAAATAAAAAATAAAATAAAAAAAATATACCCTAAACTGAAAGACAACACTGTGTACAGTGGTGGAAATAAGTATTTGATCCCTTGCTGATTTTGTAAGTTTGCCCACTGACAAAGACATGAGCAGCCCATAATTGAAGGGTAGGTTATTGGTAACAGTGAGAGATAGCACATCACAAATTAAATCCGGAAAATCACATTGTGGAAAGTATATGAATTTATTTGCATTCTGCAGAGGGAAATAAGTATTTAATCCCTCTGGCAAACAAGACCTAATACTTGGTGGCAAAACCCTTGTTGGCAAGCACAGCGGTCAGACGTCTTCTGTAGTTGATGATGAGGTTTGCACACGTCAGGAGGAATTTTGGTCCACTCCTCTTTGCAGATCATCTCTAAATCATTAAGAGTTCTGGGCTGTCGCTTGGCAACTCGCAGCTTCAGCTCCCTCCATAAGTTTTCAATGGGATTAAGGTCTGGTGACTGGCTAGGCCACTCCATGACCCTAATGTGCTTCTTCCTGAGCCACTCCTTTGTTGCCTTGGCTGTATGTTTTGGGTCATTGTCGTGCTGGAAGACCCAGCCACGACCCATTTTTAAGGCCCTGGTGGAGGGAAGGAGGTTGTCACTCAGAATTGTACGGTACATGGCCCCATCCATTCTCCCATTGATGCGGTGAAGTAGTCCTGTGCCCTTAGCAGAGAAACCCCCCCAAAACATAACATTTCCACCGTGGGGACGGTGTTCTTTGGGTCATAGGCAGCATTTCTCTTCCTCCAAACACGGCGAGTTGAGTTCATGCCAAAGAGCTCAATTTTTGTCTCATCTGACCACAGCACCTTCTCCCAATCACTCTCGGCATCATCCAGGTGTTCACTGGCAAACTTCAGACGGGCCGTCACATGTGCCTTCCGGAGCAGGGGGACCTTGCGGGCACTGCAGGATTGCAATCCGTTATGTCGTAATGTGTTACCAATGGTTTTCGTGGTGACAGTGGTCCCAGCTGCCTTGAGATCATTGACAAGTTCCCCCCTTGTAGTTGTAGGCTGATTTCTAACCTTCCTCATGATCAAGGATACCCCACGAGGTGAGATTTTGCGTGGAGCCCCAGATCTTTGTCGATTGACAGTCATTTTGTACTTCTTCCATTTTCTTACTATGGCACCAACAGTTGTCTCCTTCTCGCCCAGCGTCTTACTGATGGTTTTGTAGCCCATTCCAGCCTTGTGCAGGTGTATGATCTTGTCCCTGACATCCTTAGACAGCTCCTTGCTCTTGGCCATTTTGTAGAGGTTAGAGTCTGACTGATTCACTGAGTCTGTGGACAGGTGTCTTTCATACAGGTGACCATTGCCGACAGCTGTCTGTCATGCAGGTAACGAGTTGATTTGGAGCATCTACCTGGTCTGTAGGGGCCAGATCTCTTACTGGTTGGTGGGGGATCAAATACTTATTTCCCTCTGCAGAATGCAAATAAATTCATATACTTTCCACAATGTGATTTTCCGGATTTAATTTGTGATGTGCTATCTCTCACTGTTACCAATAACCTACCCTTCAATTATGGGCTGCTCATGTCTTTGTCAGTGGGCAAACTTACAAAATCAGCAAGGGATCAAATACTTATTTCCACCACTGTATATGGTCTTTATGTTCTGAGCACGTCCTTAAACCTTACAGTACAGGCTAATGTAATTCAGCAAATATATTAGTTCATTCCCCTTTTCTTACATATTAATATTCTTATCATATTACAATACATTTAATTGGTGGATAATATATAATATTAATTATTTTACAGTAACAGGTTTATTACTTGGGTAAATGTTTTAATATTGGGCCTCCCTTTACTTATCTGTTATAATCTCTTGCCTGTTCCTTCTAATTGAAGCAAACACCTCCTAGAACATTTCTCCTCAAATGTACTGGACAAGGCTTTTATCTTATTTTTTTTTCTTTTATGACCAGTTTTCTTTTTAATATCCCCTTACTCCTTATTATCTTTCAGCTTCTCACAGCTCATGATTTTTACTATTTCCTTCCCAAAGACTTTTTTTTTTTAATTGTTGGAAAGATTTCCTTCTTGTCCTTTAGAGCATCTTTTCACTTTCTATTTAGTCATGCCAGCAGTTGCTTGTAATACATGGCATGAATTTGGTCTAAGTGTACACAAGAGAGTTTTAAGCTCTTCTGGGCTCTGGGAATCAAACTAAAGCCATCAGGATGATGCTAACCAATACATGTGGCTATTTACAGGTAAGCAACTTCACTTTCTCCAGTACCTAGGATAGCAAGTCCTCAAGGATGGGTGGCCATTATCCACTAGAGCCTAGTGCTGTAATATAAACAAAGAGTTGAATGGGGACAGAAATCTAACCTGTCCCCGTCCATTCCTGCTGGAATCTAACTCATCCCCATCCATCCCCGCAAGAATTTAATGGTACCTAAAAATAAAATAAAAATTTCCAGTTCATTCCGTCTCTCTTTGGGTTTGACCCTCAGTAGTGCAGGCAAGGAACAGAAGTTCAAACTTGGAACATTCTGCTATGCACATGTAAGACTTGTCTCTGATCTGCTGGCACTGTGTGCTGAGAGTGCCAGTAGGTCAGGTGACCTCTGATGCTCATGCCTGTGTTAGAGCTGAGGCCTGCGCATCAGCCTGGGAGCAGAGAGTGTTAAGGTAAAATTATGCTTTACCTGATAATTTTCTTTCCTTAGTTACAGCAGATGAATCCAGAAACCAGTAGGTTGTGTCCGCCTACCTGCCGGCCAGCCCTTAAGCTCTTTAGTATTTGTCCCATCACAAAGCTGTAGAAAATATAACTTTATAACAAGCAAAATTGCCAACTTCCTCACAAGAATGAACCACAAACGAGCGGTTCGTGACACAAACTGCGACTTAACAGGTTAACTCCATACAACATATGCCAGCTCCGTGAGACACAAAGTGTCCGGAGCACTCATTTTCTTCATAACTTCTTTGCTCCTTTCTTCTTAAAACGAGAGTTCTGATCTGCACAGCGGAAACAAAAAATTCAGGGTGGGATCCTGGATTCATCTGCTGTGACTAAAGGAAAGAAAATTATCAGGTAAGGCATAATTTTACCTTCCATAGTGTCATCAGCAGATGAATCCAGAAACCAGTGGGATGTACAAAAGCACTCCCTAAGTAGGGTGGGTATCTGCTGCACCCCGCGCCAACACCGTCACTCCAAATTGCACATCCTTACAAGCTGAAACATCTATTCTGTAATGTTTCGAAAATGAATGCAACAATGGCCAAGTAGCTGCGTGACAAATCTCTGCCAAAGAGAGGGATCCAGTTTCCGCCACGAAGAAGCCTGAGCTTGAGTTGAATGAGTGTGTAGCCCCGCTGGAGGCAATTGGCCCACTAGAATGTAAGCTGACGAAATGGCTTCCCTGAGCCACCGCTCAATAGATGGCTTAGACACCATGTCCCCACAGAGAGGACCTGCTAGCAAAACAAAATGATGGTCCAAGCATCTAAAATCGTTGGTCACCTGTAAATATCGCATGAGAACCCTTCGAACATCAAGACGTTTAAGGGAATCAAAATGGACTGGATAATCCTCCTGTTTAAAGGCAGGAAGGAAAATCTCCTGATTGACATGAAAAGCTGACTCCAATTTTGGCAGAAAAGAAGGGACAGTTCTCAACGTAACCCCAGCTTCCGAAAATCAAAGAAAAAGGTTCCGGCACAAAAGCACCTGAATCTCTGAAACCCTGTGAGCTGACGCCAGGGCCACCAAAAACACTGTCTTAAGCATCAGATCCTTCTCAGACACCTTACGCAGAGGTTCAAAGGGAGCCTGATGCAGTGCTCTAAGCACCAAACTTAAATTCCAGTTCGTGCATGTAAGCCGACAGGGTGGGTTAAGATGGAGAACCCCTTGGGAAAAATGTGCAACATCCGGATGGGCTGCAAAGGAATTCCCGGCAAGGCGACCTTGGTAGCAAGAGCCGCCAGCTGGACTCTTAGTGAATTGTAAGTCAAACCCTTCTGGAGGCCTTTCTTCAAAAAATCTAGCATCTGAGAAACCAAAGTCCGAGAGGGATTCCATCCCCAAAGGGTGCACCAAGCCACAAAGGTGCGCCATACTCGAGCATAAGCCGTCGCAGTAGAACGTTTATGAGTCTGCAGCAATGTAGCTATAGCATTCTCAGAATAGCCCTTTTTCCTCAAGCGCAACCTCTCAAAGGCCAAGCCGTAAGACCAAGTGGGAGGGATCTTTCATCAGAACTGGCCCCTGATGAAGAAGATCCGGTGCAAAAGGTAGATGAAGAGGCGATCCTGCTAACAACCGGATCAGATCTGCATACCAAGGTCGTCAAGGCCAATCTGGAGCCACCAGGATCACCAACCCCCGGTGTCTGCTGATCCTTTGCAAAACTCAGCCAAATGAGTGGCCAAGGAGGAAAAACGCACAACAGTCTCGCAAGCGGCCACGGTTGAAGTAGAGCATCAAGCCCTGCCAAGCCGATTTCCCTGCGCCTACTGAAGAATCGGGACACTTTGGTATTCTGTCGAGACACCATGAGATCCATCTTCGGCATCCCCCAACAATCGCAAATTTGTTGAAATGCGCTGTATGACAGTTCCCACTCTGCCGCATCCAGAATGTACCAACTGAGAAAGTCTGCCTGAACACTGTCCTGTCCTGCTATGTAAGCTGCCGACAGAAGCTAAAGATGAGTCTCTGCCCAAGAGTGAATTTTGCTTGCTTTGGCCTGCAAAGCTGGACTCTGAGTCCCGCCCTGCCAATTGACATAAGGCATCGCTGTCGTGTTGTCCGAGAACACTCGGTCCCCAGAAGACTTTCTTGAAACGCTAACAGCACGTGCCAAATCGCCCTGAACTCCATTTGATTGATGGGCCAGGTCGCTTCTTCCGTCGACCAACTGCCCTGCGCATACCGCTAGAGACAGTGAGCCCCCCAACGAGGAAGCTGGCATCAGTCACCACTACCACCCACTGAGGGGACGCCAAGGGCCTCTCCCGTTTCAAGTGGGTGGGTAGGAGCCACCATATCATACTGGCTCGCGCCTTCGACAATCAAGGAAGACGCCGAGAATAGTCCTGCGAAATTGGAGACTAAAGGCTCAGAAGTGCCAGCTGTAGGGGACGCATGTGCGCCCTGGCCCACGGTACCACTTCACAGCAGCCATCGAACCTAGTACCTGCACATAATTCCACACCTGAGGGCACGGTATCCACAAGAGACTTCTCACTGGCGACATCAACTTGATCCTCCTGCCCTCGGGCAGAAAAAACAGTCATTAGGCAGTATCGAACCGCATCCCCAGGTATTCAAGTGACTGGGAAGGTAGCAGATGACTCTTGGAGAAGTTGATCACCTAACCGAGGGACTGAAGAACTTCCACCACTCGCTGAGTAGCCAGACGGCTCTCCGACTCTCTTTTGTCTGCATGAAAGGAATTTTGTTGCTGAAACCTAGGCCGCTGGAAGGTGAAGGTCTACCTGGTCTATATCGTCTGGAATCTCTAAACCGAGGCCTAGAGGTTCCCAAGCGAGCCGAGGGATTGGGTCTGTCCTCCGGAAGTCATTGAGATTTAGAATCCCCCAAATCTTTAACAACCTTTTCCAGCTCCTCTCCAAAAAGAAGTTTACCTCGAAAGGGTAACTTAGTCAGGCGTTGCTTAGATGCCATGTCCGCGGCCCAATGCCGAAGCCATAACAACCTATGAGCGGTGACTGCCAAAGCCACACTCTGGCCGAAGCTCTCACCAAATCATATAATGCGTCCGCTTGGTATGCTAGAGCCACCTCCATCTTAGGAAGGACTGACATCTGGCAGGAAGTCCCAGGCTCCTGCTCCGCCAACAGCTGTAACCAATCAAGGGAAGCCCCAGCGGTGTAGGAACTGCACACAGAAGCTTAAGGGCCAAAATTGAAACTTCAAATGCTCACTTCAGCGTCGCTTCTAGCTGTCTATCCTGCATGTCTTTTAGCGCCAGCCCTCCTTCCACCGGAAGGGTAGTTTTCTTGGTGACCACCATCACCAAGGAATCAACACAGGGCAGTTCAAATCTCTCTGCCTGACTGGGCTGCACCGGATAAAGGCGAGCCATAGCTCTGGACACCCACAAAGGGGCATCTGGCTCCGACCACTGCGCCAAGATAATCTCCTGGATGGCCTCATGCATGGGGAAGGCCTTGGACGGTCTCCTTGTGCTAGCCATGCACACATTCACAGCGGCAGCAATCAGCGCCTCAAGGTCCTCAATGTGTAACACTTCCAGGACAGAAGAAATGAGGGAGGAAAGCTCCTCACTGTGAAAAATCCACACCGCGGACAGATTGGGTTCCTCCGCAGTGATCTCCCCCTCCTCTAAATCCTCTGTGCCTGAAGCCCTCAGGGAACAGCCTGAACATCCAGGAAGAGAGGGGGTGACAGAAAGCGGTCCAACAGAAGCCACGTTTGAGCCAGAATCTCTGCATCTGAGTCTTGTCTAGCCCAAAAGGCATCAGACCTCCATCCGCACGCTCTAGATACAACCTGGCCCCCTAAACCGGCCGAGGGAGAGAGAGCGCGCTTCAGCAAAAAAGCCTGATGCAATGAGGATGAATTCAGGAGAAAATCCTGCCCCTGAATCAGCCACGCTGCCCTCCGCCACAGCAAGCGCAAAATTAAAGACGGAGGAAACAGAGAGCAGCCAGACAAAATCCCTCAATCTCAGAATGCTGCCTCTGCAGAACAACTGCCTGTCTGAGCAGAGGAAAACTCCCATACAGCAGGAGCAAGCACAGAGCACTGCTTGATTCGCTCTGTTTTCCTTTTTTTTTTTTTGTTAAAGTGAGGAAGTTAGCAAGCAGGGAGAAGCCAAAGGCACAGGGAGAGAGGGACTTCCACAGGGTGATGAAGCAGGGCCAGGCAGGCAAGTCAATATGCTTCTAAAGGGGGTCACAGACCACACAGTCACCCCTGGTTTCAACTGGCTACCAGCCCAGGAGACTACACAGGCCCTGAAAATATCCAGGAGCTAGGAACAGGTCCATCTACCACGTGCTGGAGATAGAGATATACTAAAGAGCTTAGGGGCTGGCTGGCTGGTATAGCTCCCTTGAGTTTGGTTCTCTATCTCCATCTGCTGGTAGGCGGACACAACCCACTGGTTTCTGGATTCATCTGCTGCTGATGCTATGGAATGGAACACTTTCTATATCTGCGCTGTTAAAGCAAAGAGGAAGAGGAGGAGTCAGGACTCAAAGAACTTGATACTTGGCAAGTGAGAGGCTGGCACAGGTGCAGCTTACAGTTCCAAAGGAATCTTGCAGGAATTACTTCCGTCCCCATGGGAATCCCACAGCCCCAGAGGGAATTCTTGCAAACCCCGTTCCGTGCACGTTTCTAGTCCAAACCGTTTTAACCCAGCTACACTAACCGCCTAGTGTGTGGTGGTGGCGGCATCCAAAAAAGCAAACGAGATGCTAGGAATTATTAGGAAAGAAATGCAAAATAAGACCAACAATATTATAATGCCTCTGTATTGTTCCATGGTGCAAACCTCACCTTGTGTTCACTTCTGGTTGCCGTATCTCAAAAAAGATATAGTGGAATTAGAAAAGGTTCAAAGAAGAGCAACCAAAATGATAAAGGGGATGGAACTCCTCCCATATGAGGAAAGGCTAAGGAGGTTAGGGCTCCTCAGCTTGGAAAAAGAGATGGCTGAGGGAGACATGACTGAGGTCTATAAAATCCTGAGTGGTATAGAATGGGTAGAAGTGAATCGATTTTTCACTCTTTCAAAATAGTACAAAGACTAGGGGACACCCAATGAAATTACATTGAAATACTTTTAAAACAAATAGGAGAAAATATTTTTTCACTTAAAAGAATAGTTAAGCTCAGGAACTCGCTGCTGGAGGGGTATCTGGGTTAAAAAATAAAAAAGGTTTGGACAAGTTCCTGGAGTAAAAGTCCATAGTCTGTTATTGAAGTGGACATGGGGTAGCCACTGCTTGCCCTGGGATTGGTAGCATTGAATGATGCTAGTAATTGGGTTTCTGTCAGGTACTTGTGAAGCAGGATACTGGTCCTTTGGTCTGACCCAGTATGGCTATTTTTATGTCCCCCCTCAGCACTGCCTTAGCAGTTTCCCCCTCATGATCATGGTTAAATGGAATAAAATCAACCTGCTTAGCATGTGGTATGTCCAAAAGTTACTAACCTTGTATAACGCTACAGGAAACCTC
This sequence comes from Microcaecilia unicolor, assembly GCF_901765095.1. Taxonomy (NCBI): domain Eukaryota; kingdom Metazoa; phylum Chordata; class Amphibia; order Gymnophiona; family Siphonopidae; genus Microcaecilia; species Microcaecilia unicolor. The sequence goes on from NC_044038.1 coordinate 51,715,420, forward strand.
CAATGTTGATGTGCAGTTGCAGGGTCACCCAATTCCACAGAAATCCAAATGGTCAGAAAATTTCACAGGGTCCTATAGTAGCCAGGAGGACCTTAGAAAAAAAATTGTCCGAGATAGCAAAAGATAGTGTACTTTGAATTGTGTGCCATGGGTTCTGGAAAGATGTGTGTAATCTCTTTCCATCAGGTGTAAAACCCTCCAGACATCAATTACCTCGTGGGTAATTAATAGGACAATTTTGAAATTCTATCATAATATGCACCAAAAGGTAATAGCCCTCCCTGTCCTTAACAAATCTTTTGCACAGTAAAATCCAAACCTTTTCTGAGTAACACCGTCATCCCTGCTTTATGGGTTAAGAATGAGGCTACCACAGAATCTCCCACCCACCACTGTTTCAGTTTAGCATGTTCTTCTGGACTAAGTTGTTTTTCCTGTAACAAGGCTATTGAAACCCAATGTCTAAGTGTTTGCAATATCTTTCGCTTTTTAATAAGTGATAACATGCCCCCCCCCCCCCCCCCCACAAACATTGCATGAGAGAACTTTTAACTGCATTTAAGTAATGCCCTGTGAAATAGGATCCCAGATATACTTAATGTCCTCTAGAAGGAAAAGAGGCCATCCCAGTCCCACCTCCCCTGTGTTCTGAACCGAATACCAAGAAGGTGGCATCTGTTTCCAGTTCCCAAGCAACCTCTGTCCATTCCTCCCAACCCTCCATTCCCATAAACTGCCATCCCTCCAAAGAAAACCTCTCCCATAAGTTCTCCTAAAAGCCTGCAACATCGCCAGCACTGTCTTCCTAAATACACATTCTCCCCTTTCACTAAGCCCCTTGGAATCCCTCCCACTCTCCACCTCCAAACTTTCTATCCTATAGCCACCCTACTACTAAATGGGTGGGATCACGTCCTACATGCCTAGTCCCAATCCCCACACACCCCACAAAAACATTATGTCATTCAATAACAATAAAACAATGGAATTTATAACATGAAATACAAAACAAAGAAACTATGACTGTATAAAACTCAAAAGTTGCTAGTAAGAGTCAAAGTTCAACTCCTAGAGATACCCCCGACTCTCACCCCCTTCTCCCATTACATTTTCCACCTGGGAGTGATAAGTCTATACAACTCATATGTCCATCTAGCTCTGGAAGTCTGCAATAAACCAGTACACCAAGTCTTTCCTTATTACTGTCCGATAGTGCCATCTCAAAAAAAAAAAAATTGCTGGAGCTAAATAACAAATACAGTCACCTGATAAGTCCATATTTTGGTACCCGATCTAGTCAGCACAAAATAAAAATAAAATTTTCCAAATATAGCAGTTCCAAACCCCTAAACATGTTTAATCAAACTCCAAAAGTCCACTGAAAAATTTTGTGCCCAAAGAATTCCATGCCTAAGTAGCATCCCTGCACTTGGTCTCCAGGCTCTCCACAAATGCCAAAGCTGGTGCCACCTCAGTAAAAAACTTTGTTTCCCCATTTTCCACCACCTGCAGCTGTGCAGAATAGAGGAGAGTGTATCTGACCGACGGTTTGGATAGGTGGGCACAGCAAGGCGTGAAAGAATTTCTCAGCAACAAAACCCTATTAGAATAGTCCTGAAACAGAGTATCTTGTCCTCAGAAAAAGACAGCCTTTTACCCGCTGCGGTAAAAGGGGTCCTCAGTGTGCGTTAAGAACAGGCGCCACTAGCGCAGGCCCCCATTTACCACAGCTTAGTAAAAGGATCCCTCAATAGGCTCTAGTTTTACCTTTTCCTCTTTTCTGGAAAAGATTTATTTTTTTATTAATATCTTTCAAATACAGTAAAAGGTATAGTTTATTGTAATGTAGAACACTCCATTGAGTCATCACTCCTGAACTCCTAGATTTCCCTGCATTCTCTGGTTGTGGTCTGGATTTTTTTTTTTTTGCTACTTCCTAAAAATGATTTATTGTCTGCATGTGGAAGTAGCCTGGTAAGGAAGTTGATTAAATGTGTGTGTAGACATTTGGAGCATGGATGCTTCATGGAAGATATTTAACTCCATAATCACAAAGCTTCCTTCCTCATACTTCTGTCTTTTCTATCACAAATGTCCACAAATTGTTTCCATGTGTGGTGTTGCTTCCTGCTGTCTTCTATAGTATGATGAATAGTCACATTAATCCACCCAATTTCATCTCAGCTTTCTGTACTCCACCCATGTCCTGTGTTTCTCATAAGACTACACTATCTACATTTAATGTGGCGGCATTGATTTTAACCATGATCCCAATTGCTCAATGTTTTTGCAAACCACTTCTTCTGGACTAAACAGATTAAATGTACTATCCCAAATGTTTCCTGGCCCAAGTAAAGGGGACAGTACATTGTTTTTTTTTTTTTGGGGGGGGGGGGGGGGGGGGGCAAGTTCAGTTGTATTTTTCTCGCTTGCATGACCATGTTGACTCCCACTCATTAATCCAATTAGGTAGCCCAATATTAGCATATGTACCACATCCATACCATAAAACCCCACAACTGTGGAAGCTCCACAGGACCAACAATCTCCAGCTTTGCTTTTCCTGCTGGAAGACATGCCCATGAAAACAACTTCCTTTCAGTTAAATTTAATTGCTTCACCTTATCCAAAGAAAAATAAGTAATACCATTCACAGTGCACTAACAGCTTCTATTATATAAAGCCACACTATTAATATAATAGAAGTATTAAACCTGTGTTGTTAACTAACATAGGGACCCTTTTTCTAAGGCATAGTAGGAACTAATGCATGTCTACTGTGTGGCAAAAAGCACTGCCGCAGGATGCACGGTGTCCCGCAGTAGTGTGCCCCTCAGTGCACACCAATCCTGTGCTGAAAAATACTTTTGTATTTTTCAACGCAGGTGACTGGGCGGAGAGTAGGTGTGCCCTATGCTAATTTTGTAGCATGGGCACACTGCCGCACACTACCTGATTACCACAGGATTAGTGCGGAAGCCCTTAGCGCCTACAAAATAGGCGTTGGTAAGGGTTCCTGTGGTAATGGACACGTGCTAATTGGGAAATTCACACGTGGCCATTAAAGAAAAACATGGAAATGTGATCATTTTACCGCCACACTAAAAGTGGCCATAGCGCGCGAGAAACCCATGTGCTGACAACAGCGCTGGTCACTTCTTAGCACAGCTTAGTTAAAGGGCCCCATAGTGACAAATAAATATATCTTATAACATGGCCTGGATGAAAGAGATCACCACTGAGGTCTATAATCATTACTTATGGCCTTTTTTACAAAGCCGCACTGCCGATTCCCACGCAGCAAATGAGAGGAAGTGGCTTTGTAAAAGAGGCCCATAGGATCAGTGTGAAGTATATACATTTTACTTAGAAGAGTTATACAACACTGACTGTTCAGATTTGATTAAGTAAACCATGTCTACAGAATCCAAGTTATTGCAGGTAGATCCACCCGTATCATTCAAGGCAGGGTTGAAGCCTATTTCTTGACACCTTCATACAATTCAGTCTTGTGCAACAGTTCCATCCATTTAATGCCACAGAGTGACTACGCAGCAAGAAGAAAATTTTCAAAAATACTGTGCTTTGCATCTCTTACATCAGTCAGAGTCAGACTGAACCAAAGTGAGGTTAAGACAAAAACTTAAAAAAAAGACAGATGAGAAAACCATTCTGGAACAAGGTACATCATTATAAGCTGCTTGGTCATCTTGAGCTGAATTTAAACAGGAACACTTTGATTTGTTCATTATAAACACCTCTCATGTTGTATTCAGTTTTCTTGGAAATGGCACCGTGAATTTAAGTCATCCTCATGAGGGCTTGGACCATATTAGGGCTAGTTCCCTCCTTGAGCAGTTACTCTTCGCGAGTAGATTATCATGATTTCATTCCCTTTGTATTCTACAGATTTCTATTTATGGAACTCTCTACATGTTTTCTGCCTAACTTAAGATTCTTGTGATGTCGAGTCTGGGACAGCCTACATTTTCCTCATGTGACTCACTCACATTTGATTGATATTTTGCTGGAGGTTAAGGCTTAAATTTTAGGGAAAAAAATAAAGAGGTAAATTAATTTTACTGATTCAGGAAGTCTAACATTACTACAGAGTCTTCTGTTTTCTCGATATTCAAGTTGTTTTAGTAATCCATTTTTTTTATTCGATGCTGTGATTTTGTTCAAGTTGATCTCGTAGGTTCTTCTCTTTTCTGCCACAATTAATAGATGAGATATTTGGGGCCTGTAGTGCACAGCCTTCCTTTAAAGAACTATAGTTTGTCAAGTTGATTCTACGAAGCTGCTGATATTCTTTGGAGAAATTCATTACCACTTCATCCGATACTATTGCAATGATATTTTTAGGATCACTTTTGTCTGGCTGAAGCATCATTTTATTATCCATCAATTTGCCTCTCTCATGGTGCACTTGCAGCAACTGTGTGCTTGCTATCACTTTGTCCTTTAATAATAAATTTGTCCATAAGCCAAGTTATTAGTTTTCTGGGAAAATTGTGTTGAGGGTCATGTGAACTCTTCGTGAAGCAATGGAGATGATCCTTTCCGGGTTATCTTTGCCTGTTGCTCTTCAAGTGAGAACATTCTATGTCACTAAAAGTCATATTTGTTTTTATTATATTTCTAACATTTTAAATATCTTCTCTCTCTTTTATATACATACACACAAATACAAGGAGGTATATTTTCAAAGTACTTAGACTTACAAAGTTACATAATAACCTATGGAACTTTGTAAGCCTAAGTGCTTTGAAAATGAGCCCTAAGGTGTACGGCAGGGGTTTTCAACCCAGTCCTCAGGGCATACCCAGCCAGTCGGGGTTTTCCGGATATCTCCACTGAATTCAATGGGGATATCCTGAAAACCACAACAGGCTGAGTGCGCCCCAAGGACTGGGTTGAAAACCTCTTGTGTACAGAGACTTTCCATCCAGTGCTGAAGTGCTTTGTATTCACAGTTACAAATAAATGTGCAAGCCAGAGAAGAGGTATACTACTTTCAAACATTTCACACTGGTTTAAACAAACTTAAATAGTTCTTTGTTTCATTAATAAGTGAATGCCAAGTACTGCTACATAGTGAGCTGAAATGCTGGTAGTTTTTGTTTTTATTCTTAAAATTTTCAAAATCTTGTGGGTTGTTTTTTTTTTAATTCTCTCCACATAAAGTTGCAATTCCTTTAGGGGCAGCATAAAATGCCAGAGTTGTGTTCATTCTCATATACAGTGACACATACTTGAGAGCCATACTTAATTGCCCAATTCAATCTTTCTGGCATGTTACCTGAGAAATATGCATCTACTACAGAATTCCAAATTGGTCCGGAGTTCTTTCATTACATTTAAGGAAGCTCAAGGTGGAGTTTTCATCCAGGTTCATAAATTCAAAGAACTTATCATGAACCAGAGCATCTCCACTCAGGATCACTGCTTCCAACAGTGCAGAAAACCCATTTTAACCAGAAAGGACAGACTTCTGTCACGCATGCCCCCTGTGCATTTGAGAGATGCCACCACCTACAGGACTCTGGCTTCTCCTGGTAGCTCCAAGACCAGTTGTCTTGCTCCTCCTGGTATGGTTCTATTTCCTTGATCAGTTGCCGATAGATCTTTCCTGGCTCAAGTATATTCACAGAGGTGACCACAGCCTGCTGGACAGTGAGAATTGGTCTGCAGCCATTTCATAATGTGCTGTAGATGGCCTCCATGGCTGCAGCCCTGGCACCACACGAACAGGCCTTTCACCACATGGTGGCATACGGCACACATGCTGGCACACTGTCGGCACCTGACATAGTAAGGCAGAACATTAGTACACGGCAATGAAAATATACAGACAAATATATTCCACTTGATTCAAGAGACCTTCCTGGAAAAGGTGTCTGTGACATGAAATTAGCTGAGACCTTTAAGACTGTAAAGAAGTTAACCCCATCTATGATCCTCACAAGCCAGCAGCAGATCTGGTTTTCAGATTACCTAACATATGCAAATGAACCTGGTTCTCATACACAGGAACACAGTATATAACTACTGTAGATATTCTGAAGACGAGATTTGAGGTCTACTCTAGAACATATTAGGATTTATTTATCGCCTTTTTGAAATAATTCACTCAAGGTGAAAAATCAAACAGACAATTACAGAGGTAAAAATATTCAAGTAATACAAAGTACGGCACAGTATACTACTTACACTGTCAACACAATACGTAATAGAACATTTTAATAGACAGTGTAGGGTCATAACGGATATCATTTGGACAAAATTGTTTACACTCCTAATACATTGAAAACTACAGAAAGTTTTATATACTAGGAGATCCAATTTTCTCAACTCTAGGCAGGTGAAGCCTACCTTCCAAGGCAGGTGTTGCGACAAGAATAAAACACATATACAGGGACATATCTTAGATCATATAGTGTTAGGCGAGACAGTTAAGTAAAATAATGAATAGTTTTCTGTAATCTCCATAGTGAGGTGGGAGAGAACGTATTAGAGAAAAGAGTAAAAGTGAATATATTGGGACAAATGAAAGTTAACTGTTTAATTTGATATACCACCTTTGCTGGTGCATAGATCAAAGCGGTTTACAATCAAATTAAATTTGAAATGTAAACCAAACAAAAACAACAAATTGCAACAGGAAAGTAATTCCATTCACAAAAAAAGGAAACCAAAATGGGATTATAAATTCAAAGGAAAAGGAAGAGAGAAAAGAGAAAAAAGCAAAAAAGGCAAGAAAAAAAACGAAAGGAGGAGGTGATCACCTCTCTGTGGTCCCTAACCCAGACCCTCGCAGACTAATTGAAACAGGTGTGTTAAGTGCTCTCTTAAATTCTTAATGGACAGTTCTGATCATAGAATTATGGGAAGACTACGTCACAGTTGTCCATTCAAGAGAGCTCTAAAATCCTTTACTTATTTGGGGATTCAGCTTACTGGGAATCCTGTTCAACTGTATAAGTCTCTACCTTATTTAACCTCCACTAAAGACTTACTGAAGTGGTGAGCAGGCCTTCCTCTATCTTTACTGGGCCGTATTTCCTTAACTGATATGACCTTGTTTCCCAAGTGGCTGTATTACATGCAGACCTTGCCTTTGTACCTAACTGCCAGGGACCTGATGGCCCTTGACAGTCTTTTTTCCAGATTCTTTTGGGCGAAGACCCAATTCTTGAATTTGGTGGAAAATTGGAGGAGGGGTGGACTGGGCATTTCAGGCTTCAAACTATACAATGTGGCATGCTTGCGCTGTCACTTGGGGGATTGGCTTTACTGGACTGAGGATTATATGACAAGTACAGATGGAAAGTGTTCTATGCCACCCATTGCATGCTGTGGACTCCGCTTTGCCCACTCATCTTCGTTTTAGTGTTTTGGCGAGTTCCCTTCAAGTTGTGTGGCGGGATATGGCAAAATTCTGGTCCTTTGACCCGTCTTGTAGCGCTCTCTTGCCTATTAAGGGGAATGGGAATTTTCCTCCGGGTACAGATAATTAGAAGTTGCTGCACTGGGTGGAGGGAGGTCTTTATTCCCTGCAACATTTTCTTTTGACTAGTGGAGTGATGAAGGTGTTGGACATGTTTCCTGGGACTCTGGACTTCGTGGATCGTTTTGCCTATCAACAACTCTCTCATTATGTGGCTGCCCTGGACTCGGCTTCTCTTGCTGACTTGACCACCCGATTTAGAGCTCTCTTTCAGGTACTGTCTGGGGATCTGGTATCTATCTCGATGCTCCACAAGAGACTGTTGCCGTGTTGCTCTCCTAGAGACCTGGTCATTTTGCCCAACGCTAGTCTGAAGACTTGCGGATTCCTATTACGTCGCAAATTTTGTTGAGTTGTATTAGAGATATTCCCCGTTGGGTGCAGAGTGCGGAACTTTGGGAATGTCAAGTGCAGGTGATCTTTAGGGCGTATACTGATTTCAGACTTTTCCCTTTCCTTTCCCTCCCTACTTTTAATTTGTTTTCAGATTGTATTTATATTCCCTTCCTCTCTCCATTCCAACTCTCCTTATAATCAATTTATTTTATGAGTTCATTGTAAGCCGCTTTGGGGCTGCAAAACTGCGGCAAAAGGCGGGGTATAAATAACCTAAAAATAAATAAATACTTCACAGTCTAGACTGCATCAGATGGGTGGAGTGGACATGACCTTGTGTTTTAAATATGGGCAATACTCTAATACTTTTTATCATGCTTTCTGGGATTGTTCAGCAATTAAATCATTTTGGAGATCGGTGGTACGTTATTTGGAACAAATTATGGGAAGAGCAGTGCTGTCCTTTCCAAGAGGAATTCTTCTTGGCTTTATGACTGCTTGGGGGTTGGAGCTACTCCTCAGACAATTTAGTTACAAAAAGCTTGCTTGGTAGGCAAGAAGTGCATTCTTAAATTTTGTACTCAACAGGAAGCCCCCCTCTTATTGGTTGTGGCGCAATCAGTTACATAATTTACTCTTTTTTTTTTAACTCATCCTTTTTATTCAGGCAATTCAACATATTCACACAATGCAAAAGACAATACAGCATAACATTTAGTCTGCCTGAACTTTTTAACATTTTTGAACTCAGCCCTTCCCCCCCTTCCTACTACATAATTTACTCTTAATGGAGCTTAAGGATTCCCAATTGAATTTCAAAGCACAACATAATTTGTGGAGTGGAGGAGTAGCCTAGTGGTTAGTGCAGTGGACTTTGATCCTGGGGAACTGAGTTTGATTCCCACTGTAGCTCCTTGTGACTCAGGGCAAGTCACTTAACCCTCCATTGCCCCTGGTACAAAAATAAGTACCTGAATATATGTAAACCACTTTGAATGTTGCTGCAAAAACCTCAGAAAGGTGATATATAGTCCCATTTCCCATCCCTTTATTTAGTATGGAGACAATATGTTAATGCTTTAGCCCCTAGGGCTCGAAGTCATATTTTAAATCACTTGGGTGGGGTCCCGGGAACATCTTAACCATAAATTGAATTTCCTGATCCATATATGGGTCTCAGACCACCACAGTAGTTTCTGTCCTTTGTTTTTTTCTCTTTGTAATGGGCGTGCTGCTGGAATGCGGAAAGTGGGGGTGGGAGGGTGGTGGGGCAGGATACGCTGAGAGGGGTTTCCCCTTTTTCATTCGGAATTTCTCTATTTTTCTGTCTCTGATACTATTCTTCTCCTCTAGTGGGGAGTCATAAAAGTCCACACACCCTATATGCTTGGCATAGTCACTTTCTTACTACCGCTTGGAGAAAGCTTGTTCTCGCTAGCACTGGGGGAGGAGGGGTGGGGGACTTTACAATTGGTTTGAGACTGTTCTTTTAGGTTTTATATTTCTGTATTGTTCTGCCAATACGATTTATGTGCTTATGTTCGTTCTTTAATAAAAATTGTTTATCATTTAAAAGTGGTAAGCTGTGCTTCTAGGTGAGCGTTTCCCTCTTTAATCACCCAAGGTGCAAGATGCAGAGGGTTACCTGAAGGTCCTGGTCTGTCGTCTGCCGAGGTGGTGCTAGTTGGCGTGCCCGGAAGAGAAACATGCTCTGGCAGGGAGGCGCCATCTTGCTGCCCGAGGCACTGGAGCAGGTGGCCTGTTTCTTAAGCTTCACTGTTTTCGCCTTGATTTATGTCGCTTTGCTGGTCTATTTTGGTTCCAATCTGGGAGGCATACCAAGCTAGGGCTGAGAAGCTACAAGGTAAGGCAATTTTTGATGGACTGGAAAAGTTCCTATAATAATTATATTCAGGCTGCCGAGAAAGCTCCCAGAACGCGTCCTCACTCAGCCACTAGCATCACATGACTCCCAATTAGCTGGAAAGTAGACACGCAGGGCCAGATGCACTAAACTTAACGAGCAAGTAGTAAACCCTGGCATGCACTAAATACTTTTTTCCGACGATAGTAGCAGCTAACGAAAACGGAATGCAGATGAGCAAATTGTGTAGAAGCCCCTATTGTGATGAGATGCACTAACCTTTTCCGATTGCATTAACGCTGGAAAATCTAACGAGAGGTCTGTACCTCTCTCGTTGGGGCTGCGCTGGATTGGAAAACTTCATAAAATGTAAAAAAAAAAAAAATTGGGGGGGGGGGGGGGGGGGGGGGGGAGAACGGCCAAGTGCTCATCATGGACGGCCATTATGGGAGTGCTCCACCCGAAAAACAGCCCAAGTGCTCGTCAGGAGCGTCCTTTATGGACGTTCTTTACTATCTGAAAAAGGCAGGTACAAATCAAGGTAAGGTATACACATACGAGTTTATCTTGTTGGGCAGACTGGATGGACCATGCAGGTCTTTTTCTGCCGTCATCTACTATGTTACTATGTATGTTATGTATATATAAAAAAAATAAAAATAAAAAATAAAACAGGCTCAGATGCTGCAGGCTCTTTTTTGGACCCTGGAATAATAAAAATGTCGTTTTTAGCCGTGCTTCACTCAGCTGAGAGACCTGGAAGTCTCTGAGCCAATCACAGCACGTTTAGCTCAGCTGAACGTGTTATGATTGGCTCAGGAACTTCCAGGTCTCAGCTGAGTGAAGCACTACCAAAAAAAGACGTTTTTATTAAGGGGGCCAAAATAGACGTTTTTTTGGATGGGCGACCATTTTGGTCGCCTTCCCCCTTTGCAATAATAAAAACGTCTTTTTTGGCAGTGCTTCACTCAGCTGAGACCTGGAAGTCCCTGAGCCAATCACAACGTGTTCAGCCGAGCTAAACGCGCTGTGATTGGCTCAGAGACTTCCAGGTCTCTCAGCTGAGTGAAGCATGGCCAAAAACGACATTTTTATTATTCTGGGGTTGAATGATGTCCAAAAAAGAGCCTGCAGCATCGGAGCCTGTTTGATTTTTTTAAATAAAGCTTCGCTTAAAAAAAAAAAAAAAAAAGTCTATTTTGGGCGGCCTCCCTCCCTCCCCCGCAATAATAAAAACGTTCTTTTTGGCCGTGCTTCACTCAGGTGAGAGACCTGGAAGTAAGGGAGGGACATCCAAGTAAGTAGAGTTGTGGCCGACTGGTTAGAGCTGCAGTCTTGTAATCCAGAGGTGACGCGTTCAAATCCCCACTAATAGTTTTGTTAAAAAAATTAAAAAGAACGAACACTTGAATTTTTTTTTCCACTTTTTTAAGTTGTATGAAGTCTTTATTGAACATTTATCAAAACAGCATAACAAAATACAGCACTCCAGAACAAGTAATAGCATAACCGATCAGCTCCAGGTCTCTCTCAGCCAATCCCAGCGTGTTTAGCTGTTACTAGTATCAGCTAAACGCGCTGTGATTGGCTGAGAGAGACCTGGAGGGAGGGACGTCCAAAAAGTTTTGATTTGTGTCCGCTCATGTCCCAATTTTCTGGGCTGGAAAGCTCCTCCATACCGTCAGGTTAGTTTTTATTCTCTTGCCTCTGAACTGTACATTAGCTTGTAGCCTGTAAAAAGAACGTCTTTTTAGAGGGAGTTTTTTTTTTTTTTTATAGTGAAGGACGTCCTTGGCATGCGCAGAGCAGCCAGCATAACAATTTGCTGCCTACCCAGACATGTTATTAGAAGGACCATTTGAGATTTTATTTTCTATCAAAGAGAATACTGGTTTGACCCCTGAGGCAGGCACCATTCTATGCTGAAACACGGCCCATGTCGGGTCTATTTCATTAAAGACTGTACCATTGTTCCAGTCTTGGAGGCCCTTTTGTGGGTTTTTTTTTTTTGCTGTCTTGGTTCATGTACTTTTGGACATTCTCCTTTGCTATTTAATGTTTTTTTTTTTTAAGCCACAGATGTTTTCCTTCACACCTTAAGAAAATGATTAAGTTTGACCTGTTTTGACAAACGATTCCTTAGATCCTTTGAATTATGGGTCTATTTCTAATCTTCCATTCATGAGAAAATTGATTGAGAAAGTAGTGGTCTGACAGGAGAATGGATGAAAGATCCATGCCAAGCCAGATTTAATTTGAGACATGGGATATAAAAAGCTTTGGTAGCTGCAATAGATTTACATACTGTAGGTATCTTGACAGAGGTTGTGACTCAGTAATGTTCTTGATTCGTATTCAACAGTGTTGGAAGCACTTTGGGTCTTATTTTATAAAGGTTATGCTTCTAAATTTATGCTCCTAAATTATGAGCGCAATTTTTATTTGTAACATTTGTACCCCACACTTTCCCACTGCGGCTTACATAGTAAATCGGTATGGCTTACATGGTTTACATAGTAAAACAGGATAACAAGTTTTCTTTTTGTTTTTTGTTACATTTGTACCCCACGCTTTCCCACTCATGGCAGGCTCAATGCGGCTTACATGGGGCAATGGAGGGTTAAGTGACTTGCCCAGAGTCACAATGAGCTGCCTGTGCCTGAAGTGGGAATCAAACTCAGTTCCTCAGTTCCCCAGGACCAAAGTCCACCACTCTAACCACTAGGCCACTCCTCCACATATAGTTATTATAACATGTTGTTATTATAGGAAAAATGTAGGGGAGGGGTAAGAAGAAGGATATAATATTCCCTGCGATTATCCACGGAAGCACATTTCTTCTGGCATTTTCTTATAAATGGTTTGCTTCAACTGGATCTGAATCGCTACTTTTTCTATTAACCCAAACAACTTACAGCTTTTCTGGTTAACAAACTGTTCAGCTCCCAATGATTCTGTTATGGAGCACAGATTAGGCTCGTAATTTAGGAGCAGAAATTTTAGGAGTGTAAAGTTAGGAACACAACCTTTATAGAATAAGGCCCTTTGGGTCAACGGTCAGATTATGAAGTTGGTTAGCCTCATTTTTTGGACGCCAGACCACAACCTATACAATAATAAGGACTTTACTCTTAATCCTGGCAATTTAAATGTGAGATTCCTCAAGGCTATGTATTCTCGCTACTTGTACTTAATGTGTGGTTTGATCAGTAGCAGATCTGATTCCAGGTTGGGGATTGAAATGCATATTTTGCGCAGAGGATGTCCAGATCTATTGTGAATTTGGGGGAGATTAAGTGTCCATGCTGCTCAGAGATGGTTGTTGCAGAATAAACTGAGCAAGTGGAAAGTGTCCGAGCACTTCATGCAATGTTTGTAGTGATAGTTTTAGGAGTATTGTTAGACATGTAGTTGGCAATGCATGCCCAAATAACAGCAGTTACATCTTACCTGTAGTTTATGCCCGCATCTATCTTCTGAGAAGAATCTGGCTACAGTTATTCAGGCAATTATGGAATGTCTTGATTAATGTAATGCTCTATCCCCTGGATTCTATATAGCGAGCCTAGAGATCCTTGACGAAATTGGTGCAGATTCTATAACAATGCATGTAACTTAACAAGCTAATAAACACTGATAACAGCACTTAACAAGCAATAATGAACTCTAATTGGAGCTCATTAGAATTTAGGCGCACAAGTCATTAAGCGTATTCTGTAACAATGTGCGCTGAACTTCTAATCCACGCAGGCAAAAAGGGGTATGGTTACAGGCAGGGAAATGGGCATTTCATTGGCATTCTAAAATTTACACGCGCTTTGTTATAGAATATGGCCCAGTGCACCTAAATCTATGCGCTGAGATTTAGGTGCTGAAATATCAACTAAGTGTATTCTATAATTGGTACCTAAATCTAGGCACCAATTATAGAATACGTTTAGTTGGCACCAATTTCTGTGTCAATTTTTTAGGCGCCATATATAGAATCTCCCCCTTATATGCTGGACTTCAGAAGCAGCAGCTTGTACACATAAAGCTAGTATAGAATACAGTTGCTTGGATATTGAAAGGGGTTAGATTGTTTGACCATATACAATGGGCTTTGAGGAATCACATCAGCTGCCGGTGGAGTATAGAGTCATTGAAAATTTTAATGCTGGCTTTTAGAATCGTATGTTCGGACAGCCCAATTTATTTAAAAGATGGGCTTAAAGTTTATTCTCCAGCCAGGACATTATGACCAAAACAAGATTTTCTCCTAACTCTACCTTCATTTGCTGATATACCACAAATTAAACCCCCCCCCCCCCCCCCCCCCCCGGTATCAAATTTCTACATATCGTACATTTGTGGAATACTATCCAGAAAAGAGTGAGTTATGTACTAAAAAACTGGCAATATGTATTAATTATCCTGTGGAGCTCTCTTGAGGAAGAGTGTACAACAGTTGGAAAGAAACCAGAATTAAATGCAGATGAATAACACCCGTCTCTTCCAACACCAAAACAAGATGGTTTCTGCAGGCTAGAATCTCCTTACAATAAAAGAATATGATGCCTCCAGGCTAAAATTTGAGCATTGCTATAGGAGGATTTTCCCTGACATGCTAGCGTCACACACTAAGCGCACATTTCTCTTTCAACTGCACATGGCACAACAACTCTGTCTTAAAATCAGTTCATTGAAAAAACTGTCACAGATACAGCCTAGCAATCTAAACAAACCACCTGTCATAGCTCTAACATTCTTATACCAAGACACCCAGAAACAGCTGACTTTAATGATACCTGAGCACTTACTAAGAAAAGTCATCTTTCAGTTTCATCTTCCTCAATCCAACTGACCCAGCTGTTAGAAGCTCCAGCATCCCTATCCCAAGTGAACCTGCTATCAGAGACCCAGCACTTCCATTCAAATGCACCCCCCCTTAGCACACCTACCCCTAATTAACCCACCTGTCACAGATCCAGCCTTTGTTGCTCATTGGCCGCTTACAGTTGCTGCAGTTAATGTGTAGTGTGGTGGAGGCCTGATTGAGGCAGTTGATAGCACTGCATGTACTCAGTTTGATAACCTGATTAGAAATGTTCCACAGCTTGAAGCGCTGCAGTAAGTCAATGTAGGAGGTGTACCAGTGCTCCTGTAAGAAAACAAAGGATTAGATCTAATCCAAGAAAAGGAGACAGAAAATTTCAGAAAACACACCAAGTCTTATAACTAACCTCTCTCTTATGGAATAGCATAATTACATATGCAAAACAAACAAGCACACATAGTGCTCTGATCCTGATGCATGGCGGATGCCAAACAGAGTTCAGATGGGTCAGAGTCTGAATGGAAAATCCTGAAGAACGGCTAGAATACAGCACAAAGCATTGTGTGGATACTTCTCTGGGAGTACACTTTCCTTTAAGCTGATAACTTGGCACACTGCTAGGATGTATTGAGAAGATGAGATATGAAATCCCATGTTGAATCTTAAACGTGACACCACTATCTACTCTGTGCATATTTAAGGATCATGATCAATAATTTTAGAATTTATAAAGTCAGATAACCCAACAGTTTATAATTTCACCAATCTGGGGCCCATCACAGGGAATCGGTAAGGTAGATGCCTTTGAAAAAATTATCTAACACTATAACCAAAATAATACACAAGGTAAATAATATATTAACCCCAACGAAAAACTATGTATGAAAGCAAGTACATTCAAAAGAAATTAATGTGAATAGGCAGAAAGACCTCAGTGTCAAAATCAGTCACTAACGTTTGTAAATTTTTATAACGGAAAAATAAATCTGAACATAATATAATTTGGACTGAGAAAAGTTGCAGTGACCAATCTGTAATAAGCCCTCTTTTTCTGTATTTGTTTCTGTAATAGGCTGTTTTTCCTTTGTCATTACAGCAGACAGATCTTCACCCAAATGTTCCATTTTATACCTGCTGACTTCTCATATTATTAGGTGGGGGAGAACTTATGGTTATGATATTGATTTATATTTTTCTCTCTCTCCTACATGAATTATATAAAATATTCTTGTAAAACTGCAGTGTATAACAATTCAATAAAAGGATTATAAGTAAGAATTTTTATTTTGGGGGGGGGAACATTTTCACACACTCAAGCCACAGTGATTCATCATCTGGATACACTGGAATCTATTTTACACTACAATTTCCACAAGTTACTGAAGTTTAGTTAAGAATTTAATCTAAAAAAATTAAGAGAGATATAAGGCCACATCCTTTCTGTACCTGGGTCTGTTCGTCAATCTCCTTTCGGATGCGCTCTCCCAACACAATCAGTACAGATGCCGCCATCTGCACATCACCCTGTTCTGCGTAGAAATGCAACATGTCCCGCACGATGGGGTTAAAGAAGTCTGAAGGCAAACGGTTCTCATAAAGAGCATGGGAGATAGAGATAAGGGAGAAGGATTCCACTGGTGTTAGGGACACCGTCTCAGCCTCATTGCCGCTCACGTGAGGAGAATCTGCCTTGTCTTGTAGATGATCAAGAGCTGAAGGATTATCCATTATCTCATGGCGAAGTGGGAAAGCCTCCTGTGGGAGGATATATTCCTGTTCCTCGGCTACAAAAGACAATGTAACTGATTACTATCCCTCTCCTTTTTCTAAGATTGCCTCTCAAAACAGGGGTAGAGGCCAACCGAATTTCGGTTATGACGCTGAAACAACCCAAAATCCTTTTTCTGCTTGGCTTAGGCCGAAAGATTATTTTAACTTTTGGCCATCCTTTCAGTTTTGGCCAAAAGTGACCATGTGTTTTCAGTGGAAATCAAAAATTTGTGCTTTGTCCTGTTTCCCTCCCTCTCCCCCAAACAGGAGTTGCCCTGCCTCCTGTCCCCCTGCCAGGCCTATCTTACAATCTCTGGTGGTCTAGGGGTACTTGGGGCAGGAGCGAGCTCCAGTTACTCCTGCCTAGTCCAGCTCTGCACTCAAAATGGCTGCCACGACTGGGACATCGCTACTGAGCACACCACTAGACCACCAGGAATTGTTAGGTAGTGTGTGTGCGTGGGGGGCAACTCTCTGGTTTCTTTTTTTTTTTTTGCACTGCAATTGCAAGTAGTACAGTCATTATGATCTTGCACAATAGTTTATACGGTAAATAGAATGCTCCAAATAAATACTTTTGATACAACATTTTAGCAGGAATTTAAGTCCATAAATTTGAGATAATCTCCTTAGGAATTAGGCTCTCTTTGGAGTTATGATGTCAACTATCGCTGCAAGCATGGTGCAAAGTCAGCTACTGTAAAAGCTCCGTGACTTCTAGTTTCAGTTTTTATTAGCTGCAGTCCGTATGTGTGGAGACTATTTTTCTTGGAGGTAAAATAGGGTCTTTCATTATTTATTCTGGCTTGGATAGTAGGAGTTTAGCAGAGGGTTGCAGACTACAAGCTCTGACAGTCCCCAGTGGACCTCACTGGTTCAATTTCACACAACAAAACTTGAGTTTTCAGTTTCAGCTTCGGCCAAAAACTTTCACATAATTTTGGTAGCAGTTTTGGTCGGCTTCTATGTAGGGGGTTACAAAAAGGTACTATACCAAGATAACTGTCCATTATAAACTGAAAAAAATGTTCTCATTCTCAATTAGGATATTTCATTTCATCTAGCCTCCTGTTCTAATTAACAAATTTCGCTACATAATTATTGGATGGACTATGCAGTTTATAGATCTCTGTATAGATATGTAATTTTTTATAAGTAATGATTTAAGCCATTATATAAATGGTGAAACACTAATAATAATAATATAGTTAAAAGATATCTGAATTGGTATGGCAGAAAAGCTTAAATACCTTTATCCCTGGGAATTCTGTACAACTTATGGGCGTCCCACTTACTATGGGGGTTTTCAGGGTCCATCATATACAGTTCATCTTCGTCTCCCTCTACATCTCCAAGCAGATAATCTGTAGGAATGTCACTACCTTCAGTTTCCTCATTCTCTATGAGAAAGAAAAAAAAATACTGTTATAATCAAATTTTAGTAGTCAGAACCACAATCACTTCCCTACTTTAGCCATAATAAAAATAAACCAGTTCTCACCAATTATCTAAACACAATTCCAACCTTTCCACTTACAGAAACAGGAACAGCAGCCACTGCTGCCCTACTGCCAACATTTATGTTTCCAGCATAGACAGAATCTGTGGAGAGTTTCTTTTGTCTCTTCCAAATTCTGACATTCAATCCCTGTTTTGGCAAGGACTGTGAATGTAATATTACAGAGCTCTTCAGTCCCCATATACAGTCCTGGTTTTCAGGATACCGATGAATATTTGTCACATCTGGTTTTAGAAAGACTGAAATTTATTTTCTAGAGGAAGTACTGATTGATATTTTTACTTATTTTAATTTGTATGTGTGAGTTTTATATTTCTTATTTATTTTTGTTTTATATTTGTAAACTATCTTTAATGGCTTTTACCAAAAGGAGGGTATATACAGCTTTTCATACAAATGCATCTCTGTTTAATATGGCTCAATAATAATGAGAAATCAAAACAACTGTAGCCTTTGAGGCATGGAAATGAAAAGCTGAAGACTATGATATGGAAGAAAAACACCCTGCTTCTATATGAAGGTCAAATTGACACTTCAAGCGCACATCTCTAGGATTATGCACGGTCTTGAAAGACAGATAGGGAACCTAGCAAGACCACCGCTAACCAATCTCAGAAGCAGAACGATGGTAGGTTCAAAGAACAAGAATGCCCACGAAAACATTCCACAAGAAGCTTCATTTAGTCCCATGTGACACTTCAACTGAAGTGGGAGGAGGGGAGCATGGAATATATTACTGAATATGAAGATGTGGTCTGCCCTCCACGTGGGTCTGGCCCTGTGAGTGTTCAGAGTTTATGAACAGCTTATTACCATCATTATTAATTAACGTGGTGGCTGGATCCAAGAGGATGTTTTCAGAACGACTCTCCCCTTTGCTGCGCTCCATTCGTGACTCGTTGCCTATCCCAGGAGGTATGTCCTTCATGTTAAAGCTACAAAAAAAAAAAAAAACCACAACAAAAAACAACAACAACAAAAAAAACCCCAGACCTTTCTTACACTAGAGTATTTCAGATATAGAATAAAAGAATCTAATTAAAACCTGCCTGTACTCAGAGGAGTCAATGGAGTCTTGGATGTCACTGAATACATAAAATAAGGGACATACCCTTCCCTCAGCACTGTATAAGAAATGGATACTCGGATAGATGTATGATGTGATGTGAGATGAAAGAATGAGAGGTATGTGAAGCAGTAAGAGAAGGGAATCTTTTAGTGCTCCATTGATGAGATCACATCACTGCTTTCCGCTGATTCTCTCTTGCGGAACTTAATAAATACAGACTACACTGCAGAGATGCCTCATGTGGACATAGAGGTGCAGGAAAATATGCTCATAGCAACTTCACAGTCACCAAGCTTAAGAATTCTGCACTAGGGGCTGCAGTAATTCATCAGCTGCTTTAGAACAGTATTTAATGGCCCTTAATGTACATAAAAGCTTCCAGAAGAGTCAAGTGCTATAACCATGTCAGAACATCTTCCCCAAATGTGGCTGAATGTATGTTTCTGAAGCACTAAAATTAGTGTTTCCATGCTCACATAAATGTGACAAATAATATAACAAAGCATATTACTGTGTCAAACCACCTGTCTTAATTTTCTCACTATCAAAGCGAGTTCTGCTACCTTGTTCAGTAGAAGTCCAAAAATCAGAACTGCTCAGGGATCGGGTCAGTCCAGATTTTTGGATTTTCAGACAAAAAAAAAACAAAAAGGCACATTTTAGTGCGTCTTCTCCCCATACAGCGTTTCTGTGTCTCCCTTCACCTTCCAGAGTTTCTCCTCCCCATGCAGCCTCTCATTTCTTAACCTTCCATTTCCTTCCCCTTCAAGTGTCTCCAGTGTCCAAAGGATGGGCCCAGCCCCCCCCCCCCATTGCTATGCTTCCCCCCCTTCATTCCCTTCCTCCTTCCCCGCACAGTCAGGAGTCTTTTTCCCCCACACCTGGCCCTGCCTGTTTGCTCTCCAAGGCCCCCAAGTGGCTATGCCTCCCTCCTTCCTTCCCTACTTCCCTCTCCACACGGTCAGGTGTTTTTTTTCCCCCCGTATCTGGCTCTGCTTGCTTGCTTTCACCTTTTCCCGAAGTCTTTGTGGTGCAGCAGCAGCCTTACTCACAGGTTGCCTCCGGCATTCAATGTGCCTTTACCCTCTGACCAATCCTGACCCCTTCTGATGCAACTTCCTGTTGCCGGAAGGGCAGGATGGGTCAGACGGTAAAGGCATGCTGAACGCCGGAGGCAGCCTGTGAGTAAGACTGTTACTGGCGCTGCAGCAAGAAGACTTCAGGATAAGGTGAGAGCAAGTGGACAAAACCTGGTGTGGGGAAAAGAAGTGTGACTGTGCAGGGAAGGAAGGAGGGCAGGGAGGCCTCAGAGAGCAAGCAGGCAGGGCCGGGAAAAAGAGAGAGATGTCAATCTGTGCTGGGGTGGGAGTCCAGATTCTCGGGCAGTCCGAGACTCAATTTTGAGAGGTCCGGATTGTGGAGTCTGGGTTTTTAGACTTTTACAGTAATATGATAGCTCCTCTGTTCAAGAGCTGCATGGTGCCAATATCCCACGCTTGTCAAATGATAGACGTGCCTATAGTTTTACCTGTTCATAAGTGGAAGGGATGTGCCACTCTTCCCCATGCTGTGGTTCAAGTTGGCAGGTGGCACAGTTCCAGGACTGCAGTAAATAATTTTCAGCATTGTCCATGTTTGGGCAACCTGTCTCATGAAAATATTTAAAAAAGGGGGAGGAAGGGGAATGAAACAAACAAGAGCAGGAGTAAAGCAGCAAGAATGAATGAATTAGGCCAAGGTCACTGAATACCAGTAAAGTTCATGGAACAGCATGTACAAACAGAATGCTAAGATTATAGGCTGTTTCTTATTGGTAATTCCTACTCCTACAGAGCTCATCTGGAGAAGAACTAAGGAAGAGGTGTCATTCCTGTCTGATTTTTCACACTTCTTGCACCTCTATTTTTCTCTGTCTAATCCATCTTCTAAGCAGACAGCACAGTATTGAACAATTCTCAAAGAAATCCAGAACAAACCTGGTGCACTGGGTGAAGATTTACATGGATGCCAGCTCCAATAACATGTTAAGCTCAATCTCCTTGGTGGTACAGTGCCCTACAATCATGTGAGCTTTTTCACATCAATACACTTAAGGTGCCACCCAGAATGTCTTCACACATAAGAGCACGAACACTCGCACAGGAATTCAAACCATGCTGAACAGATGCGTACTCCTCAGTGCCAAAGTTATTAGAAACATGGAAAACACTTCCCTGGATTTACTTCAGCACTCCACCTGATCAGTTAATGTGTGTGTATGTCAACTGAAAGTAAAGACCCTACTTTCTTCTCTAGTCCCTTAAATGGAAATGGTTTAATCAGGAAAGGTGTAGGGGTTCTCAGTTATATTCCTCTCTTTGAATCCAGACTGACACTCCCTGCCAAAATGATCTGAACAAAGCACAGTACCAGATCAAGGCAGCATTTACCTGGTAACGACTTAACTCACTGGCTATCTTGGAATTGTGGTCACACAGCTCTGCAAGTGGTCTCCCAGCCAGGGCATACTGCTTGGCCGTTTCCACAAACCAGTCCATGGCGCTACTGTCCACATCTGTCTGGAAGACGCTGAGGCCACTAGAAATGTTTTCAAACTGTTCTGTGAGGTCTGGCTTTCGCAAAAAAAAGATAGGGTGGCGTCTGTCACCCAAATATGGCTTGCGGTTGGAGTCTGAAGAGATTAGGCTCTCTTTGGCTGCAAATGCAAGGTCCCCAAAAAGGCCATAACATAAACCTTCAGGGTTGGCTCGGTCAATGGGCCGGCTGGCATCTTTGAAAATGTGTTGGTATAAGGTGCTGTCTTTGGAACCAGATAGGAGGAAGAAGGGGTCATGCAGATGACGCCAAACAATGCCTGTGGTGACATCCTTGTGCTCTTCAAACATGGCAAAAGGGATGAAAGGCCGGCGTACATCCCACACATAGATGTTGTGGTCCACCATCATGGAACAGGTGCCAATGTGGTACTTGCGCTCTGGTCGCCATTTTACCCGTGCCACAGATGCGATAGTCTGCACACAGTAGATTTCCTTGGCTCTATTGGTATTCATATCCCAGACCTTCACCATTTTATCTCGGCCTCCTGTGGCCAACCAACCCCTAAAAGAAAAAGAGGTAAGAGCAGGTTATCAATCCGTACAATGGTGCTCAATAAAGGACTTGGTTTACTCTGCTTTATGTTTATTAACACATTTGATATACCGCTATTTCTAATAAAAGGTCATAGCGGTTTACAAAAAATAAAAACTTTACTCCTATAGACACAAGATGCATCAGGCACTTAATGATAAAGCAGAAGACTAACAGATAGCCCAACACAAAAATAACCTGTTAAAAGTCTTCAATTTAATCTGAGTTATTACTGCTCTGCACTACCAAGCAGAGGATTGAGATTCTGTTTCAGGCTCAACAATTTCTGGTTCTCTGGGTCAGGGGCTAAGTTGCACTCTGGAGGGTTAACACATTGCTCATATAACCAGCTGCATATTACTGTGCTTACCACATGAACTCTAGCTGAGATCATTTTTATGCATCCTTTCTTAATCCAAATGCAATTATTTCCATAAGCTAGTCACCTTTATCTTTTACATGTTCCACCTCCACTCACCCCCTATGCTATTACGATGTTTTAATATGTATTGTGTTGACATTAGCACAGTATGCCATAGTAAGGACAATTCTATAATCTATACCCTGCATTTACGCACCCTTGTCTGCATAAATTCTCTCTTCTCACCACAAAACAAACCTCCCTTCATCCATAAAAACGCCAGAACATACTCTTCCAATATCGGACAAACTGAAGATCCTTGGAATTATTACTGACACCAACCTAACCCTGGAGAGCCAAGCCTCTGCCACCACGAAGAAAATGTTCCATACAATGTGGAAACTCAAACAATTCTTCCCAAGGAAAACTTTCCGTAACATAATTCAAACAACAGTACTATCATATGTTGACTACTGTAACGCCGTATATGCGGGATGCAAAGAACAGATCTTAAGGAAACTCCAGAACAAGGCAGTTAGACTTATTTTTGGAAAGACAAGATTCGAAAGTGCTAAACCCCTACGCGAAATACTGCACTGGCTACCAATCAAGGAACGAATAGCCTTTAAAATTTGCACTCTGGTCCACAAAATAATCCATGATCTGGCCCCAACCTACATGAGCAAACTTATCGACTTACCAACTAGAAACATCATCGAATCATGAAGAACGTTTCTAAACCTGCATTACCACAATCTGTGAAGGCCTAAACTACTAATCAACATACGCATCCAGCTTTTCCTACATTTGCACCCAGCTCTGGAACGCTTTACCTAGAAACATTAGAACTGCGAACACCCATCTAAAATTTCGAAAGACTTCAAGACCTCTTCCGGAAAGCCTACCCAGCAGACCCGAACTAATTCATGAACAATGCATCACATCTTTCGATCTAAGAAATGAACAATACCCCTTCCACATAATCCTATTACTTCAAACTGTACGAATTTTACCACTCCAGTTATAATTAAGTGTACTTCTACCCTTATCCTACTCTGTATTGCTCATTAGAAGCTGTAGTCCTATCCTCACTGGGATTACTTCTCTCTATATGCTACTATATATTCGTCCCAGAGTTGTATTCTCTTTTCCGGAACCTTATCAGCTTCATTGCACCTACTGTTACTCTATTTTCCACTCTGTATATATTTCCGGAGTTGGTACTCTCCGGAACCTGTAAGCCACATTGAGCCTACTGCTATGCGGGGAAATATGGGATACAAATGTAATAAATAAATAAATAAATAAATGTATAACACACTAACAATTACACGTGTACACATTTATCAATGAAAGTGCCAGCAGGGCGAATAAACCTTCTGATGAAAATATCCACTTAATTTACATGGTCAGTGTTCCCACTTATGCGCATAACTTACAAACGTCTCTGCTGCACTTAAGTGCCCACACTTATACCACCTCTATGGTGTAATGCTAGTTTTCTACAACGGACAATCGTCACCAGGTTCTGTTACAGAATAGGCTCCTATAGTACGTCAGGGCATCTAAATGGAGGTGTCCAATGTAGGAATAACTGGTGTTTATATTATTGATGAAGGGCAGTACTTGCAGTTTATGGTTGGTTTTGTGATATGTTGTTATTGATGAAGGGCAGTACTTGCAGTTTATGGTTGGTTTTGTGATATGTTGTGATTGTTTCTAAGTTTTGTTTTTTCATTATGTATGTTTGATTTGTAAACCGCCTAGGTTTTAGGCAATATATAAAATCTATATAAATAATTCTCACCTCCAACGTTCTGAACCTCACTGTGTGGCAGGGAAACACTGAAGCCCTGTAGTCTTCTAGGCTGTCAGCACCACTCACTCTCACTCATAGACCCGCCCTCAGCCACGCCCCATCCACACATAATTCACAACCCCAACATTCTAAATGTAAATTTGTAGTTGCAAGATCCCATGAGTGTCTGCCCCGCCCTCGCGTCACAAAGTGATGATGTGGAGGGTGGGGCTATGACACTCAGCCAATTGCCAGTTCCACCACCCTCCGACGCTGCCCCCCGACGCACAGCGAGAAACAGCGACCTACGCAGGGCCTCCACCTCCCCCAACGCACAGCGACAACAGTAGGGCATCTGAACGAGGGTGCATTTTATTTTCAACCATGAATGCCTGCCCCGCCCATGCGTCAAACGTGATGACGTCGTGGGCGCAGCAATGCCTACACGAATCCAGGGTGGAACAAGAGAAATGGACCTCCAGAAGGAGACCCCTCAGAGACAAAACCCCGCCCCCCACCCATCCGCAAAAATGGAATGACTCACGGACAGGGTCCACTGGCGACTCGCAACAGGGAGGAGGGAAACAGCACTGGGTCAGACTCCAGCACTGCCACCAAACAAACCTATGACATGCCTCAGGAGTATAACCCACAAGAGTGGAAGAGAGCCACGCAACACCACACTAAGCAAGGAAGCCCTTTGGTTAATCTCAGTTTCCACTCCAATACGCAACCGTCATTCCAGTACACACAAAAAAACAAAAACATAGGAGCTGCTGCTGCTACAAAAGAAAGGGGAATCAGACAAACCCTGAAACTGGGAGGGAGGGAGGAAAGGAAAGGAAAGGAAGGAAAGGGGGCACCTTACAACTTGAAAGGTAAACTATGGAGAGGGGAGGGGGGTCCCAAATAACAGAGAGGGGGGTCCCTAAGACCAGAAAGAAGGAAAGGGGGTTCCCTAAGACCAGAGAGGGAGGAAGGGGGGTCCCCAAGAACAAAGGGGGGGGGGGGAAGGGAATCCTCAAACCAAAGGGAAGGGGGTCCTGAGACATGAGAGGGGGGAGAGGGGAGGACACTCACTGTCTCACATACACACTCACTCTCACATACACCCACTCTCACAGACACAGTCGCAACCACCCTCATTCTGTCACACACACACACTTGCACATTCACTCTCTCTCTCTCACACAGACACTCTCTCAAACATACACACTCAGTGGAAAACCTTGCTAGCGCCCATTTCATTAGAACCAGAAACGGGCCTTTTTTACTAGTTTTAAAATAAATAAAATAAAAAATTGCAGCAGTAAAAATATTGAAATATGTCCACCTTATAATTGCTGTACACTGCCTTAGGTGAATTTCTTTACAGAAGTGATAGATCCTAATAAATATAGCATAACTACTAACCATTCAAATACCAGTCTACCACAGTTTAATATATATAATAGATTTTTAATTCTGTACATTTGTCAGTGACTTGTCCCTTCAATCTATAATACATTTCTATGAGGCATCAATACCCTTCTGTATGGGCTGATGGGCTATGCTCCTTCTTTCTCCAATACCCCCTTTCCCAATATAGACACAGATACTATAACAGTAGCTGATGTAGACAAATGACCCTGGTGGCACACGACCCTGGTGGCACTCACCTGTCCTCAGGGTGCCAGTCACAGCAGAAGACTGGGCCATTATGGGCTGTGAACATCCGCTCACAGCGGTCTGGCCGTCGAATATCCCAGAGTTGCACATTTCCATTCTCAAAGGTTGCAGCAAAAGTGAAGTAATCTCGGATACTGAACTGGACATCCCGTACACTCTCTGACTGACCTGAGGAAGAACAATTTGAAGGTTGTGTGGTATGCACAGAAAATTAATATATTGTCTGTAATGCAATAACTGTATATGACTGCTCCTTAATTTCATCTGCAGTAATTTATTTTCTGATAAATCACCTACAAGCCCAAACGTTATCAAGCGGTGTACGTTCAAGTACAGCAGATATTTTTCTGCTCCTGGAGTGATCACAATCTAATGTTTGTACCCGAGGTAATGGAGAGTAAAATGACTTGACAAGATCACAAGGAACTCAGGGCCTGATGTACAACGGCTGCCTTGGTAAATTTACCGAATTCGCAAACAGTAACCAATGTACAAAGGGCATCTCGTGCAAATGAGATGCACGTATTCCCTTCATGCATCTGTCGCTGTTTGCGACTCAAAGCTGTCAAATGCATATTACAGCTTGCACAAAAAACCCTGGTGGTCCAATGGACTGCCTCCCTCCCCCTCCCCCCAACCAAATTCCCTGGTGGTCTGGTAAACCCTAGACACCTCTGCGCCCCCCAACCCCTCCGTACCCCTAAACAATCCTGCTGTAGGGGACAGCACCCTGGCCAAATGACCCTGGTGGTCTAGTGACCCCCTCCCCTCTCCAGGGCAGGAACACCTCCTCCTCCCTCAGGCCCTGCTGCTTTCAAAATGGTGGCAACCAGCCCCTGCCCGCTGCAGTCTGGGATGCACTGGGAGGGGCTAAACACCACATATCTGAAAATGGGGCATGTGAGGGGCATTCTAAACGTTACGTGCGCAATTACAGAACTACTGCCCGAGTGCACCTAATTTGTACCTGGTTTCACAGCAGACGCAAGTCTGACACCCAAGGTTAGGTGTGAGATTGGTGCTTAGGCGCAATTCTACAAAAAGTGCTTGCCCTTTATAGAATCACAGTTAGTGCTGAACTTTTCCCGCACCCATTTTTGAATCTAGTCCCTAGTGTCTGGATTTAAGGTCTATGTCTTCACCGTTGTAATAGGTACACTGTGACATAAAATAGGGGATAAAATTCACAGGTAATAAAGGCCCACAGTGCTGGGTCCTAGCCCTGGCTCCAACTGAGCAGGAGAAATCTCCAAACAATGTATTTTTCCCAATTACTGCTGAAACAGCTAATAAAATCTAAAATTTTTGGTAATATCCATGCTTGGAATATTGTACAAGTTGGTATGGGCTGGGTTTACACATATATAATCTGTGACTCTGCTTGTGGGTGTGTTGAAATGGATTCAGTTCTTTGTTTCTGCAATCACAAAAACATTTCAAACTTTAGCATCTCAATCTGGAAAGCAAAACGGAAGTAACATGAGCTCAACATAATTAAATTAGTTAAAAGAAAACCAATATAGCTGGGTAACCATTCAACATCATAAAGGTATCAAGTCAAAACAATTTCTAGTCTGCCAAAACACGGATTTCAAATAATGCCCACTACCAGCCCTCCACCCCACCATCACCTCTCTCATAGATGTAATACTCCTGGGAGAATGCTACATAACTGTGCAATGCAGAATTTGTGCAGAATTCTGCATAGGACCCAAAGCAGCACAGCAATGGCACAGTTAGGTGCCCTTCCTCAGGAGTCTCTTATGAGGGACTTTGTCAAAAGCTTTCTGAAAATGTACATAACATTGGGGTTCTGAATTTGCACACAATAGAAAGTTGCTTAAAATTGTAGAATTCCCCAGACTTGACAGATCGTCAAAAATTTTATAAAGGATATGGAGAACAGAATTTTGGCTTCCTCCTTTTAGGCATTAACTTGTGATCATTCTGAAACAAATGGACATCTACTTCTCAATCTTGGTTTTGTTACAGTTGCAAAGATGCCCCAAAGTTGTGACACAAATGGGACAAATTACAGTGATATGAAAAAGTTCTTTCCTCCTCCTCCCGATTTTCTCTATTGTTGCATATATGTCACGCTGAATGGTTTCTATCTTTAAACAAAATTATTATTTATTGCATTTGTATCCCACATTTTCCTATTTGCAGGCTCAATGTGGCTTACAGAGTCCTGTTATGGCTTTGTCATTCCAGGATGTCAGATACAATTAGTGATGAAATGAAACATTAAACAAAGGGAACCTGAGTAAGCACACAACTCAGTTTTTAAATTATAACTTAATTTAAGGAACAAAGTTATCCAAGGTATCCAACACCCATATCACCCTTAATCAACCAACTGACCAAATTTAATTAATTAGACTTAGCTGACTGAACAAACTGGGGAACACGATAATAAAGGGTGATTTCAATTACCATGATATTGACTGGATAAATGTAACATCAGTGCATGCTTGAGAGGTGAAATGCCATACTGGGACAGACCGAAGGTCCATCAAGCCCAGGATCCTGTTTCCAACAGTGACCAATCCAGGTCACAAGTACCTGGCAAGATCCCAAAACAATACAATACGATACGGCCAGAGATTCTCCTTCAGCTTTTCTTCTGGCCTGTGGCCTGTTCTATGCCATAGTCTGCCTTTCCCCAGGTATTTTTTGGAGGGGGGGGGGGGGGGAGAGAAAAGTGTTTTTGCTAGGACTTTACTGAATATTCGTATTTGATTCGGCCCCGAATAGTGCCTCGAATACATTATTTGTATTTGGCTGAATAGCAATTTAAATTCGGACATAAATATTCCAAAGTTCTACTGTGCTAAATCCTACTGAAATAAACACTTGATCTCTGATTTCACATTGCTTCTTTTATTATTAGTTATGTTAAAGCTCAATGTCCAATTATTCATATTAGGCCAAACAGTAAAATATGCTATTCAGTACAGCTCTAGTTTTTGCAGTCTCTCTCTCTCTCTCTCCGTCCATATAGATATATAAGGGCATTCACCATGAATAAATGTGGTAAGAGCTGAAAAACTGTTCATAGAGAGCACCATGATACATACATATAAGATGAAAGGATGGACATACAGTTAGGCATGGTAATCCCAACAGGCGTTTTTCTGCTTTGTAGAAAACATACCTAAAAGCAGCAAATAGTTGTATTTATTTAGGGGGTCTTTTACTAAAGCTTAGCTCAAACTATCTGCAGAAGGGCCCATAGGAATAAAATGGGCCCTGCCGCAGATAATGAGCTAAGCTTTAGTAAAAGATTCCCTAAATATGGTAACAAAAGGTCTAAACCATGTCTAGAGAAATCCAAATTTTCCAGGAGAAAAGCAACTAGTCTTTAGTTTTTTCAAATGTGGCCCTACATATTTCATGCATCATACAGCAACCTAACTGCCTGTGTTATTGTAACAACTTGTCAAAAAACTAAAAGGTAGCACAATAGAAAACAATTCAAGACAACATTTGTTTGGAGCCAACCAATCAATCCAATCCCTGAGCTTTATTTCTGTTTCTTGGCCAACCAGAGATGGGGATGCTATAGAAGTAATGTTTACAGGGACAAAATAATTGAATTTGTAAACCCAACACCAAGAACATTTCTTTTCACATACAACAGATGAAGAAGCTTGACCTCAGCAGTGACTCTTTTCACACTGAGACACAGGCCCAGATGCACTAAACGTTTTTCATCGTTAAATGAGCCCTCAAGGAAGAATTTCCTATCCTTTCCATGCACTAAAGCCTATTTTCCGACGACAGTAGCAGCTAACGAAAACTGAATGCAGATGAGCAATTCTTCTACAAATCCTATTGAAATGACATGCACTAACCTTTTCCGATTCGTTTACCGCAGGAGAACACCGTGAAATCTAACGAGAGTCTGTACCTCTCGTTAGGGCTGTCTGTCTGCTAGAAGTTTATAAAATCGAATAAAAAAAATAACTGGGGGGGGGGGGGTGAAAACACGTCAGGGGCGTCCTTTATTGACGCCCCAGGTCACCGCTGCTCCCTCTGTTTACCTACATCAGAGGAGGGCGGGCCCAGGAAGAAAGAAGGGACGTCTGAGGAGGCCTTCTGACTCACCGATCAGCTGTTCTTGCCCGTGCAGCAGAAGTGAGAGGCGCTGCACAGGCCGGTAAGGCAAAGGAGGGGGGGGGGGGGTCGC
The DNA here is from genome assembly GCF_901765095.1 of Microcaecilia unicolor. NCBI lineage: Eukaryota > Metazoa > Chordata > Amphibia > Gymnophiona > Siphonopidae > Microcaecilia > Microcaecilia unicolor. The sequence continues at coordinate 51,745,452 of NC_044038.1, forward strand.
AGCAGCCACGACCAAAGGGGGGGCGGCGGGGCACGGGACCGGAGCATGGCAGGAGGCGGAGCTAGTGTGGGAGAATACAGGAAGGGAGGAGGGCCGGCCCGGGGCTGCTAAAATTGGAGATTTTTGTGTGTGTGTGGGGGGGGGGGGGGGGGGGGGGGGGCAAGGCGTCCATACGGGACGCTCATGACGAGTGCCTTTGCCCCCTCCCGAAACACACGTGTTTGTGGGTTTTTTTTTTTGTTGTTTTGACAGCTGGGCCTTTGTGGCATGCGCAGAGCGGCCAGCATAACGCTTGGGCTGCTCTGCGCATGCTTTAGGCGCTGATTAACGACGGGTTTAACGATTCTGTGATACATCCTACTTTGCAATACCGATCCGAACATTTTTGGAGTGTTTTTGTAGTGCATTCCTCGTTTTTTAAAAATGGTTAAGCACTTTTACGATTCTTATTTTTTAACGTTTGGTTGATGCATCTGGGCCCCAGTTCAGAGATTCACTGTAATCGTCATCAGTCCACCCATAATGACCTTTAATCTTCACTTAACTTACAAACTTTTAATTAATTACCTTTTGTATATAAACAGCTACTTATCAGCAAATTTAGTTCAATGCTGATGGACTCACATCGACATGGTTCGTGTTTCAGGAACCTGCTTCAGGGTTTGGTGCTCAATAGCCTCAGCTTTTTGTCATGCTCCATGTTATTTTCAAAATGGCTGTGGAAAGTACCTGACCACAAGTTTGCAGCCTGGAAACCACATGATGAGATTTAGCACAGATTGAGAGGTCAGTAGACCCGTAGTGGAAAATGTCAGTGGTTCAACAGAAAGTGATCTGGTGCTATTAAAAATGCATTGCAAAAAAATGAAAAAAAAAAATGTGCATTTTAAATATACCAGCTTTGTACGACCTCACCTTACCAGCTCACTGTTTAGATGCTTTTTTATTTTTTCACCGTTATATTCAGTATTGCAATGTAGTTTGGTTTATATGGTTTTGTTGTTTATTTTCAATAATACCAGATTTGTATGATTAGGATTGTTTTCTGTCGAATCCCTAAACCACTTACATTTACCACTATGGGTCTATTAACCTCTCAATCTCTATTGTCAATCTGTGTTAATCATATGGTTTATCCAATCTGTTGCATTTCATTTTATAGTGTGGTTACAGAGAATAAGGCTGGGAATATGATCAGGTACACAGAATCAGTGCTCTCCATTCTGGTACGTGTTGCTAAAGCCTGGGTAGTGAATTATTTTATATATATATGCATTTTTCTGTTCATAAAATTTGTCATTCGTCCATTTTTCTTGTCTGGAATCCCTTTTGTAAATTTGTATAACTTATTTGACATAAAATAAATAATGGACCAGTTTTCCTCTGAGGCATTTTTGTTTGCCAACACATTTGCTTTCATCTGTTAGCCTATGTGATTTATTTACTTTTATTGAATACAGCACATTTATAAAAGGTTAATAACTGTTAGATAAATTTTGCCTTTGTTTCATATATATATTTTATTAATTTATATATGTGATGTTGTAATTTTATCCCTGATGCAGCCTACGAGCAAAACAGTCATGTCAAGTTTTATCAACTACTTTTAAGATTATTCATTAAAAACTCAATTTAACTGGACATATTTTGCATTGGTGCTGTTTCTGCTTTGTTGTTTCCTGTCTTGGTACAGCAGTTGGCTTCTCTCCTTTGTCTATTCATTGTGGTTATCCTGAAAACCTGACTGCCTAGTTGTGTCTTGATGAGTAAGGCTGACTGAAAACCACTGAGCTAAGAAGCCTGAATGAAGCAGTACAAAACCAGGACCAAAAATTTACATTTTGACTAACAAGAGTCCTGCTTTGAAGGCCTCTCTAAGTGGAACTCCTAATCACTCCATAACGCCATGGAAATAGCTGTTCTGTATATCTTCACTCAGAGTTAAGCAACAACATGACAAATTTAAAATACAGAAATTTGTTTGCAAGGAGTTTGATATTCATTAAATTTCTTCTAGGTACATCCCTTCTGTACTCCAGAGGGAATAAGGAAGGCCTACTTTAATGACATCATTTTTTAAGCCTTATAACTTAGCCCTGCTTTGCAGTCTGACAGTGGAGGAGTGGCCTAGTGGTTAGGGTGGTGGACTTTGGTCCTGGGGAACTGAGTTCGATTCCCGGCCCAGGCAGCTCCTTGTGACTTTGGGCAAGTCACTTAACCCTCCATTGCCTGCCGCATTGAGCCTGCCATGAGTGGGAAAAAGTGCGGGGTACAAATAAAAAAAAAAAACTCAGGGGACACACCAAGAAAAAATGCTCTTACCTGAGAAGGTGCTGACAGAGTCCTTCTTGCGCAGATCAAAACATTTCATGTATCCATCCTGAGAGCCACTGAGCAGCATGTACACTTCAGTGGGGTGGAAGCACACCTTGTTCACTGTACGCTTGTGCTCAGTAAATAACTGGTCCTGTTTGTTCCGGGATGGCTTTCCCAAGTTCCAGGTTACCACAACACCATTTGTGGCTGCGGTGGCCAGCAAGTTCTCATCCATCTGATGCCAGACTACATCTGCACAGCTGAAATTCAGAGAAGGTCTCCTCCCCACACGCAAGTTAAGCTTCTCTGCAAACTGCTCCTCCTCAATGGAGTAGATCTTGAAAATATTGCGGCCAGCGACTACTACCTGGGCGGCATCACGGCATACACTGATAGCATTGGCAGGGGCATCCAGGTGGCAGAACATAGTGCGGCCAGTTATGGTGTTGCCACCAAGGGCTGTTGTTACTCTTGCCATTTTCTCCATGGTCAGACTCCTTTCTACTCAAGTTACAAGTCCCTTTCCAGACTCCTCTCAAGGCCTCGACAGAGGGAACTGTTTGCAGCTCATATGTTCATGAAGTATGCTCAAAAAATTCCACTTTTGTTTTTAAAAGGTGCCCTCTTCAGAAGGTAAAAATCTTCATTAAAAAGTAATCTACTTTTAATTTTCAGTTATTCATTTCAATAAGAATATTTCAATAAAAATGGCTGAACAACCATGATCTGTCCTTATAATCAGTTTGAGATCAATAGTCCAAAAAACACCCCCATCAAAGGTTTTAATTCACGATTGGGTTAAAATAGCAAAATTTTGTTCTTCAGGCCAACATGGCTCAGGGTCCTCCTTTCACAATAAATAAGAAAAGCAGGTTAGAGTGTAAATACTAGATAGAGGCAGTAAAATTATGATTCTGAAATATTATATTAAGAGACTTGCTTTCTCTATATTCGTTTTTTGTTGGGCTGTTGGGACGAATAAAATTTTTAATTGCAATTAACCTTACAATTAAAATTTTTAATCTTGAATTGACTGGTCTAGCATCACTAGCCCCAACAGCCTTCCTGCAGCCATGAAAACAAGAAATTGCATCAAAGGAGGCAGGACACAACTGTAGAAAGGTTCTTGGGGCTGGCAGAGGAAGCCTGCTTGCAATGCAGATGCTGCCCACGACCCAGGCAAGTACAGCAATGCTGGACCAAGATGAATCACGATTAAAATTTTTAATTGCGTAAAAAAACTAGTTAATTACATTAAATAACACAATCCATAGCCCTAGGTTTTTTTGTTTGCTTTTAAGTAATTTTGGATCATAATTGAATTAGATCCTTCTACAAGCAAACACACTCATTTTGGGAAGAGTTTAGGATTACAACGTAAATGTGAAACTTTCTTACCCTGGTCTCAAGTTTCATTATTATGAAGAAAAATGTCAGGGTTGGTATATATAGTACGTGATCTTTGGAGTTAAGAGAGGTGTCTTCCTCTGTTGTGGCTGCAAGGCTGTAGGACAGAAGTATTATATCTAGAGATTGTCATAAGGCAGGAATTTCCTCAATGGAGATCTTCAACGCAGCATTCTGGGAAAATTGAGAAAGATATTCACTATGGGCCCGATAGACTAAGCATTTTTTTTCATAGATACATCTAACCCTAAACTATTTTTCACAGCTTACAACCAACCAGTCTATCATCTAACAAAACAGAAGGACCAAGAGGTACATCACCATGTGATAAAGGGAAAGGGGATGGGATTTGATACACTACCTTTCTGTGGGTAACAATAAAAGTGGTTTACTTAATATATATAGGTACATATTTTGTACCCAGAGCTATGGAGGGTTATGTAAATTGCCCAGGGTCATAAGGAGCTACAGTGACTGGTTCTCAGGCTACTGCACTAACCATTAGGCTACACCTCCACAATAAGATGAAATTAAAACTTTCAGGCCCACTCATAAAAACTACTACCATTACAGTACTATGATAAAACCAAAGCAACTTAAGTTAAATATTTGTATTAAAAAAATTATTTTATCTGGGCTCCAAGTTTGTAGAATCAGGACAGACTAGGCAGCCCTGCACTGCAGGTGTTAACATTTTCATGTCTGTCTCGGTAGAAACCAGGAAAATTAAAATTGAACTGTGCCCAGATTAACAGGGAAAACTTTTTTTTTATTTTGCTTTATTAATTTTATTTATTTTTGTTACATTTGTACCCCGCGCTTTCCCACTCATGGCAGGCTCAATGCGGCTTACATGGGGCAATGGAGGGTTAAGTGACTTGCCCAGAGTCACAAGGAGCTGCCTGTGCCTGAAGTGGGAATCGAACTCAGTTCCTCAGGACCAAAGTCCACCACCCTAACCACTAGGCCACTCCTCCACTCCACTTTACCTCCCCCCCCCCCCTTTGGCCTTTTTCATTTCCTCCCCATTTTGCATACCTTCTAAAAACATAGAGAGGAGGGGGTGATGCAGACAGCCCAAGTCTGCCTGATATTCTAAAATTAATAGGAGACTAAAGGTCTGGATAAGTTTCTGGAGGTAAAATCCATAAACTATTAAGGTAGACCTAGGAAAAGCCATTGTTCTCTGCTGAATCTCTTGCGCAATATTTCGCTGATAAGGTTCGAAACTAAGTAGATACCCTTCCAGCTGGTATCTCTACCTCTTCCACTACACAACCTTTACCTATACTAGCACCGCCTACCCTGTCGGGTGCCATCATCTTGGGCCTTGTTCCAATTGCAAACCTTGAACTCCTTTTCCTTGGCTTTTTCTGGTACTAAAGCTACAGACTGTGATTTGAATCTTTTCCTTCTTCTTGGTTGAATACTCAAGAATTGAACCTTCTACCACATGTGCTCTTTGCTGATCAGCAACAGTCATTTTTTAAGATCTGGTCCTTCAATTATGGAAATCTGCCATTGTTAGACCAATTCTAAAAAACAAACAAACAAAAAAAAACCAACCTACTTAGGATCTTCAACTACTTGCTCACTATAGACCAGTTTCCAACCTACGTTTTCTTTCTAAGATTTTAGAACAAATTGTTTTCTTGCAGTAGTCGTCATTTGTAGAAAAGTCCCTCGCTCTCCATCCGAAACAGTCAGGCTTTAGGCAACACCATAGCACTTAAACTGTTATCACTGCTGTTCTCAATGAAATCTATACTCACTTGGAAAAGCATGTTGTTTTGGCTGTCTCTCTTGACCTTTCTGCTGTTTTTGATCTTATATAATCACTATCTCCTGCTATCTTGCCTCTCTTCTCTTGGTCTCACAGTATCAGTTCTATTGTGGTTTTCCTCCCTTCTTTCTCAACATTCCTATACAGTAGTAACTGTTTTATCTATGTCATGGATTCAGGGATAACGTGAGCCCTTGGACCCCTGCCAAGGAGCGGCAGCAGCAGGCAAAACTCTCCCAACCAACACTGGGCTAGCACACCGGCATGGCAAGGACTGCAAACGCAGACAAGCAAGCTGGAACACACGGACTGGAACACACTGGGCTGGAATACACTGGACTGGAACTAGGCTTCACCTACACTTGGCTGCCCTTGAGCCCCTGGGTGCAGGCAGCCGGCAGGGCTTACAGGACGGGCTTACAGATAGACAGACAACAGGATTCAAAACCAGCTTGACTAAAACAGGGTGAAGGATTTGCAGACAGACAGAAACAGGCCCAAGGAATACCTCCAAGCTTGGCAGAAGATAGACCGACAAGCTGGACAGAAACAGGATATAAGATACACAGGCAGGGCTGGAACTAAAGCTACAGGTAGAGGGCAAGAGCAGAGGAGGACTAAAGCAGAAAACAAACACAGAACTAAGCTCAGACAGGATAAGAACCACAGCAAAAGGTAATGGGCAAAATGGAGGCAGAACTCAAGGAAGACAAACAACAGAACCAGGCAGGAAGCTAGAAGGCTAGAAGATAGCCACAAGGTTACACAAAACACACAACAGAACTTTAGACAAGAACAAACAGAAGTGCCACAGGCACACCAACCAGAAACAAGGCAAGGCTAGGCAGAAATGCAAACTGCAAACAAAACTGACCTGCAGACCTTTGACGATGCAAAGGCCCTGAATAGAAGAACACCAGTTCCTTATCAAGGCCATGACTGATGATGTCACAACTCCAGGACACAGGCAGAAAGCATACTGAAGCACAGAGAGGCTTAACACACACAGGTGCAGTATATTGGAGTAATTAGAGCCATGCTGGAAGCAGCCAGCACACAGAAACAGAGCTAACTCAGGAAGGACAGAAGCCAGCTCAGAAGCTGACCGCCAGAAATAAGGTGAGTCTGAGAGGGGTCACGACCACAATCGTGACAATCTAGGTCCTCCCCACACCCGCTGAGGTTCCCCAGGACTCTGTTTTGTCATCACTTCTTTTTAATCTGTTCACTAGCCCTTTTGCAACCTTAATCCAATGTACAGGCGTCTCTTAATTTTTACCCATATGATATTTTGTTACTTTTCCCAACTAACCCTTTTAACCCCTCCATTAAACCTCTTCAGGCTGTTAAACTCTTACATGCTGGTTCACTGGTGGGATTTCCACACCATCTGTCTCTAGATTTTTTTGGCTCCTCTATTCATCCAGTAGAACCATTTCGATACTTAGGAGTTATTTTTGACTCTCATCTTACATTTGCCCCTCCCCAAATTTCACTTCTGTAAAACAACTTCATGCAGTATGGTTTCTTTAGTTGTGAAGATTTTCATTCACTACTTCTATCACTACTGACAACCAGACTAGATTATTGCAATACAGTTTGTTTTTGGGTTCCACTCAGTTGAATATTAAGAGGCTCCAGTCTATGAAGAATTTAGCTATTTGCTTATTGTCATGCTCAACGTCACAAACACGTTTCCCCACTATTACATGGAAAAGAAAATAAGATGATACCTTTTTTATTGGACATAACTTAATACATTTCTTGATTAGCTTTCGAAGGTTGCCCTTCTTCGTCACACTCCCCCACTATTACAGAAATATCATCAGTTACCTGTCAAACAACATATCTTCAAAGTTTTAACTCTTAAACTCAAGGCTTATAGATTTGGTCTTACTACTACTACTTAACATTTCTAGAGCGCTACTAGGGTTACGCAGCGCTGTACAATTTAACAAAGAGAGACAGTCCCTGCTCAAAGAGCTTACAATCTAATAGACAAGTGAACGGTCTTCCATATTATCTCTCCTCATTCACTATTCCTTATTCACCGATGCGCCTCCTTCATTCTTTAAATGATTGCTATTTCTGGTCTTACCTGTTCCCAAATATGCTGAATTAGAATTTACTAGACACCGTGCATTCTTTTTTGTAGCACCATCTTTTTAGAATTCTCTCCCTCTTGATATCCATACCGACTCCTCTTTAAAGACCTGGCTTTTTAAGCAGGCCTTTGGTCCACCTCAGGCTGAAGCTGAAAAGGTTTGACACTGATACTCCGTAGTGCCTTCTCGCCCTCCTTTTCCTTCCCCTACCCGTTCCCCCACATGCCTGATTTCCCATTGCTTCCTCCCTCTCTTCTGTCTTTTCCCTTACTTACTGAAATCTCTTGTCATTACTTTGACATGAGTGCTCTTCTGATATGACTGGTATTCTTTCCTACTACTTTTATTGTAGTTCCTTTCTTTTTATGATTTTTTGGACCATTGTACACTGCCTAGATCTGCAAGTAAGCTTTGGCAGTATAGCAAATTTTAATAAACTATAATTTTGGAAGCAGGATATTGAGAGTTAGATGAATCTTTAGTTTGATCCAGTATGACGATTCTTATGTTCATATGACTCCCAGAACATTATTCCTCTCCTGACTTTAGGCATCTCCTCTGTGGTATACTAGGCTGCACAAACTATTACATTTCAGAAATAACACTCCTGTGGGCTGGAGGATGAACCACAACTGTTGCAGTATATAGCTGGCAGATCGTCAATGCTCAATTGCTGCCATGGGGGCTGGGAGATGGAAAGGAATTGCGTAAGGTGGGCACAGGATGAAGACCAGTTGGGGAATATAGAGGAAGAACTGGGAATGAATGAGGAATGTTGAGGGAAGAGAAGAGAATGGAGCTATAGCAGTGGCTGGAGTAGAAAATTCACAAGCACCAGTCACTCAGGGAAATAAAAATTGTCACCTTGTCCTTGAAGAACTATACAATAAAAACCAAAAAGAGAAAGCAAATCGATTCACAAAATAAGCAAAGCAAAAAATAGAAAAGTTGAAAAAAAATCAGATATAAAACAGGAAAAAGCAGCCCAAAAAAAAAAAAAAGACAAAATGAGCATCCAAAGATCAGAGAAATTTTATTAGTTTTGATCATATGTTTGAATTTCCAATGTTTGAAGTCCTATTTTACGTATAACATTGAGACCAGAATTCCAACATTGAGGTAACTATATGCTCAATTCTAGCAGTATTTTATAACAGGCGCTGCCAAATGTGGAGCTTATATAAAATACCTATATGGTCACAGAGGAGTGCACATATATTTGCTGGCATGTACAGTGGGAGCAACCATTTCAAAAATATACAGGGGTAAAAAATGACACGTACAGCTGTCCAATTTTACAAAACTAGACTAAATACAGACAATTAAACAGCAAGATCACAATTTTTATTTTTCTTCAGTTTGGAGGAAGAACTAAATAATGCAGGATTCAGAAGACATACTCCCTTAATCCTCATGTAAAACTCTGGCTGAAAGAAGCACTTTTAAAAAATTCTGTGTGTGTCTTTGAGCTGGTGTGAAAACTAACGGGGAAATTTTCCTCACGAGTATTTATTCTCTTTTTAAAATGGGTAATATATGGATAGATTTGTGCCTTGCCTCAAGTGTACTCAAAACCATGCCCCCTTGAAATTCCTGTGTTGTGTAGATTTCTACATATAAATAACGGCTTTACAAATCACCATTTACAGGTGTGTACAATCTACATGTGTAAATGCTGCTATTTACATATGGAGATGCTTAATCTACAGCAAAGGTTTCCAAACCTGGTCCTGGATGCACCCCAACCAGTCAGGTTTTCTGGATATCCACAATGAATATTCATGAGAGAGATTTGTATGCACAGTCTCCTTGCTATGCAGATCTCTCCTGTGAATATTCATTGTAGATATTCAGAAAATCTAACTAGCTGGGGTGCCTCCAGGACCAGGTTTGGGAACGAATGGTCTACAGTGTTTTGTTGGATGAATGCAGTATGCTATGTGACTACCTCGAGCTTTTATAGATGCAAAAGGATAACAGAAGTTACAAATACATTAAGTTACAAAGAAAGGAGAAATTAGGGCTTTCCTGCTAATTGTCTTTCCTTTAGGCCCTCCAGACTGGCCCAGCTGCTGATGCGTGGGTTAAATGCTCACGATGTTGGTAGTTGGTAGGCTCTACTCCCATGGTGCTTTTCCCTCTGCTTACTGGGTCAGAGTGTGCCCTGTTTTGTTTCCGGTAGTCCATGAGGTAGTGGCCATTTGTGTAAGACAGATTTAGATCCCTTTCATGTGTTAGCCACATTACAGCACTTAGTTCTTACCTTGAATGTTACTGAAAGAGGGAATTGTACACCATTCTGCCAGCTCGGACCTACTGCTAATCTCAGTACCAGCGAGACTCGTTGCCAGTGGGGCACAACCTGTGATCTGCAGTTAACTGTTAGTAAAGGTGCTTATTCAAATAAAGGACGTTTTCAGCCAGATTAGTCTTCAAGTGTGAACTGCTATGACTAGGTTATACAGCAGCAACAAGTCCTGTCCCTGGAGCACTTTTAGTGGGTACTGCAGTGCACTTCAGGCAGGCAGACCCAGGCCCATCCTCCCCCCCCACCTGTAACACTTGTGGTGGTAAATGGGAGGTCTCGAAAACCCACTGTACCCACATGTAGTTGCCCCCTTCACCCCTAAGAGCTATGGTAGTGTTGTACATTTGTCCCTCCCACGACCAAATGGCTTGGATTAGGACGTTTCTGAGCTGGGCGTTTTTAGTTTCCATTATCTCTAACTTTTTTTATTTTATTTGTGTGTGTATCAGTGCGGACGTGTCATGAATTTCAAAATGTTGTATGGCTTACCTGAAATCAATTTAGCCTATACCGTAAGAGATCCCATACCAAAGAAAAAGATGTTCTACTCAATGTGGAAACTCAAAAGAGTAAAACCTTGCTTCCCGAGAAACATTTTCCGAACCCTGGTACAGTCAATGGTAATAAGTCATCTGGACTACTGTAACACTCTGTACACTGGCTGCAAAGAACAGACTATTTAAAAACTCAAAACAGCCCAGAGTACTGCAGCCAGACTCATATTTGGAAAAACCAAATACGAAAGTGTGAAACCCTTAAGAGAGAAACTTCACTGGCTCCCTCTCAAGGACCGCATTGAGTTTAAGATCTGCACGACCGTACACAAAATCATTCACGCAGATGCCCCACTCTACATGTTAAACCTAGTGGACCTACTGCCCAGAAACGCCAAAAGATCAGCCCGCAAATTCCTCAATCTGAACTTCCCCAGCTGTAAAGGACTTAAGTATAAGCAGGCATACGCCACTACCTTCTTGTACAGAAGTACACAGCTATGGAACGCACTACCCACAGCCCTGAAAACCATGGACAATCCTAATCAACTTTCGCAAGTCCTTGAAGACACATCTCTTCAACAAAGCCTACAAAAAGAACCCTTAACGACACAAATCACCACCCAACCCACTCAAGTATCAAAGTACACCTTTTACACCACCCTAACACCTCCTTCTCTAATTCCTCATACATCTTCTGCTTAATACTGATCTAACCTCAGAAGGTCAGCGATCAAGGAACCCGTTGTTGAACACTGTATTCAGTATAAACATAAATTTGAGGATTTACAATGCGTTGTAATTGATTGGATCAAACCGCCACATCGGGGCGGCAACCGCAAGCTAACATTAGCAAGGAAAGAAGCTAAGCTGATTTTTGAATGGGACACTCTAGAGCCCAATGGGCTGAACAATTCAATTGATTGGTTCAATTTTTATTAGCGTTCAATACGTCATGTGACGACAGTATTTTAATCAGCTGTTCGAACGTGTACGCTGAGGCGCCATTTTGAAAAAGTTCACGCCTTCAATTCAGTATGTCTGTCCGTGGTGTGATTTTCTTTGTGTTTTACACTTTCATTTTTTCTTTGACAGCAATTCATAATTGTATGCAATGTCTGTTTCAGATTCCAGCATATTAGCACTCCGTTCCTGATGAAGCCGTGGTCTTAGGTGAAACGGTGATCCCCGTCGAACGGACAAAGAAGAGTGCTTAAATTCAGTTTAAAAGCTAAGTCTTTTTTTGCTGATTTGTTTCGGGTCATGAGTGGGGCCTGATTAATTTTTGCTGTCAGTTAAAGTTGAGGCTTGTAAATTTATAGCCCTGAGGTTACAGAGTTTTTTTGCCCAATGATAGAAACGCTGCATGAGTTATAAATTGAACCATATATAACCTTGCACTAAACCGCAGACACTTTTTGCCAGCGGTTTCTGAGGGCTTTTTCTCTGTTATACCAACATAACACTAATAATTCAGGCTGTAGCTTTCACTTTGTATTGCATTATACGCTTTTGCTACAGCACACTGCACTTTGTTTTGGCCATCACCAGGTGGCCTCATGCCTGCACTGTGGCATCAAAGGCCTCTTGTCCTAGACTCCAACTGGCGGGGGGTCCAGCATGTGCTGGCTCAAGAAATCCACTTGAAGGTTGACAGACCCCGCAACATACACTGTGGAGAGATCCAGAAGATGAAGCTCAGCCCAAGGTATGAGTGACAAAGCCTCCCATGCTAAGCACTTCTGGTGTCTCCCTGATGGTTCACATAAGCCATTGCTGTGCATTATCGGACAGCACCCGGACTGTCTTGCCTGTCAGCAGCTCCTGGAAGGTCCAGAGAGCTAGAAAGATTGCACTGGTCTCCACCGACTCTCCTCTGCCATCCACAGACCTTGAGCCACTTGACCGAGGCAAAAGGCCCCCCCAGCCTCAGAGACTGGCATCCGTGGTGACTACTATCTAGTCCTGCAACTCCAGACTCGTGCTGCGAATAAGTTGCTGGAGTCCAGCCACCAATGTAGAGTGCGCCTCACTGCTCCCCTGCGCGCCAGCCGCATGTCCAGGTCCCGGGGAGACCATCACACCAACAGAGCCTACTGCAGGTGCTGCATGTGCACCTGTGCTCACTGTACCACATCCAGCAAGTCCGCCAAGAAACCCAGCACTTGCAAGTACACATGGGCCTAAGGAGCCTGGAACAACAGATGTTGAATCTGAGACTGCAACTTCCAGATTCTGGCCTACAGAAGAAAAACCCCCTTGATCAGGGTGCTGAACCAGATCCCCAGGTACTTGAAGGACTGCGATGGAAGCAGAAGACTCTTGGCTGAATTGACCACCCAGCCCAGATGCTCCAACAACTGCACCACTCGGGCACTGGCCTGTTCACTCTCCTGAAACGACTTGGCTCAAATCCACCAATTGTCCAGGTAGGGGTAAACGGTTATCCCCCCCCCCCCCCCCACACAACTCCCGGTCAGGAGACAGAATCAGGTACAGCTTAGGCATCGCCTTCTGGACCATACATGGTGAACCAGAGTATTCCACTCTGCAAAGATCATGGGAAAAGTCCTCGGCAGCTGCTGACTCCCTTTTAACCAAGGGATCCACTTTCCAGCAACCTCAGCCACCGACTCATCCTCAAAATGAAGGACCGAGCAAACCTGGATAATGAGCTCCACCAGCTCGTCCCGGTGAAACACCCTAGCCATCGAGGGATCTTCACCTAGGAGAAGCTTCTCTCCCTCCAACTCTGGGAGGGCCAGACTATCCTCATCCAGCTCACTGAGCTCCTCTTCAGAAGGTCATGAATAGACCTCCTCCAGGACCTCCTCACAGCTGTGCAAATGGAGTCCCTTGGGAGGACATGGACCCGCATCAGGGACCACAGCAGGAACTAACACTGTCACTAAGGAGACCTCCTGCGGCTCCTCTGACTTCCAGGCCTTGAAGACAGCCTAAATTAACTCCAGGAAAACTCACAGCCCTCAAAAGTGCTGCCCCTTGTCTCCCGCTGGGCCAAACCCCAGGAGGGAATAATCTGGGCTCAACAGCGGTAGGCCAAAATGCCAGCAATGGCGTTGTTTCCTGTCAAAAAGGTAAGCACTCATAAGAACATAAGAGTAGCCATACTGGGTCAGACCAATGGTTCATCTAGCCCTGTATCCCATTTTCCACACAGTGGCCAAGCCAGTACCTGGCAGAGACCCAAATCATGGCAACATTCCATACTACAAATCCCAGGGCAAGCACTTGCTTCCCATGCCTGACTCAATAGCAGACTATGGACCTTTCCTCCAGAAACTTGTCCAACCCTTTTTTTAAACCCAGATACACTAATCGCTGTTACCACACCCTCCGGCAAAGAGTTCCAGAGTTTAACTATTCGTAAAGTGAAAAAAAAATATTTCCTTCTATTTGTTTTGAAAGTATTTCCACGTAATTTCCTCGAGTGTCCCCTACTCCTTCTTTGTACTTTTGGAACGAGTTAAAAAAAAAAAAAAGCGATTTACTTCTACTCAGTACCATTCAGGATTTTGTAGACCTCAATCCTATCTCCCCTCATCCGTCTCTTTTCCAAGCCGAAGAGCCCTAACCTCTTTAGCCTTTCCTCATGCGAGAGGCGTTCCATACACTTTACCATTTTGGTTGCTCTTCTTTGAACCTTTTCTAATTCCGCTATATCTTTTTTGAGATATTGCAACCAGAAGTAAACGCAATACTCAAGGTGCAGTCGCACCATGGAGCGATACAAATACATAGTATTTTGGTCTTATTCACCATCTCTTTCCTAATAATTCCTAGCATCCTGTTTGCTTTTTTGGCCGCTGCCTTACACTGAGCAGAAGATTTCAGCATATTATCTACAACTAGTAAAAAAGGCCCGTTTCTGACACAAATGAAACAGGCGCTAGCAAGGTTTTCCTCAGAGTGTGTATGTTTTAGAGAGTGTGTGTGTGAGAGTGACTGTGTGAGAGAGAGACTGTGCAAGTGTGTGTTTGTGTGACAGAGAGAGAGTGAGACTGGGTGCGAGTATGTCTGTGAGAGAGTGTGTGTGTGTGTGAGAATGACAGTGTGTGCGAGTGCGTATGTTAGACACAGTGAGTGTGTGTTTCACACAGATACAGTGTGTGTGAGAGAGTGTGTTTCACACAGATAGAGTGTGTGTTTCACACAGATACAGTGTGTGTGAGAGAGAGTGTTTCACACAGATAGAGTGTGTGTTTCACACAGATACAGTGTGTGTGAGAGAGAGTGTTTCACACAGATAGAGTGTGTGTTTCACACAGATACAGTGTGTGTGAGAGAGTGTTTCACACAGATAGAGTGTGTGTTTCACACAGATACAGTGTGTGTGTGAGAGAGAGTGTGTTTCACACAGATACAGTGTGTTTCACACAGATACAGTGTGTGTGAGAGAGAGTGTGTTTCACACAGATACAGTGTGTTTCACACAGATACAGTGTGTGTGAGAGAGAGTGTGTTTCACACAGATAGTGTGTGTGAAATAGAGTGAGTGTGAGAGAGAGCAAGTGAGAGTATGTGTGCGATACACAGACTCTTTGTGAGACCGAGAGTTTGCAGAACCCCCCTCCCCCTCTTCTTCCCCCCTTCCACCCCTGTCCGAGTTCCAGGACCCCCCTCCCACTTCTTCCCGTCCCCCCTTCCCTTCCCGCCTCTCCCCCCCCTCCAAGTTCCAGGACCCCCCTCCCCGCTACCCCCTGATCCAGGACCCCCCTCCCCTTCCAATTCCAGGACCCACCCCTCCCCTTCCAGTGGATTTCCAGTAATCCTCCCCATGTTGTTTCAGAACCCCCTTCCCCCCCCATGTCGTTTCAGGACCCCCCTTTGTAGTTTCAGGACCCCACCATGTCGTTCTTGACCCTCCCCCCCCCACTCCCTACCTGTCTGGCCCTCCCCTTCTTAAGAGCTGTCTGCTTAAAAGTTTTTACCTCCTGCATGCAGGGACGCCGCTTCCGACAGCTTTTTCTTTCGATTGTGTTTCAGCTGTTGAGGGCTGTTGTGTTCAGCTGAAACAGAAGCGAAAGAAAAGGCTGACGGAAGCGGCGTCCCTGCGTGCAGGAGGTAAAAACTTTTAAGCAGCCAGCTCTTACGAAGGGGAGGGCCAGAGAGGGGTGGAGTGGGAGGGGGTCGTGAAACGACAGAATGGGGGGAGGGGGGTGTTTGCGGCGCCATTATCAACGCGAAGGATCTCTCACCTCCAACGTGCTTTCTTGCCTGGGACCGTGGCTCCCTCGGAGTTGGTCTGCTAGGCTCACGTCATAATGCGGCCAGTGACGTCAGTCTGATCTACAAAGCCTTCCTGACCAACTCCGAGGGAGCCACGGTCCCAGGCAGGTCAGAACGTTGGAGGTGAGAATTATTACATAGGATGACACTCAGATCTTTTTCTTGAGTGCTGATCCCCCCAAGGTGGACCCTTTTTTCAGGTAACTACTGATTTGGATTATTCTTTCAAATGTGCATCACCTTGCATTTGTCCACATTAAATTTCATCTACCATTTGGATGCCCAGTCTTCCAATTTCCTAAGGTCTTCCTGCAATATTTCACAGTCTGCATGTGTTTTAACAACCTTGAATAGTTTTGTACCATCTGCAAATTTAATCACCTCATTCGTCGTTCCGATTCCATATCGTTTATAAATACGTTAAATAGCACCAGTCCCAGTACAGATCCCTGTGGCACTCTACTGTTCACCCTCCTCCATTGAGAGAAATGACCATTTAACCCTACCCTCTGTTTTCTGTTTAATAACCAATTCCTTATCCACACCAAAACCTTGCCTCCTATCCCATGACTCTAATTTTCTCAGTAGCCTCTTATGAGGAACTGTATCAAAAGCTTTCTGAAAATCTAGATACACTACATCAACCGGCACACTTTTATCCATGTTTATTCACGCCTTCAAAGAAATTAAGCAAATTGGCGAGGCAAGACTTCCCTTGGCTGAACCCATGCTGACTCTGCCCCATTAAACCATGTTTGTCTACGCATTCTGTAATTTTATTCTTTATACTAGTTTCCACTAGTTTGCCCTGCACCAGCGTCAGGCTTACTGGTCTATAATTCCTGATCACCCCTAGAACCCTTTTTAAAAATCGGTGTCACATTGGCCACCCTCCAATCTTCAGGTACTATGGATGATTTTAACGATTACTAACAGCAGATCAGCAATTTCATAATTGAGTTCTTTAAGTACCCTTGGATGTATGCCATCCGGTCCAGGTGATTTACTACCCTTTAATTTGTCAATTTGGCTCAGTACATCTTCCGGGTTCACCGAAATTTCTTTCAGTTCCTCCGCATCATCACCCTTGAAAACTATTTCCAGTACAGGCAGATCTCTTACATCTTCTTCCATAAAGACAGAAGCAAAGAATTCAGTTTCCCCGCTATGGTCTTGTCCTCCCTGAGCGCCCCTTTTGCTTCTTTGTGATCTAACGGTCCCACGGATTCCCTCTCAGGCTTTCTGCTTCTGATGTACCTGAAAAAGTTGTTACAGCGAGTTTTAGCCTCTGCAGCAAGTTTCTTTTCATATTCACTCAAACCCAAAGAAAGTGCTTCCCCACCGGCTCCCTAAGGATTTTTTTATTTGCTTAAACCAGAAGTGGTTGTTGCAATGTGCAGGAAGGCTCTCCAGGCACCTGGGTGGAGCTGAGGAGCTAAAATCCTTCTGGCAGTCAAGGGTGACAGGGGAGAGTTACAGTGGCTCCCGCAGACCACTACCCCCTTCAACCAAGAGTCCCAGGGAGACAAGACAGGAAAAATACCAGTAGTGCTAAAAACCACTTTTTTTTGTAAACTAAGGAAGGAGGTTTCCAACCAAAGAAAATATGCACCCAAAGGAACTAGCCCCCCCCCCCCCCCCCCCCCCCATTCAGGCCTACCGGACTAGCTTCAGGCTACACAAGCTGCTCGATTATCATCTGCTGGAGACTTAGAACATAATGGCTAGCTATGAGGTAGCACAAGGCTATTATACAGGTCTCAGAAATTGTGTTCTCAGTCTCCATTTGCTGGTAGGCAAGAATAATCCATGTGTCAGCAGCTGAACAGGTCTGGTGAGCTGACAAGAAAACAAAAAAAAACTTTGCCCCAGTTCCTTAAAAAAAAATACAAAAAAAAACTGTGGCCAGCATCTGAGTTTCCTAAATATTTTACCACCTATGGGAAAACGTACTATGATCTGAGTTGGGGATGGAGAAGTGGGGGAAAATGTAAAGGACAGAAGAATAAAAGATACAAAGGAAACAGGAAAAGTAGTCAGGAAAAAAAAAGGTATGATGAAAGTAGTGAAGGGAAAACCTAAAACAACAAAAGGTAGAAAATTGTATTTTCAATTCATTTATTAGAAGGTGATGTATTTTTAAATACTACTTACTACTACTACTTAACATTTCTAGAGCGCTACTAGAGTTATGCAGCGCTGTACAGTTTAACAAAGAAGGACAGTCCCTGCTCAAAGGAGCTTACAATCTAAAGGATGAAATGTCAAGTTGGGCAATCTAGATTTCCTGAATATGGTATGGTGGTTAGGTGCTGAAGGCGACATCGAAGAGGTGGGCTTTGAGCAATGATTTGAAGATGGGCCGGGAGGGGGCCTGGCGAATGGGCTCAGGGAGTTTATTCCAAGCATGGGGTGAGGCGAGGCAGAAAGGGCGGAGCCTGGAGTTGGCGGTGGTGGAGAAGGGTACTGAAATGAGGGATTTGTCTTGAGAGTGAAGGTTACGGGTAGGCACGTAGGGGGAGATGAGGGTAGAGAGGTAGGGAGGGGCTGCAGATCGAGTGCATTTGTAGGTTAGTAGGAGAAGCTTGAACTGTATGCGATACCTAATCGGAAGCTAGTGCAGTGACTTGAGGAGAGGGGTGATACGAGTGTATCGGTCCAGGCGGAAGATAAGACGTGCAGCAGAGTTCTGAACGGAATGAAGGGGGGATAGATGGCTAAATGGGAGGCCAGTGAGGAGTAGATTGCAGTAGTCCAGGCGAGAGGTAATGAGAGAGTGGATGAGAGTTCGGGTGGTGTGCTCAGAGAGGAAAGGGCGAATTTTGCTAATGCAATTATGCAATAACTGAAAAGTAGCCTTGCTCTGCATGCTCAAATTAACTATTTCAAGTTGTGCCCTGTTCAGCCTTGGTTCCACAGAACAAAGAGGAATTTATCAGATTGTTCTAATATCTGTGTTTTCTAATTTCTGCCTCTGTGTGTGTGTCTCCTCCTTCCCCTAATATTTTTTGAACAGTTTCACTTATCTCAACTGCACATGGCATGGAGCTTAAGTCACTGGTAGGGATGGCTTTAAGCTTTCTCAGTTTCGGAGTGCTGTTGGGTGCATGAGGTACATCAAAATTGTTTTACTTGTGGTAGAATAGGCACTGAGACTCAGAGGCTACACAGAATGTTGTTCCTTCTACTTGTTTTTGAGGGGGACTAGCCAGACCAAGAAAGCAGGGAGAAGGGATATCAGAGATGATTAGGGGAGGAATTATCAATGTGACCTACTGTTAAGTCAGGGTCTCACTGCATAAAATGGGAAAAACGGGACCCTGTGCTAAAATAGCCCGACTTGTGGTAAAATAACCCGTTAACAGTAGTCCCAACATTAATAACTAATTAAGGGGTCTTTTACAAAGGCACGCTCGTGTTTTTAGCACACACTGATTAGAATGCGCTAAACATACCTATAGGAATATATGGGTGTCTCTAGCATTTAGCGCACACTAAAAACACTAGTGTGCCTTTATAAAATGCCAACTTAGAGAGCCAAAAGAGGAGAAGAGGATTGCCATAATGCTACGACACCACTCTGAAGAAGCACATTTGCACATGGCTCTGAAGTGAATGGAAGCAAGTTGCTCTTTGGCTTGGGCCTTCAGTACCCCTAGGCAGTTAATCATGTTGCCTACTCCTAAATCCAGGTCCGAGGGCTGGGTGTGCCTACTACTTGGTGCCACTTGTTTTAAACCTTCCCTCCCCTCCCCCCTAAATCTACACATAAACTTGGGCTGTCTGCTGATGTGATAGCCTTTCTTTTAATAACTGTCCTATCCTGTGTGTTTGGAGAGTTGAGTTCATCTCCTGTCCAGTGGTTCAAGTGTGAAATCAGAAGTGGCATCTGATAGATGTTAACGTCATCCAAAGGGACATGTGTGGTTTTAAAAGCTCATATATCACTACATCTTTTTTGTTGGTTCCATAAAGCGTACCACAACCTATTAAGACTAAGGTTTGTTTACAAAGCATCCAAAGGAGATTGACAAAAGGGCCAGAGATGGATCCACAGCATTATGGTGTTATTTTCCTATACATTTCCATTAGGAAATTGTTTCACAATACTATGGAGCCTGACTCCAGAATCATAATTAACTTTCATCTGGTAAGTGATGACTGAACCACATAGCATATTAAAAACAAGGTGGGGGTACCAATATGCAGAATGCTTTATCCAATTAATACTGAAGTTAACCAAATAAAGCATTAAGGCCATCAAACAGATAATGAGCTGTCCAGTCAAAAATTATCTGGCAACGGGAAATTTGTTTTGGGGCTCTAAAAGTCACCACATAGCAGTGATACTCAGCTGCCATCTCAACTGCAGATTTAGCAGGTCTAAGATATCTGGATAAAAGCATCCATATATCTTTACCCCACCCCCCATATTCATCCAGCGTCGGGCTGTGCAGTGACTGCCTGACCATGGAGCTCAGACCGGATAGACCAGATATTTAATGCCAGCCCGTATCCAGTGACCAGAACTGAATATCCGGTTTCACTTTTGACCACAGCAACTTAACCAGTTAAGTGCTTAGCAGTTAAAAATAGGCCTGCTATTTACGTGGCCTATTTTAACATTAAACATATCCATGCCTAATCGACTATGTTGCACGATATAACTGCAAATATTCAATGGAGATCACTGTTATATCCTACTGAATATCTGCAGTTAGGCATTAAAACACTACTTAACCGGCCAGTTCCTGGCCAGTTAAATAGTTTTGAATATTGGCCAATTAATTTGCAATATTCAGTAGTGCTAAAATAACCAGATTTCTTACTGAACATCCACATTAAGAATAGCTGGAAAATTCACCTAGTTATCTTAAAGAATAGCGAACCTGTTTAAAATTGGTCTCAAGAATTTTGAGCTTTCTTGGTATCCAATGATGTGTCCTTTGGAATGGAAATATCAAGAACATGCTACTGAAATGCAACATTTGCTTTTCAGAGAAAAACACTCTGTTCAGTTACTCCTAACCACGCTACAAGCATATATCCCAGGTGCCAGTCACAAGGTGGCTTGAAAATGATTATGCCTTATCCAAGTCATCTTTCCCTTTTGTATGCCATCTTAGGCAGATAAACAAACAAACAAGATTCCCTGTTTAGCTCACACACAGCACCCCTCCTTTCCTCATATCTAAACATAGTAACATAGTAAATGACGGCAGATAAAGACCTTACGGTCCATCCAGTCTGCCCAACAAGATAAACTCATTTTACATGGTATGTGATACTTTATACCCGAGTTTGATTTGGCCTTGCCATTCTCAGGGCACAGACCGTAGAAGTCTGCCCAGCACTGTTCTTGTACTAAGTTCTGAAGCTAACGTCGAAGCCCCTTAAAATTTATACTCCAGCCCATCCCTATCTATTCAGTTACGATCAGGGCATAGATCGTAGAAGTCTGCCCAGCTCCCACTTTGTTTCCCAATTACCGGCGTCACCACCCAATCTCTGCTAAGATTCCGCGGAACCATTCCTTCTAAACAGGATTCCTTTGTATTTATCCCATGCAGAAAACTTTGATTAAAAAAAACAAACAAACAAACAAGGAAACTAAATAACTACCAGTATTAGTGCAGCTGTTGCCCAAACTTATCAAAGTGCTTGTGGCCTTTTGGGCTGATCCCCTTTTACCATAAACCAGGCAATGATGTGAGAAAACGGTAATTTTCCTTAAAGGGAGGCCATTACACAAAATAGAGAAGTGGTTCTCAACTCAGTCCTCAGGGCACATCCAGCCATTCAGGTTTTCAGGATACTGCAATGAATATTCCTAAGATACATCTATATATACTGGAGGCAGCAAATGCAAGCCTCTCATATGCATACTTATTGCAAGAATCTTGAAAACTGACTGGCTGGGCATGGCAAGGATTAAGAACTACTGCAATAAAGAGAGCTTAAAGGTCTGCTATGGTGACTGGCAGAGAACAGGGTTTGTGTCATGCTTCTCTTGGAGACCAAGAGGCATATTTTCAAAGCACTTAGCCTTCCAAAGTTCCATAGGTTTCTATGGAACTTTGGAAGGCTAAGTGCTTTGAAAATATGCCTCCAGGTGGTATTGAGTTGGAAAACAGGCCTAAAAGTCTAGAAGAAATACACTTCCCTGTTACATGCCAGCAGGAATGATCAAATGTTTTAACATGCTACTTTTGATTAAATCTGATCATAGTGACGGTTACAGCAGAGTACTTAGTACATAACTTGATTTTACATAAATCCCATAAAGTCAGTATTGGTTATGTACTAAATGACTCAGCTTAGAAGGGAAAGACCAAAGGTGGTACATGACACGCACACAAAATCTCTACCACGTTCTATGATTGAAGATTTGAAAATTACTTACTTTACAAAAGGGGAGGAGAGACTGCATTTCTACACCTCAGCACTGCAAAGCTCCTAAAAGGACCACTGTGACTAAAAGCTGGAATTCTAATTGCCTGCTAAAATGCAAGAACTTTGAATACTATGAAAAGAATGACTTGCTTTTTATTTCAAAAAGGCAATGCATAGGCATTGGAGGGGCAAAGTAACTAACTTTTTTGTTTATATCGCACACAAAAATGAGGGCGATTTCAAAATGCCATTTACCCAGTGGGCCATTTGAAAGTTGCCCACTCTTCCTGCAGGTTAAAAAAAAATACACATCGATGGTCTTTTTAGTTTGTGTAGCTGTCATTATCTGTTTTGTTTTGACTACAGCTCCTACCTGCTGCTCTAGGCAACCGCCTAGTCTTGCCTAATGGTTGGGCCAGCACTGCTTACAGTCTCCATAGAAAAGATGCAGCACTTAGAATCATGACACCCCAGCTAGGTATTCTGTGCACTCGCCTGAAAATGCAACAGACTCGATATATCAATATTTTAATAAATATGAACACCCACCCAACCAAAAAGGGTTCATAGTTTCAGCTCTCTCGTGTGCTTCCTTTCACTTCCCTATCCTAATTTAATCTCTCTCTCTCTACGCTGAAATACAGTTTGGTGTGTGCGCTTTCGCAGTAGGCGACAGACAAAGGCTGAGCATGAGCACCACTGTAAGCCCCCACCCCAAATATACCAAATCATACGCATTCGACTGTCCTCACACTCTCACAAGCCGAGCATCCCTCCCCACACGCACCTGTGGATCGGTCTCCCCATGGTCAACCGTCTACCACCTCTCCCTCAAACACCCATCACCAAACTCATACCAGAGTTTGCCCACCAAGCCAAAAATCCCACGGCCACGACGACCTGCAGCTTTCCTTCGCCTATGACAGAACTTCTCCCTCTGACGCTCTGAGGCGTCCGTCCGGGTCGGATCGTCCCGCCTTGCCGGAAACAGGAACTTGCGTCAGAGAAGGGCGGGATACCAGCCAGACGGAGAATGTAATGGGGCGTGCACGCCGCGTGTTGTAAGCGAGGGCTGCAGCACGGGAACGGAGTTTGCGGGAATCCCGCGGGGATGAAAGTGGTTCCACCAGAAATCCCGCGGGAGTATACGAGCTTCTCGGTGATCACCAAGGCGTTTATTGTTTTTTTTTTTAATAAGAGAGGAGCCGGCAGGAGCGTGGTTCAGCCCATTCTGTGGGCTGAAGCCAGTAGGCGGAGCTTGCGTCACATTGAATTACCCAAAACAATAGCAAATGCCTACTGAAACAATAGGAAACGCTTAGTAGAAATAAGGTACTGCCTAAGAGTGGTACATCTGTTTTAAAAAAAAAAAAGTCTAAAGCTGTTGCAGTTGGATAGACAGTACCTTAAAACGTGGAGAATAAAGGATTTTTTTTAAATTAGTTAACAGCTTTTTAAAAAATATTATTTATTTGAAAGCTTCCCATATGTAGATATCATGAAATAAAACTGAAAATCACTAAAACAGAATAAAAATTTATTGTAGCTGGTAGAAACAACAGTACCAAACTCTCTGTATTTTGTTCTCATTTTTCTACACTGTTCTATAGAATACGGTAATACATGGCCACATTCACATTTTAGATACACAGATGGATTATTCTGTTTTGAGCTTGTTTCAGGGACAAGTGATTTTATAAGTCAAAATAATAAAAATAAATATTTTGTTTCATGCAGATCTCATTTGTTTTAATGGCTGTCGGACAGAAGAATAGTTTGCAGGAGTGAAACAGTCGAGTGGACCACAGACCCTGAAGCAGGACTTTGCAACTGCAGTCTATGTCACTCCTTTTGTGTGTGCGGAGCCTTTCAGAGAGTGCATTCCAGAGTGTGGGGACTACTCTGGAGAAGGCTTGCAAGCGGATATTACATCCTGTGAAGTCTTTTGGAGAGGGTATGGTTAGGGATGCTTCTTGGGAGGACCTTAGAGGCTCATTTTCAAAGCACTTAGCCTCCCAAAGTTCCATAGAAACCTATGGAACATAGCCTCCCAAAGTGCTTTGAAAATATGCCTCTTAGTGTCCTTGGAAGTGTGTAGAGGGTTATCAAGAACTCGGGGCCATTTCCTTTAAGGGCCTTGAAGATCAGACATTGAGTTGTAAATTTAGCCCTGTATTGTACTGGTAGCCAGTGAAGTTCTTGCAAAAATGGTGTGATTTGGTCACATCGCTTGCAATCTTCTATTAGTTTTGCTGCAGCATTCTGAATCAATTCTGAATTAAATGTTAGCTTCACAACCTTAGCACAATTTTGGAAATAGGTCCCTAAGAACCTCTTTTACCAAACTGCGCTAGCAATTCCCACGCAGCAGTTCTGACGAAGCCCATTCAAAGTGAATAGGCTTTGTCAGCATTGCCGCGCCGGGGTCGCTAGCGCGGTTTGGTAAAAGAGAGCCTAAAAGTACTGTTTGTGTTGAATGTGAAAGTGTAGGCTTGCTTTTGTCTTTCTCCTTATTCTCCCCTATGATCAGGAAGGTTCTAATGGTGCTGAGAGAGACATTACTATGCCGATCATACTAGAATTTGTTTGCATAAGATATTGTATCACTTATTTAATTTTTATTTCAATTGAAGGCATAGACCGTTTTGTCAAATACCCCTCAACATACATAAAGCACTATTTTTATTGATGGATCTTTTAGAATTAAAGAGAAATTCAGCCCATTGGCATCTTCAGAGCAGTAGGACATTCTCATAAATTGTCATCAATTCTCATGTGACAATTATTGATTTGTATATACTATCTCTTGACTTAAAAGAAACATTTTTGTGCATTTGATATTAGAATGGACCCTTCTTTGGCATGCTTTGCGTGAAATATTGTAGGAATGCTTGATGTGCCTGAAAGTATGTTCGACTATAATTTTTCAGTTGTGCATGAACAGGCCTTGTGACTTTCCTCCAGGTAACAGGAAATGTATGTGTGCAAGTTTAAAAATGCAGATAGACAAGAGACAGGAGTTTATTTATTTGGATTTTGCTCACACCTATTTCAGTAGTAACTCAAGGTGAGTTACATTCAGGTACACTAGGTAGTTCCTTGTCCCAGGAGGGCTCACAACCTAAGTTTGTACCTGAGACAATGGAGGGTTAGGTGGTTTACCCAAGATCACAAGGAGCAGCAGTGGGATCTGAACCGGCCAACTCTAGATATCAAGACCAGTGCTCTAACCGCTAGGTTGCTCCTCCACTCCAATTAGCTCCAGTTGTTGGAGCAGGAGCAGTAAGCTGGTGGAGTTGCCCTAGTAGATGAAGAAAAAAAGTCAAAGAGAAGAGGAAGAGGGAATGGTAAGGTGAGAAGACCCTATGCTAAAACAACCCTATTTAACAGTAGCCTATGTTGATAACTTTCCTGTTAAGTCAGTTAGGGCCCCTTTTACAAAGCAGTGGTTAAAGAGGCCCAGAGGTAGCATCAGCGTACACAGAGCCCCCCTTTTACCGCAGTGGCTAAAAGGCTTTGTTTTTTTTTTTTAAAAAGGAAATGGCCATGCGGTAAGTGAACCACTTGCTACACAGCCATTTTCTGGTGGAGCCCTTACCACCATCTGTTTAGGAGGTGGTAAAGGCTCCTGCACTATCCCGGCGATGACCTGGCAGCGTGCGGGGCTGCCCAATTACTTTTGGGTAAGCCCCGGTGCTAAAAAAATTAAAATATTTTTTCAACACTAGAAATGGTACCCGTTGGGGGCAGGCACTACGGCGGTAGTGCCGGATTGGCGTATAGCAAAGCGGCAGTGCGGGTACCACCACTTTGTAAAAGGAGCCCTCTACCCTCCACGGTCTCAGGTCCAAACTTGGGAGCCCTTTTACTAAACAGCACTAAAAAGTGCCTTAGCGTGCCCAGGCTGTTTTTACTGCTGGAGTAAACTGGCCGAATTTCCTATTTTTTGTGTTAATGGCCACATGCTAATTTTGCCATTAGTGTGTAGCCATTAAAAACAGATTGGTGTTAAGCATGCACTGATTGGTTGGCACATGGTAGTGTAGCTGTGCTAACCAATTAGCACAGAACATACCCACTTTCTACCCCCAGACGCATGCCCCTTGCGCCAAAAAATACATTTTATTTTTTAGTATGTGGGTAGCCTATGCATATACCAAAATTACTGCAGGACACCTCAGTGCACCCTGCAGTACGCTATTTTTTGCTGCGGTGTGCACAAACTATTGCTTTCTGCAGCTTTGTGAAAGGGCCCCTTAGATTGTAAGCCATCTGGAGACAGGAAAATACATATACTGTACCTGAATGTAACTCATCTTGAGCTCAATTTAAAAAAAAAAAAAAAGCAGGAAGTAACAGTTTTGTGAACAGGGCTGCTGAGAGACAAAGCCGGGCCCAGGGCAGGGCTGGCCCCCAAGCCAGGCCGCCGCTGCTTTGACCTCCCCCACAGGCTGCTGCCGCCCCCCATCACTTACTGTGTCTGTCTGCTCTCTCCTACTTCTGTATGCCAGGACCTGTGTTATTGTGTTAACACAGCTCTGCCGCTACAGGTCCTTCCTGCCGCATCCCCTCCCGCCTATGTGGAAACAGGAAGTACTTCACACAGGAGGAGGCGGGACAAGGCAGGAAGAAGGACCTATTGTTAATAATAATAAACATGCTGCATAAATATAATGAGAAACAGTTGAACAGTATAAAGTTCCTATGGTCAGTGAAGTGCAAGTATTAAGGCAAAAGACCTATGAGTCACAAACCTGTGAAAACAATGAGGGAGTCATAGAATCAACCTTGAGCAGCCTGGTGTGAAACAGAGACAGGGAGGCTGTGTAAGGGGGGGCAGAAGGAATGTTGCTTGCAGACATTTGTAGATAAGAAATGTGAGAACAAGCTTCAAAGAAAAGGGTTGCTGACGTACACATTGGGTGCAGCACAAATGTAAGTGTATTTAAACTGAGGAGAAGATATGTATCTTAAGCAGAGCAAAGCAAGCATATATCTCTGTATTACTGCTGAGCAAACATATATCTCTGTATTATTGCTAAAAATATATTGTGTAAGCAGACTTTGCTTCCAGCGTGATGTTCTCACGCTGCCTCTGTCCAACGGAGGACAGTTGAAAAAATAAAAATTTTTGATTATTCTTCTTTATAATAGGTGTCAGTTTTTTTGTTTACACACATATAAGGTGTAAATAAACAATTGGCGACCGCGGAAGGACGCGGCTGCCGTCGTTCGGATTAAGTTTTTGGATTGGTAATCGTGTGACTTTCTTTCCTATGATCTCCAGAAATGGCCAGCCTGGATTGAGTAGGTTATAGACTGTCAATCAGCTGAACCGTGAGTATATCTTGAAGCAAAGTCTTTTGAAAAATTGCTTTTTTATTTTTATTCTTGTATCTTTCATTATTTATATTATTGTTTGCTGTGTATTTTGCTAGCTTAGGCATTGTTTGTTATTATATCATGAGACCTTTTCAGTCTAAGAAGGAACCATTCCCTCAACCCGCTGCAGAGGGTCAGGGAGAAACATCAATCATTCCTTATGTTTTGTATGTAGATAGCCGAAAGAATTGCTCACCCCTTGTGCATGTTAAGGATACTTTTCCCTTTGAGGCACCCATTATTCAAAAGGTCTGTGAGAAATGGGCTGGATATGCCTCACAGGATTCATTTTTATCATGGCCAGGTGGTGGTTCATTTGTAAAAACTCAGCTGTTGTCTGTTTTAAAATACATACAACAAAACAGAAAGGGAAAATCCTTGCAGAAACACTTACATGTTTTAAATCTTTTTATGGTAGCAGCAGACTTATACCATGCTGATAAAATGAAAATTGAGACACAGACGCGTGAAACAGCATGCATGAAAGCAGACGAGGAATTTCAAAAACAGCCTCCTTCATACCAGAGCTCTGAAGCTGCCGCAGCAACACTACAATATCTTGGATACCTTTTGCAGAACCAGCTGCCACTGCTGAATTAGGACAATTACAATCATTATTACATGTTGTTACCCATGAATTGGACATTGCTTTAACCGCCCTACAAAGGCAGATTGATGATGATGTTTGAGAACTTATTAATGATACCTCATGTTGTACTGTTATCAGAAATCAATAATTGTTAAAAATGCAATGCAGCGCATTCTTTCTCTAGCAAGAATTCAAGTAAGTGATTATGAAGGAATATTAGGCACGTCATGGTGGGATACCATAAAAAATTGGTTTGGAGGATTAGGTCCATGGTTAAGAGGGATTGTGACTGGATGTATTGTTTTCATATGTGTTGCAGGACTCTTATTATGTTGTTTGCCTTGTTTGCTTGGCTGCTGCAGACGAGCATGTCAAAATTCATTGAAGATGACCATGGTAACTCAGATACAAAATATAATGCCTGCTGACACCAGTGACTATGAACCAAACTGTCCTGGGTTACTGATGACTCCCGAAAGTTCTGTGGTTTGATAGAAAATGTTTGTCATTGCCATGACGGCCTGAGGTGTTACCTATTTATAGGATGATGCCCAGTCTACCAGTGATGAAAACTATAACCATGAAATTTTGGTGAACCTTGCTTTACAAGGTTCAAGGGAGGATTTGTTAATAATAATAAACATGCTGCATAAATATAATGAGAAACAGTTGAACAGTATAAAGTTCCTATGGTCAGTGAAGTGCAAGTATTAAGGCAAAAGACCTATGAGTCACAAACCTGTGAAAACAATGAGGGAGTCATAGAATCAACCTTGAGCAGCCTGGTGTGAAACAGAGACAGGGAGGCTGTGTAAGGGGGGCAGAAGGAATGTTGCTTGCAGACATTTGTAGATAAGAAATGTGAGAACAAGCTTCAAAGAAAAGGGTTGCTGACGTACACATTGGGTGCAGCACGAATGTAAGTGTATTTAAACTGAGGAGAAGATATGTATCTTAAGCAAAGCAAAGCAAGCATATATCTCTGTATTACTGCTGAGCAAACATATATCTCTGTATTATTGCTAAAAATATATTGTGTAAGCAGACTTTGCTTCCAGCGTGATGTTCTCACGCTGCCTCTGTCCAACGGAGGACAGTTGAAAAAATAAAAATTTTTGATTATTCTTCTTTATAATAGGTGTCAGTTTCTTTCTTTACACACATATAAGGTGTAAATAAACACTATGGCAGCAGAGCTGCATTAACGCAATAACATGGGTCCCGGGAAACAGAGCAGGAGAGAGGCAGACTGAAGGAGCAGAACCTTCTGCCCATGTGCCTGCCTGCCACCAGAAGCCTTGCTTGCACCAGGTCCGGGGGAATCTTACCCCCCCCCCCCCACCCCATCTCTCGGTGGCCCTGTTTGTGAAAATTAATAAAAGGGATCCCAGATTTTAGAAATGACTGGAAGAGATGTGCCTCGGTCTATAGTGTAAATGGATTGGGAAAGATAAACATTTTGGAGGAAGAAGGCAGTGTTCAGGGGGAAGAGAAGCTCCATGAGCCTACCATTCCTAGTAGGGAGATGCAGCATGCACCTCTTTTCTCATTCAGCTGTTCAGTCTCCTTCAGATTTTTCGAAAGTGCTCAAAATGGTTTACAGCTCCTAAAGAGAACATGCCAGGAGCTGGCAGTGTGTGACTGAGTGAGAGGTGGTCTGGTGGGGTAGGTCAGGTTGGACAGAGAGGACACTGCTGTGAAGAGAGAGACCATTGGGGTTAGAGGAGGCAGGAAAGAGAGAATTCTTTGAATAGAGGAGTTTTTGATAAGTTACATTCAAACAGACAGTAGAACTCACAAAGGAAGAACAGGCTGTTGAGAACTAGTCCAGGTTTTTCCGTTTTTATTTTAATATATATTTTTATAAACAGATCACATGATAAAATAGCACAAGAAACACTTACCAAATATAAGGTTATATCTTTAGAATATACAGGGAATAAGATCATTTGTACAGTAAGAAAATGGGGTCCAAGTTTCATTCTCTACATTTTGCTGTCCTCGTTTTCTAGCTTTACTCCTTATAATACTATGGACCAGTGGACGCATCAACAGGGATGAGATATAAGTTGGATAAAGATCAGGCCAGTGACAGAACCCTGCAAAACTTGAAACAATAATGGTAGATTTGTTTGGGAATAGTTTTATAGTCTGGTTTCTCCAGGCCAAAAATTCCAACCTTGGGTATTGCACATAATGCTCACATAGAGAGGCTTGTATATCAGAGAAGTAGCCAGATAGATGCTGAAATAAAATATAGGCCCTTTATTGAAGTGGGCTCTTTTCTGCTACTGGGAGTATCCATTTCAGGCTTGTCCAAGTTCAGTCCTCGAGGGCTGCAAACAGGCCAGGTTTTCAGGATATCCCTAATGAATGTGCATGAGAAAGATTTTTATGCCCACTACATCTATTATTTGCAGATCTCTCTCATGTATATTCATTAGGGATATCCTGAAAGCTTGGTCTGCTTGAAACCCTCAAGGACTGAACTTGGACAAGCTTGATCTATTTCATTTGAACAGCAATGGAGCAGTCAATGATGTCCTGTACCCGAACCTTGTAATTGTGATACTGTCACCAAATGATAAATGTAGCACCTCAATGGAGCCCTTTGCAAGATAGGTTTTCTCAATCATTCAGCTGGACAGCGGGGATAGACTGTTGCCTGGTGGGGGAACAGCCACGTTGACCTTGCTTGTGAAGTTCCCTTCTACTCAGGCTGTCGCCATGTTCATTGTGGAAAGCAGTAGCAGCATAACTCTACAATTACATTAAAATATTTCCAGTTTTTCAAGGTTTTATCACGTAGGAGTTCTGAAAGACTCGTTTTCCTTATCAAAGATGTGCTAGAATTGCGACTTCCTTTTTACTGCAGCCTATCTGAA
Organism: Microcaecilia unicolor; assembly: GCF_901765095.1. NCBI lineage: Eukaryota > Metazoa > Chordata > Amphibia > Gymnophiona > Siphonopidae > Microcaecilia > Microcaecilia unicolor. The sequence goes on from NC_044038.1 coordinate 51,776,364, forward strand.
CATTCACAGTGTAACATGAGCAAAATTATTGTTTTTGTGGCCTTAACCTCAAAATAGCACCAGGCTTAAGTTCTGGGCAAAATAAAATGCACAACTCTTACATGTTGGGTGCTTGCACAGTTCTGAAGTGATGCAGTTTTTGTCAGAAAGGAAACAGAACCCCTCCCCCACCAAAATGATACAAACAAGAAAACGCTATAATGTTTCATTAGTGGTTTATACATGCAACCTTTTCGCTCTTATTTTTCTCTTCAGAAAGTGAAATCCTTGACAAAAAAATTCCGCTCTTTCAAAACTGAGCAAGCAAACTGCTTTGCAGGAATTTTGCATGTTGCATGTGTCTGGAAATGTAAATCCAGCCCTGATTGTATGTCATCAGTTTATCAGTTCCAAAAAATATAAATCCCAGACATGCTCATTTCCAGGCTGGAGACTTTTTGGCTAGTCCTAATTTTGAACTAGTATCCCAAAGCAATGTGGTATATGTAGTGCCCGATCCTGCCCATTGAAATTAGTGCTGCAAGTCCCATAATGCACTAGGATGAGTTGGTCAGAAATCCAGGACTGTTCCAAAATCTCCAGACTGGAATTGGGTAATTTGGCATCTCTGAAATCCTGTAATGGGACTGAGAACTATATGGCTCAAATTATCAGTGACATCATGTATTCATGTTAGGCATCTAATACAAAATTTAGAAAATAGGGAATAACTCTAATTGCACAGTTAATGTGTTGTAGCCTCAAACTACATAATTATAGCCTGAGCATAAAGTAGTTCTCTTTACAGACTTGTGGTAGGAGTTTATGTTGGATCACACTGTCTTTGGTGACCTGATATTCCTCAGTTCTTCCTCTTGGATATCTTTAGGGGTTGCATTGCATTGTGGTATAACATTTTTAAAGGATGTTCCTCACTCCCTAAGCCAGGAACGTCCAACTTTGGCCTTTGCCAGGTCGGGATTTCAGGATTTCCCCAATCAATATGCATGACATCTATTTGCATACAATGGAGGAAGTGCATGCAAATAGATCTCGTGCATATTCATTGAGGAAATCCTGAAAACCCGACTGGATTGCAGCCCTTGAAGACCGAGGTTGGACAACCCTGCCCTAAGCGCACACTGCGTCTTCTGTGTAAGTGCCTATGATGTCAACTATATTGATTATGAAATCACAGTCTCAGTATTCCACATTCCGCAATAGTAACAGATTTGTCAATGTGACACTGATAACTTACTGACTAGAGATATAACATTTCTGGAAATTTTGAAGTGATTGGAACAAAAGTGTTTTTTTCTGGGGGGGGGGGGGATAAAAATTTGGGCAAAGTTGAAATATACACAGTGCTTATTTTGGTATAGTATTTAACTTGCTTTGCTGTTTCAAAATGCACAAAGAACTACATGTAGCTCAGTTAGCACATAATTTTTGTTGAACTTACACCAGTGAATGCAGTAAAAATTCCAGACTCACAAACTGAAAGGGACATACCTGTCCTGTCCAATTTAAGTATTCTGTTTATATCTGATTACATAAAGTGTGACCATGTTGGCTTCAAGCACATACAGAAGTTTCCTTGCTCCACATCTGCCAACAGCCTCAAGGATTGAATGGGAGTGTAGGTTCCTGACCAGCTCTGGTTCCAAGCTGGATCTGATGGACACCTCTTACTATAAACATATAAATGCACCATTCACTTCTGGAAGGTATCTTCCTAGTGCGTCAAGTGCACAATCCTTTTGTTTACGAGAACCTTTATGAGATGATTCAGTTGATAGGTGGAGTTCTGACGTGATCCAATCTGGACTAAGAATTAAGGGGGTCTTTTACTAAACCATGTTAGAGTTTTTAGCTTGTGGTAGAAACTAGCTGGCGATAAACGCCGAGAAGCTCATTATATTCCTATGAGTGTCTTGGCGTTTACTCCCAGCTGATTTCTACAGCAAGCTAAAAATGCTACCGCGGCTTAGTAAAAGACCCCCTAAGAGAATCTGGGATCTTTTACAACCTCTTTGGAATTCTGTTGATCTGGTTTGGGATTGATTGGATTTCTTTTGGCTCTTGTCAGCACCAGGGTTTTACAAAAGTAAGTAAAAGAGTTTTGATGTTCATTTGTTTTTACAATATTTCTCCATGAAACAAGGTGACAACCCTTTCAGCTCATGAATATAAAGTCACTATTCTCTAGGGCAGTTTAAGTATTTAGCAAGGGGTATTTGGGTGAGAAGATGTTTCTTTCTGTTAGCGTTTGTCCTGTTTCATACATTAGTGAAGTCACAGTGGCTGCAGACCATTTGGTTTGCACCATTGTATCAAGGACCACTCCTGTAGGCTTTTAGTAGGGCTAAAAAAAAAAAAATCCCTATTTGATCTTAGACAATATTGCACACATTGCTGACAGTCACATGCATTCTGTCTGAATAAAAGATTTTACTGCTGGGCCAAAATTTTTGAAGGCACTCTTGAGAGTGCCTGTGTCAGAAATTACCTCAGACTTACTACAGCCAGTTGGTATCATACAGGGCAGAACATCATAAGCCATTATTAAAATGGACGTGGAAAAATCCACTGCTTATTTCTGGGATAGGCAGCATAAAATGTATTGTACTGTTTTGGGATCTTGCCAGGTGCTTGTGACCTGGATTGGCCACTGTTGGAAACAGGATACTGGGCTTGATGGACCTTTGGTCTGTCCCAGTATGGCAACACTTATGTACTTATCATAAATGTCAGTAAATGCAAACAACTTTGGTCCTAAACAGAACCATGATGCCTGGGCACTGTTCTTCTGGAGAGACCTTACTTGTTCAGGCAGAACATGATCATTCCCACACACACACAGGCTCCACCCTGTCTTAAGTGTCTTACCTAGGTATTAGCTGTCAATCAGGAAATGCTGGGTTCAGATCAGACCAAATTCCAGATGGAATGAAAAGACCTAGAAACCCAGCTGACATGTCTAAAGCATCCTATGCTGGGAACAGAGGTCCAGGCGACTTGGTTCCTCTTGCCACTCGTACTGAACTCAATCCCCATACATGTGTGAAGAGTACAGTAGAGGAAAAGAAATCAAGGGGTCCTGGTACTAAGGCACACTAACAAACTTATCCCCCTGTTTACTAAGTAAGTTGCACGGCATGGCTGTGTCGGCATTAGCGTGGCTTAGTAAACGGGGGGGGGGGGGGGGGGGGGGAGGGTTAGTGCATGCATGTGCTAAATGCCATACAATCCATTGTATACCTATGGGTAGCATAGTGTTTAACATACACTAATTTATTAGCGCATCTTAATAAAAGGACCCCTAAATTACTGAATATGCTTTTGGACCCCCTTCCTCCAACAAAAATTGACCATGGAAGGGGTTTGCATTACTGCTACATGGACACATTGTAGTGTTAGGTGCCCTGCTGCACACATCTAATTGTTTTTCACAATACAGGGACACCCATAATCTATAACTAAAGTATTAATGCACTTTTACTAAAGAGCGCTAATAGATTTGGTGTGCGCTAAGTGCCATGCAGCTCATAGGCATATAGTAGGCTGCACACAGCATTTAGTGTGTGCTAAATCCATTAGCACACCTTGCTATAAGGATCCTGTATTTGTTACTATTATTTTACACTAGTAAAAGAGGCCCGTTTCAGAGCAAATGAAATGGGTGCTAGCAAGGTTTTCGTCGCCATCACCCCCCTCCCTCCCTGGCCAACCCCTTCGTTGTTCTGCCATTGCTCCGCCCTCGAGGGCGGGGCCCGGAGCGATTTGGTGGCTTCACCACCACGAACCTTCGAACCTTTTTGAAGGAAGTCAGGGCTTGGCTTCACTGACGTCAGTGTCCTCAGAACGTTGAGGGTGAGTTTTATTATAGTAGATGATAATTACCTGGGATGGGGTTGAAAATACTGGAATTTGTTATAATTTTCTTTTTATTGTTGTGTTGGGCTCTTTTTATGGCTATTCTGGATTACTAGCTGCAGTACCTGATGGTGCCTTAGGTAACTTGAAGTCCTTTTATTAAGGGGTCCTTTTACTGAGCTGCGGGAAAAGGGCCCTGCATTGGTGGCAGGGGCCATTTTTCCCATGCACCAGGGCCATTTTTCCCGAAGCCAGTAAAACCCAAAAAAGTGGCCACACGGTGAGATAACATTCACCGCTTGGCCCATTGAGGTGGCGATAAGCTCCGGAGCTATCCCAGTGGTAACCAGGCAGTGCACAGAGATACCTGATTACAGCCAGGTTACCACTGTGCTAGCCATATCTAGGGGGGTTTCTTTTCCCCCTGGAAATGGCGTGCACTTGGGACGAGACTGCCGCCGGCGGCTGTGTTGGGCCAGCGGTAGTCCCGAAACAGCGAGCAGTAAGCTCTGTAAAATGGCCCCTAAAGCTTAGTGTTGGAGAGCTGCACAGGAATTGGGATTGTGGGAATCCCGCAAAACCTACAGGATTCCCATGGGGATGGAAGAAGTTGCTGTAGGATTCCTGTGGGCTTAGAGTCAAAATCTCTGGTGACTTCAGAATGAGGCTTGGAATGCCTCATTACAAGTCTACTCATTCTGCTGCTTTTTACTTTCTTTCTGGAATAATCTCCCCCTCCCCCCCACCATATCAGGTCAGAATTGTCGTTTACTAAATTAAAGACCTGTTGAAGATCCATTAAAAAAAATGGCATTTGGATCTGTTGCCTTGCCTTCCTGAAGCTGGAGTGACCTGCTTGGCTGCAGCAGCTTGTGGGTTGTTGGTTTTTTGTTTTGTATTTTTGGACATATTAATGTACCTTGCCTTTTCCTTTTCTGAGTCTCCGTATGCTTGGTCTTTTATCTTTCCTATTATTTACTGGCATTCTTTTTGATTTTATAACACGTTTAATCTTATTGTTAGCCACTGTGGCCTGTACACAGAAACAGTGGGGTATCAAGAGTTTTAATAAACATAAACAAACAAAGAAACAGAGAGGCAATTACAGCATAGAGAGAGGCAGCTGGAACACCAGACTGAAGCTTGGAACACTCACTGGTTGAACAGCGAACACCATCCAAAAAAACCACAGGAAGCTGTTGGGGTTGAGAGGAAACAATGGGCTGTGAGCAAGTAAATAATAGCAGCGTGGGCTCCTGTGGGGACGGGTGGGGATGGAATGGAATGGAGTTTGACGGGTACTGGTGGGTATGGGTTAGATTACATTGGGGATGGGCAGGGACCTCTCTACTTAGCGTGTGCTAATGGATATTAGTGTGCATTAAATAATACGAATGCTATTTTATGCCTATAGGCCACAAGGCACTTAGCGCATGCTAAGCTTTAGTAAAAGAGCCCCTTATTTTTTAAATCACAAACCTGATATGTGTGGCATAGTGTGTGACAGTCTTCCAAAAGCACAAGTTCATGGAAGTTTTTACATCTTAGAAGTAAAATGCTGAATTAAAACAGGACAAGTGTAACTATTTGCCTTGTATATCTTATAAAATACTGAATTTGAGTTCATTTTCATTTGTATCCCAGTTTCCTGGGTTTATATTCTGCAATTAGTGATTGTGATCCAATAAACTACACCCATATGGGTGGGTTTTGAAATTATGAGTGATTTGAAATATTCAGTCAATTCCTACGACAAATATTGTCTTCTGGATATAGCACAGAAGATAAGCTATGGTGAGTCAGACTAAAGTCCATTGAGCCCACCATCTTGACTGGGTAACAAAAAACCCAGCAGCTCTCAAACAATAGATCAATTTTTTTTGTAGCTCATTCCCAGTGATAAGGGATGGCTTTCCCAAGTCTACTCACTAATACCTTTTTATAAGCTTTTCCTCCAGGAACTTGTGCAAACCTCTATGTTAATCACCTTGATCATATCCTCCGACAAGAAATTTCACAGCATAGTTGAGCACTGCATGCGCATGAAAAAATAGTTTTTATGATTTGTTTTCAATCTGCTTGTTGTTAATTTTATGGAGTGTCTTCTTGTCTTAGTGTTAAACAACTGTTCTCTATTTAATCATTTCACCCCTCTCCATCATTTCTTTTCTAAGCTGCCAAATTTATAGAATACTAGCATTTTGTGCATGATTGGCATCAATAATTAGCAGTTATATGCTAGGTACTATTCTATAAACAGTGTGTCGATATTCAGACCGTGAGAGGGAGCCTGGCTAGCTCCTGCGGTCTGTGGTCAACCCAGATATTTAATGCTGGGCCATTTCCGGTGACATTGAATATCGTTTGCTAGTTAATTGGTTTTGAATATCGGGGGGAGTGTGTTTATTACATTTATATCCCACGCTTTCCCACTCAAAGAAGGTTCAATGCTGCTTACATAGTAACAGGGATTACAGAGTTTTAATGAAGAAATATAAGTTAAGTATATTAGTGGAGTGGAGGAGTGGTCTAGTGGTTAGGGTGGTGGACTTTGGTCCTGAGGAACTGAGTTCAAATTTTTTTTTTTGTTTGTTACATTTGTACCCCGCGCTTTCCCCTCATGGCAGGCTCAATTCCCGGCACAGGCAGCTCCTTGTGACTCTGGGCAAGTCTCTTAACCCTCCATTGCCTGCCGCATTGAGCCTGCCATGAGTGGGAAAGCGCGGGGTACAAATGTAACAAAAATAAATAAATAAATAATAATAATAAAAGAAATAGGTAGGTAGAGAAGGGCGAAAGTGAAGGGAGTAGGAGAGGTATGAGCAAGAGATAGTGAGCATTAGAGGAGGGGTAGAGGAGGCAGAGGGTGATGAGACATGGGATAAGCATAGGGAAATTAGGTGGTAGAAGTAGTCTAGGTCAATGTAGTTTTCTCCTGTATATGTAATGGGTAGATGAGTTCATAGGATTAACCTGGGTCATTTGGGTAGGCTTGCTTGAATAGATGAGTTTTTAGTGATTTCCGGAAGGGTAGATAGTCACTATTGATAGGATAGCTCTGGAGAGGGCTTTCCAGAGTTTGTTCCATAAACAGGCAGGAGAAAAAGTGTCAACCTCACCTCACCTCTGCTCTGCTTAATTTATTTAGTTATTTATTTTGTAATCCTTCAGAAAAGAAGAAGCAGCACAAAAATAAATGTGATAGAGGAAAGCAGAACCCTTTGTGGAACTGCAAGGGAGTGTTACCATGGGCGGAGCCACTGGCATGTCAACAAATGATGTGGGTATCTTACAAAATACTATCAGTCACATTTGCTGAACTTGCAGCAGCAATTGCTATGAGATAAGTTGGTGTGTCTAAGTTTTGGAGCACCAGGGAGGGTTTGAGCCAGTATTCTTTAATGGTTTAGGTGTGCCTTTAAGCTGCTTTATGATTGGTACTCAGTATGCTGCCTTGTCCCACCAATTTACAGAATTGCCCCTATTGACACTGCAATCAAATGACAGAAGTCCTGATATCATTTCAGAATGGAGTATATGTTCAAAATACAGAGTAAAATGATTGGCTTTTACCGTGATGTTTTCTAATCAGTGCCATCTTCCTTTAAGTAGAAACAAGATTTGACCTGTTCATTCAACCCTCATGTTCACCTGAATGTTCCTCTCTAAATAAAGCTGTATAATTGCCTTGTGTATAGATACTACTGACTTCATGCACTGAAAATGACTGATCTAAATAAAAAGTCACGTAGCCATTATGTGCTGTCCTAAACATGACAGTTTCAGAGACTATTATGGAACTCTCTGATTTATCTTCATTTTTGGATCCAAATCTGTGGAATGGCTATTATTGACAACATTAATCCTTCTTCCCTTCTTTCTGAACTTTTTCTACTCCTCATAATTCACCAAATGACTGTATCTGTCACATAGCCTTTACATGAATCTATAATACTTGATTCTCCAAAAGGTTTGATTTCTCCCCTTCTCCCCCACCTTTGCAATGCTAAAACTATGCTAGAAATGTCCAAGGCCATCTGAATAAACCCCAGGAAATTTACTGGAACAATGCAAGATCATCTTCATGCCCAGAAACTAACTTCAGTCTTCACCCAGACTTGTGCACCTCTAGAGTCTGCATCTTCTCTTTGCTTCCTACCCCTCATTATTCCCCTGCCCTGAAAGACAAAGCAAGCAGTATAAAACACTGTGAGTAGAGGAGTAGCCTAATGGTTTTAGCGAGAACAAGAGGAACCAGCTTCAACTTCCACTGACACACCTTATGAGCTTGGGTGAGTCAATTAAGCAGTGGTGTGCTAGAAAATTTTTTAAAATGGGCTCTATCGGCGTAGGCTGCCCTGCAATTTAGGGGGGGGGCGCATTCCTCATTCTTCATGCCCCCCATGCGGGCATGCTAGGCATTCCTTTGCTGGCAGGTATGCTGAGTCCTGCCATTCAAATAAATTGACTGCCTACGCTCCCCACTGCTTGTTTCTGGCTCTGAGCAGTGAGAAGTGTCAGCACGCTGCTCAGAGCCAGAAACAAGCAGCGGGAAGCGTAGGCAGTCAATTTATTTGGCTGGTGGGGCTCTGCATGCCTGCAAGCAAAATAAAAGGGAGTTCAGGAGGGTGTCTGAGCCCAAATTTTGGGAGCTGGTTTTAAAGTAGCCATGGGGGCCTACTTTAACAACTGATCCCAAAATTTTTAAAAACTTAACAACTGGCTCTCGCGAGCTGGTGTGAGCTGGCTCCAGCACACCACTGCAATTAACCATCTATTGTCTCAGGTACAAATTTAGGTTATAAGCCCTCTAGGCAGTGGCGTACCAAGGGGGGGGGGGGTCCGCCCCGGGTGCACGCCGCTGGGGGGGTGCCGCACACCTGTTGGCCGAGTCCGCTCGTTCTCTCCCTGCTGCTCCCTCTGCGCGGAACAGGTTACTTCCTGTTCTGGGGCAGAGGGAGCAGCAGAGAACGAGCGGACTCAGAGCCGACAGGCACGCGGCACCCCCCCAGCAGGTAAAAATGCACCCGGGGGGGTCACGCTGCACCTGGGGGGGGTGTAATATCACCGGGGGGGGGGTTGCACTGCACCCAGAGGGGGGGTGTAATTTCACTGGGGTGGGGGCCGCATCGGCGATCCGCCCCGGGTGTCAGCCAGCCTAGGAACGCCACTGCCTCTAGGGACAGGGAAATACTTAGCATACCTGAATGTTAACTTGTTTTGAGCTACTACTGAGAAGGTGCAAGCTAAATCGCAGAAATAAATAAAAATCCTCAAGACAGTGCTGGTTAACTCTGTCCTGGAGAAACACCTGCCAATCAGGTTTTCAGGGTTAGCACTATGAATATGCATAGCGAGATTTGCATACAATGTGTCTCCAGTATATGCAAATCTATCTCTTGCACATTCATTATGCTAATCCTGAAAACTTGAAAAGCACTGGCAAAGTTTACACAACAAATTGTAGCAAAGGAGTTTAAGGAAGATTTCCTCATGGCCACACACTTCCCTAGAGCATATCCTGAAGAGCCACTACATTCATCATGGTCTATTCTCAGTTGTGGAAGAGATTTTAATTATCAGTTCATATTCAAACTATTAGGAACTCATTAGAATCATTTAGGGGTTAGTTGATGAAATCAGTGGCTAGTTACAAATGACCAAAAAATTGATATTTTGTTACCATCATATATTATTTTTGTGGCATTTCAAGGTCAAATAATTTTGGTCAACAAATCAATATGATAATCCCAGCTCTATTTGTATTTTATCTTGGAATATATGATGGCCTACACACTTCATGGTAAAAACTGACTTTGGTCCCAGGACAGATCAGACTATCTCAGATCATAGAGCACTGTAAGGTCAAATATGGCTCCCCAAAGCTAATGAGGAGGTTCTGTCAGTGCTGAAGTCAGTCATACATTAGGTCTGGAGACATAAGTGAAGAAATACATTGGACTCTGGGGAGAGTTCTGGGGTCACATACACCACACTAAGCTCTGGAGACAGTGATAAGGTTACATACGAGGCTTTAGAATCAGCTAAAGTCACATAGGATCTAGAAAAAGGAGTGGAGTTATACACTAGGCAATGAAGACAGTGATAGAGACACAGACTAGATATTAGGGCCAAACATTAGACTGGGGGTAGTGAGGAGATTTGGGAGATAGTGATGATGTTATATACATACTCTGGGGATAATGATGAATTCATGCACTGAAGACAGTGGTGAGATTATCCATTACCTCTATTCTTGAGGAGTGATGGTAGCCAAAGGGGATACTATAGCTTCTCTTTATTCTGTTTTGGAGGGAGGGAGAGGCCAGTGGCATTACTGACATTTTAATGTATTTTATTCTGGAGAACTTGAGTCTTTCTTTTATCCCGATGACTGCATTCACTGATCCTTTAACATCTTTCAGTTCAATTTGCCCATTATAGGGGACTCCTGAGTTTGGGTTTTCAATGCAACAGAGCAAAATAAGGTCTTTGAGAAACATTTGCCCTGAGCAGTAAACTTCCACAGTGCACCTTGAGGAGCTAAAAATTCACTCCCCCGTTTTTCTATTCCTGAATGTCTAAAAGTGTCTTCAACTTCCTTGCTGTTTACTTTCCCCTTCTACAAGCTTCACTCCTCCATTCTTGCACCTGTTGTTAGAATTGAATCTATAATATCCTCCTCCATCTTGGGTGAAGGGGTGGAGAGACGTGCTCCCATTAACATACTTTGGGAGCCCTAGTTTTACATGTGAATGATAGAACCATTATTATGTTCTCTGCATGTGCAAGGGGAGGGGAGGCAGGAAAGTCTAGTCACTTTAAAAGGATAGGGGAGAAAGGAAGGCATACTTGATTGAGTGACCACCCAATCTTATTCAAAGCAGTGAAGTCAGCGTAAATCTACAGGCACTCGGGCGAGCTATAAGGGTAAAAGAGCCCTCACTCACCAGATGAAATATTTGTAAATATTTATACAAAGGCATTGGCTCCTACAGGGCCACTCCCAGAGATGGATCCCTGCACTGGCAGTAAATGTGTACCAGGCACTGAGATTTCTCTCTCTCATTGGGACAGTTATTCTTTGGGAATTCCCCCTTCCCTTTGAGGGTCCTCTGTTCTGGCACAGTACCTTTTTCCAGCCAATCCATTGCAAGAACTTCCAAGATCCAGTTCTGAAGTCTGATTCATCACCACAAAATGCTCTACAAAAAACCTGCAAGGTATGCTCAGAAACGTGGTTGTGTGTGTGCCTTTCTCTACGTCAAAATCATTTTGGCACCTCTGCTGCAGAAATAAGCTCAGTACCAATTAATTTGCTGAAAAATGAAAACAGCCACAAAAAGACATCATGGGAAAGTACACAGGCATCAAACTGTGTGCATTTGTCCCTATTCAGACTGCTGGAAATTTGGTTGATTGCAGATCCAGCTGCCTAAGGATTCTTAATTCCTGTATTCTGGTATGAATGTTCTGCATTCTTGTAGGTGAGATACAAATCCCATCTCAACTTCATGCTGAAAGAAACCAAAACTTCCTTCGTATTATCCATGCCAAGGATCCACCATCTTCCTGCAACCCTCATAAGCCTGGTGCATCAGAAAACAGTTCATCACAAGACTGAAGCAAGCTAGCATGCAAGGTTTGCAGGTTCTTCTAGCAATACACCTTACCAACAAAAAAAAGAACACATGTTTTGATCCATGATCGCCCCTCCTGATGGTGTATCTAGTTATTATTATTTTTGTTGTTACAAAGAGGGAGATGGGATTCCTGTTAAAAGAAAACAGTCAAGTATATGTGGACAGGGGATTTCAGAACCCCCAAACCTGTGGATCAGTGAAGATCACATAGCCACAATTTCTAGAGGATAAAAATATAACCAGTTTGTTCATCAGCATTGGCCATCGTGCTTGATCATCGCAGTAACAATTTGCTCACAAATGTGTCCACTACATAGTTGCATGCTAGGAACATTTCTCTTTCAACAGTTCCATTATCCACCTCAGCTCCTTCAGCAGGTGAGAAGATTTGGAAGCCTTCTCCTCCACCATAACCACCAAACATGCCCAATTACAGATGATGGATAACAGGACACCAGCCACACTAAGAGATACAAAAGGCAGGTGGGATGTTTAAGAAGGACGCTGTGCAGGTCTAGCACTGGCAGCTTACATCCCATGAAACTGTGGTCCTATGTCACCAGTATCAAACTCCAGACAGATGGCTGTTCAGTTTTTGTGACTTTAAATTTCAGGACAGACCACTTTACAAAGGAGACAAGAGATGAGGTGTAGAAATTTACAAACCTTCTGCAGGACATGGAATGATGTACCCAACAGGGGCATGCTTACACGAATATCTGCACGTGTTTGAATCTTTTTTTTCCATGTACTTGATGTTGGTGAAACAAGGCTCTGACATGTCTCCGATTATGCCTCTGATTAGATGGTCAGTGCTGGATGGAGTGTGACAATCCTGGGCTTCTTATTCAATCACCATACAGCTTGGTAGATGCTGAGAAAAATACTTGAAGAGTTCAGGAGTGGCACCTGGGCAGTTGGTCAGCTCCAGTTCTTCCAAGTCCTGCAACTGGACAAGGCCAGAAAGGCCAGTGGTGGTCAACAGGGGGCAGCCTGAAACCAAAACCCAACAAAAACTTCAAATTCCATTAAGTCTGAGAAAACCAAGTGTGAGGACATAAAGGGGGATACTGAGATGGAAGAAAGTATGTAGATGCGAGGAAAAGAAATTCTATAGAAGGATGAGAGTGTGTAGATGTGAATGACAGAAATTCTATTCTTTTGAGAAAGAAAAGCATAAGGGAAAGGGAGCCCAAATCCTGAGAAAGAACCAGGCACACCCATTAAAGGGGGGCCGACCACAACCGGGCTGAAGGCCAGCAAAGACAGAAGTGTGGGGGAGGGTACAGGGAGGGCCTAGCTAGAGAGCAGAGGTAGTAGTGGGAGGGAAACAAGGGGTAGCAAGGGGAGGGGCAGGAAAAAAGGGGAGGAGCAAGGGAGGAGGAGAGAGGAATTTGAACTGCACAGGAAGTCCTTTTGAATTTGGAAGCAGGAGAAGAGCAACCCTGGGCAGCAGCTCCTGAAATTTTTACAGGCACATGTTTTGTGTCTGCCCTGGGCAGAGCTTGTGCAGAGTACAGCCAAAGAAGCTCTTACAGCAGAGCACGATATTCCAGCAAATTGAGAACAAATTTTACGGTATGTAGACATTTAAAACTTTGTGCAAGGCATTTTAGCTTTCTCCTGCCGACCCCCATTTAGTTTTTCCAGGATGGCCGGCCATCTCGGGTTAGCTGCCTATCTCACGGCATTACGTGCACTAGGCTAGAGTCCCACATACGCTGCCCATGGCGCATGGCAGATGGGTTTGCCACAGCGCGGTTGCCATTTTTGGCCGGCCATGCAGTGCTCACAATCTGCAGTGCATAGCACGGCACTGAGGCACGACTAGGAAGACCTTGTGCACAGTACTGAACTGAGGCGCAAACTATCTCAGGGAGACGAAAACACCTTTAATGGTACGTCATTTTTGCTCTTCTCCTGCCTCAGCGGCACACCGCACGTTAAGATGCGGTGATGGCCGGCCACTAATAATTGGCCGACAGTTACGCACTATACAGCAACGGACCTTCGAGCCCCGTTGTGGCTGGCCACGCCGTGTTATCTAATTTGAAAAATAAATGCGGTATAAGCCATCCATGCCATTACGGCGACGGACCTTAAGCCCCGTTATGGCCGGCCACACCAGATTTTCGATGTAATGCGGCAAAAATGAGTGCAGTATAAATCGCTCATGCTGTATAAGCCGCCCAGGCCACGCAGAGCTATACAAGCCCCATTGTGGTCTGCCACGCCGTGTTATCTAATTCGGTAAAATTTAGTGCGGTATAAGTTGCCCATGTTGTATAAGCTGCCCATGTCACGCAGCACTACGGCCATGCTGTGTTTTCTACTCGGTCGACTACGCTTCATCCTAAACGTTACTTACTGGCGCCATGTCTGTATGATTGGTCTGCCATGCGATATTTGAGATGCGGGTTTTTGCAGAAATGTCCACATTGCGATCCTCGCTAGTCAGGGTCTTCTCTTGCGGGCCACTTAGGGGGAGTCCCAAATTGGCGGGACATGCGCTTCGCTACGCGTTGTAATTGCCCGCCCATACAGTCGGCCATTAACCTACAGAGGCACGTACGGCAGCGGTGAATTTCGATAGGGTGGCCATTTGCATGAGTGCCGATTGTAAAAACGGTGGCCACTTTCAATACACCGCCCATTCTGACTAGCAGTAAAATTTGGAAAAGGCAGCCAGTTTTATGGCGCTAAAATTCACTAGAATGGACATTCCAAATACAAATTTAACCGCAGCGGCCACCTTGGATACCGCACGCATTTGTGTCTTTGACACACGGCATAGGCTGGAACAATTGATATCATACCGTTTGGTGCCAGCATAGCGGGACACAGTACTTAGGGGCATCAGACAAACATATCGGTTACAGTATGCTACTCTCAGCTGCCGCTAGGACCATGTCCACGGGGGGAAGGGTTGGTACAACAGTGTTAGTCCTAGAGGGCCATGTGCACTTAGCGGCCATTTTGACTAGAGCGGCCACGTGGACTAAAGCAGCTAATTTGAAAACGGTGGCCATTTTGATAGAAGGACCACCAGTCTTACTGATTTATCTGCCGGATTTACAGGGGCCTGGCCATTTTAATTTTAGCGGCCCATTTTGCATACGGCAGCCGTTTTGACTACCAGGCCAAATTTGAATGTAACAGCCATCGCCTGTGGGGCTTTAGGCCAGCCATTTAAGGAAGGGCGCACTGCGCAGACAGCACGCAGTCGGATATGTAGCTGTGAGCAAGGAGGGTACAGTTTACACAGGCACCATAGGATGCACGCAGCGATTGAGGAAGCCGGCGTCACCACAATCAGTTATTATGAGGTCATTTTGCTTTAAATTGTCTATTCTTTTAGTCTCTCCATTGCAGTAATGTCATTGTAGTGTGCGAAGGAGACATATGCACCAGCAAGGCCAGCCAAGCGGCCCACCAAAACTCCGCCAGCTAAGACGCGGAGTGCTGTGGCCCCAGACCTTAGAAGTCACAGTGGACCTACACCACAAGCACAGACGGTGCGGGGGCCTGCAAGGGAGGTAGCAGCACTGCAGACTCCACCTCCATAGTTGCGGGGCTACCGCCAGTACCGGCAAGGGGTAAGTCTAATGACAGCACCACACTCCTTCCAGCGCAGACGCATGACATAACTAGATATGCAGTATGGGACGATAAGAACGGGTAACGGAGCCCAATATGGCAGGACAGAATGCGGTTGTGGCACCGGTCGGTGCACAGGGGACCAGTCAGGATGTGGGAGTACTTAATCACAGGAGCGATGCATTAGGTACCGTTCTCACAATACAGGTGGATCGATATCTTCTCCCTCCTTGTGTGGGAGTTGCATGAGGAGGGTACCGTAGGCAGGGATAGCGTAACAGATAAGAAGCCCAAGATATTTGGGTCCTTCATGGGCTAGTCGGAGGCTGTTCACATACTTAGGACACTCAGCTGTTCACATACTCAGGACACTCACTATAGTGAAGGAAACGGAAAGGGGCCCGGACTTGGTGTGGGATATGGAATATAATTTTAAAAGCGCATGAGATATTTAGGGGACGGGCATGGCTTAACTAAGATATTAAATTTACAAGAAAGCAGTGCAGACAATCCATTCATATCGGGTCAGCACCAGTGGTAGTCCTGTCAGGCAATGCCGTCAGGACAAAGGCAGGACGGAGGCAGCGGACATTGCACCTAGCACCCGACACGCCCGTGCGGGCAGGCATGCTGCAGGGCAAGGCAGGCTCCCCAGAGACAGGGAACAGCAATCTAGTAACACGGGACAGGGTACTGAGGGAAGCATGTGTAGGGAAGCATGTGAGAAATAGAACATACTTTTAAGAGGAGAGAGAACATGGTGATGTTTGTAAGGAAGAGGCCATCGTCTGAAAAGAAGAAGGTTTTGGAAGGTGAGGAAGGGAAGAGAAGAGAGGGGTAGTATAACATGAGAAAGATGGAGAGTATGGAGGTATCTGGAAGGAAGAGAATATGGGCATATATGCTCTGAGGGTTCATTCTGTTGCATCAGATTATATATTTTGTACGGTAGCTAGAAATAATCAAACTGTGCATTGGGATCTCACCTGCAAGAGACAACAGACGTAAACTTCTCATCCCCAGCAGATGCTTCAGGCCAAAATCTTGCACCTACAATACAGACATAGGGAAAACCTTCATTGTTACAATCCTTTTCTTGGCTTCCCTTCTGTTTTTTTCTCTGACTACCATTAGACTACTCCTCCACTCCACTCTGTCTGATCCATGAGGACTCTGAGTGTCAGGTTTAGCAAGTAGCTCCACCTGCAGTGCAGTGGGAAGTGACAGTGGAGTGAGGAGAAGTATGTCATATTGGAGACAGCTGCTGCCCTTTGCTGAATGCCACCTGATCAGCAGAAATTTCTGAAACCAAATTTGGGGGTGGGACTGAGCACAGTTTTGCCCCGAGAGGAAATAAACCTGCAGCTGTTTTTAAAAAGCATGTCAGCCTTTTTGGATTAAAGCAGTGGCTCTTAACCTAGTCCTTAAGACACACCTAACCAGTCAGGTTTTTAGGATAGCCACAATACATATGCATGAGATATATTTGCATGTACTACATCCATTGTATATAAATCTATCTCATTCATATTCATTCTGGATATCTTGAAAACCTGACTGGCTAGATATGCCTCGAAGACTGGATTGAGAACACCCGGATTAAAGAAACAACCAGTTTTATGCCCTGTAATTTAAGTTCCTTTTTTCCTATACACTTCAATAACTTCAAAATGTCAACTTGTCTGGGAGATGTACAGGTTAGGATGGCTTTCCCCAGGGCTCGACTTCAGGCTTTTCAAAGGATTATATTGCAGTGTCTCAATACTCACCTGGCAGCACCAGCGGAGGTAAAGGTTTCGGAGTGATGACATTGTTGACAGGTAACTGAGTCCGGTGTCTGTGATCCGTACACACCTACAGAGAAAAACAAAACTCTCAGATTATCAAGATGGTTTCCTGAGAGTACATATGTAAAATTAATGGGATCCCTGAAAAATGATAGCTAGAGTCAAATGTGTCCTCAAAAACAACTGGTGCTTACAAGAGCTGCAGTCAGAAGCACCTGTGAAGCTCTACATAGTCAACTTGATGGATTAACAAATTGCTATCTCTGTGATCACCATTTCCACTTGTCCAGGTTGGACCTAATGGCCAAACTGACCATTAACGAATGCAAGTTGCAACAACAGTTATTCATACATTCACCTTGCATCATCAGACATCATGAAAAAAGAGCTGGACTTCAACGCGATTGTATCTAATGATCTTAAGGTGGCCAAACAAGTAGAAAAGGTGATAGCAAAAGCCAAAAGAATGCTTGGGTGCCTAGAGAAAGGAATGGCCAGCAACAAAAAAAGGAGGTTCTGGTGCTTCTGTACAAGTCTCTAGTAAGATCTCATTTAGAGTACTGTGTACAGTTCTGGAGACTGCACCTTCAAAAAGATATAACAGGACAGTATATGGGGACAGAATTAAAAAATCTCAATATGTATACTTTGGAAGAAAGGTGGGAGAAGGGAGATATGATTGAGGCATTAAAATGCCTCTGTGGTATAGTCTCTTTCAATTGAAAGAAAGCTAATATAATCTAATATAGGACTTAATTAATCGCAAAATCCCTACAAAGGTCTGGAATGAGGAGCTGTAGGATGAAAGTGAAAGGGGATAGCCTCAGGAGTAATCTAAGGAAATACTACTTTAAGAAAGTGTGGTGGAGGTGATAGAGACAAACTGCCCAATATTCAGCGCTATTTAACCGGCCAGAACAGCTGTTGACCGGTTAAATAGTGCTTAACCGGCTATCCCCACTGAATACCCCTGGGTTTCCTTGAAAACCTGGTATATCTTTGGCCAGTTTGAAAATAACCGGTTAAGTCACAATATTGACTTAGCTGGTTATCTTCAAACCGGCCTGTCGTAGGAAACAGCATGGCAAAGAATATCTGGACTTATGGTCTGAATATCGGCCCCAAAGATTGCACCTGAATTCAAGCAAGCACATACGATCTCTATGGCAGAGGAAGAGATAGTAGATGGTATGGCTAGGCTATCTTGATGGGCCATATGGTCTTTATCTGCCAACATTTTCTCTGTTTCTATCACAAGACAAAATTAACTAATGCTTGGCAGAGAGGGTGGGAATAACAGATTACCCTCACTCCATGGAGTGTCTTAACACTATTATATTTTGATTTAGCAGGCTTGAGGATAATGGCAGAAGCTAGAACAATGGTAACACAAGAGATTGAGTCTCCCAAAAAAATAGAAACTTCACACAGTATTCAAATTCAACGCTTATTTAATCGCATAGATAGTGGTAATTCTGTGCCATTAAATATGCTTTTGTCTCTGGATACCTAGGAAGAGAGAAGATCTTGGCAGATAAGGATCACTTGAACCACAACTTCTGATCTTCTTCCTCCCCTTTCCACTATGATCCTGTCAGTCAGGTTTCTTTGGGTCAGATATTCAAAAGCAGTTATTCAAATACCTGAGCTCTATGCATGGACTGTTGGGGGCACTGTTCAGATGGTACTGCTGAACATTCTTACAGACTGCCTCGGCATTGTGTGGATAGTGCCAGGGTGGAACACAGGCATGGGACCAGATTCTATATATGGCGGCTGAAAAATCGGCACTGAAAATATTTGTGCCTGGATGTATTCTGTAAGCAGTGTGTTAAAAGAATTTAACCAATATACTCACTAATCCCAAAAGATCAAGCAGGTTGAGACACAAACAGGTTTATTCTTGGGCAAGAGAGACAAAATTCCAACATCAGTCAGGAGGTTGTCTGACTCTATACAAATTCCCCTGTTATTACATACCTTCTTTCACCATTAGATCAATTCCTATCCTGTTTGTCCAATTATCTGTTCCCTTATATAGTCTATCTGCCCAGTTTCCCATCTACATTTCTCCATGTCTTACCTCATCCTGCACCTGCATCATTACTTTTCATTTTCCCAGTATCCTCCTTTTGGATGAGCTTCATGACCCATACAATTTGTACATTCTTGTACTTTTATTTACATGCAGCTGTATCATACCTTCTAAGCTTGGATAAGCATGTGTTATAAGCTAGCCAAAAGCATGTCTAAGAGCAAACTACAGTGCTTCTTGTCCAGAAGCTGTATATTTAAAAAATGATTAACCCAATACTTTCCCTACACGGTGCCTAGAATAGGTGCAGTTTATAGAACATGACTAGTAGCCATGCCTGCACCTAACTATAGGCGCATCCATTTACGCCAAGTAAAACTTGGTGTAAATACCAGCGCCTAAGATAGGCACAGGGCAGGTGTATCCTACAACCATGTGCGTAGGTTTTTAGAATGTCCATGGCCATGCCCCCTTTTTGGCAGCATGCATTAGAATTTATGTGCACCACTTTACAGAATACGCTTAGCAAGTTGTGCACGTAAATTCTAATTAATGCCAATTACAATCAATAATTGTTAAGTGGCAATTATCGGTGCCAATTGGCTTGTTCAATAATTAAATTGCACGTGCAAATCCAGAATACGACTGGATTTACACAAGCAATTTCAGTCATGCTATACAGAACCCAGGGGATTATGCCTAACTCTACAGGTTCTATCTGGATAAAGTTAGGACAACCAGAAGGATAGTGCTGAATATTTCTGCTATGAGTCTAGTGAGCACCGGTCACCACTGAATACATGTATCCAGTACCACTAGTTCTGTAGATAATGGTGCTCAATAGACGTGGAAAATTTAAGTGTCATAGCCAACAGCATTTCAGTATTGACCCATTTTTATCTCCCATGCTTGCTTCAGTTCTTCCACTGTGTTGGCTTTTGTGTAGTTTGGGGAGCTTTTTTATTTCTATATTTTGTCAGACAGAAAATTGAGCATTTTTTATTTGGAGACTGAATGTTTTTGACTGAGTTTGCTACTTGAACGTTATTCTTTTGAAGCACACAAGGTGAAGGCACTGGTTGGAAGGTAGCTGGAAAATAAGATGGTAGCATCACAAGAGGATGAGACTGACTGGAGCAAAGTGGTTGACATGGTGCTAATGGCAACACAAGATGCGGAGACAGTGGTTGGTGTGGCAGCAGAAGACAAAGGTTATTAAGTGGCAGCAAAACAGGTAAAGACAGTAGTTGGCGTGGTGATATCGTCAATATAACCCAGAAGTTTCACATTAATACCTTGGACACCATAAATGTAATCTGTTATCCAACTGGAGCTGTGTCCTATTGTAATAGATTATAGAAGCTACAGAAGTTTAGTGTAACTGTATTACTGGACTCTTTCATCCTGCAGCAGTTAATATAGCTAATGATGTAGTGTTAAGACTCACAGCAACTGCAGTCCCAAGCTTTTCTTGGGATATCCCCAGCTGGTCAGATTTACAGGATATCCACAATGAATATGTAAGAGAAATTTGTGTGTCTTACCTCCAATCTAAGCAAATCTATCTCATGCATATTCATTTTGAGTATCTTGAAAACCTAAATGGCTAGGTGTGTGCTGAGGACTTGGTGCAGAAGCACTGCTCTAGATCTACAAAATGACTCACAGTTTTCACAGTCCCACAAATAAGGGAAAACTTTTGGTTTAGTTCATCCTTATGAGACTTCAGAGCTTCCACAGCAATAGTTATATTAAGGAACAATTAATGCTCCTCCTGACTCACTTTCTTCCAGAAATAGTCCAGTTAAGAAATGCTTAGATGCACCTCCAGACTCAGCCTCTCCCAGCTTGTAGTGCTGTATAGGCTATGGTGTAAAAGTGCAGGACATGGGGAAACACAGAGCTCCTATGGCCCTCAGCTTTATCATCAGAAGGTGCTGTAGGAAATATTGTGGGATTTCATACTCTACATCCTCCAATGTGAGCATCTCCCAGCATAAATCCCTACTTAAAGAGGCAACAATATTGGGTGGATTAAACTACTTACCTGTCTAGCACCAGCTCTTCCAGCTTATGCAGGTCACAAGCGATGTACTCCAGGGCCATGTCTGTAATCCTGGGACACCATGAGAGATCTAGGCTCCTCAACTTGCGCAGGTTCTCAGCCACCAGTTCTACACCATCATCAGTGACCTTAGAACAGCCAGATAGGCTCAGCATGGTCAGGTTGGGTAGGCTGTGCACCATGTTGACCACACCATGGTTGGTGATCTCCCAGCATGAGTTGAGGCGCAAAGTATGGGTGGTGTAGCCCTGTTTGGCAGTGAAATAGGCTAGAGCTGTATCTGTCACATGGTATGCTTGAAGGTTGAGCTCTGTTAGGTTGGGCAGCAGCTGAGATATTGCAGCAATGGCATCATCAGCCACATTGATACAATCGCTGACGCTCAACGAGGTGATGCGGCCATTAAGGCTGGACCACAGCCCTGCCTCTGTGAAGTCGTTGCAGCCTGATAACTCTAGTCGTATGACACCTTGCATCTGCTCCAGCATCACCTGCAATGAGGAAAACTTGTTAGATGAGCAGAAGAAAGTAATGATGTTCTGCTGTATCCTTCACTGTTTTTTTTTCATCCTGTTGTTGCCTTTCTTTGTATCTTCCCCACCATAGACTCAAGCACCCATCTCATTCATCAAATCCTCTCTGTTTAATCCTTACAAAATCTGAAATTTGCTCCTCTCTAGCTAGTGATGTGATTTTAGAAAATGTTACCTAGTTTTTCCTAATATTGCAAGATAAGAATCAATTTGGGGTCCTTTTACTAAGGTGCGCTGAAAAATAGCCTGCGGTAGTGTAGGTGCGTGTTTTGGCCATTCGCAGTATCATTTTTCAGCACATCTGTAAAAAATGCCTTTTTTGGGGGGAGGCCGAAAATGGACGTGCGGCAAAATGAAAATTGGCATGCATCCATTTTGGGTCTGAGACCTTACCGCCAGCCTTACTTAGTGGTATCTATTATTTTTGTATCTATTATTACTTTGTTTCCTTTCTCCTCTATTTTCTGATTTGGTCCAAAGTTAAGCACCAGGATGATTCATGCTAAGCTAGTACTCTTCAGAATACTAGTCCAGCACGCATTTCACACCTAACTCTGGGCATGAGCACTTATACCTGCCAAAGGATGGTGTAAATGCTGGCACCCAACTGATGGCAATTAGGCGTGCAAATGCAGGTATTCTATAACATCGTACCTAAATTCTGGGAATGCTCCTCCTGTGAGAAGAGAACAGAGGACAGGGAATCCAGAAGCAAAGCAGCAAAAGCTAAAGTCCAAAAAAGTACAAGGAGCCTTCAAAAATGAAAGCGTCTCAGCTGTACTTTATTAATCAGACCCGACAGGGTCCACGTTTTGGCAACAGATGCCTGCATCGGGGGTCTGTTGTATCCAAAGAAACAGGCAATCCAATGATTGAAAACAAACTTGTCTTGAAAAAGGTCCCCTCACTACTTCAAAAAGCAACACCGAGAAAGCATGAGAACAATATGTGAACCTAGTCGATGTTCCGCCAGTGTTTAGCTATCTTTGTAACATGGAACATCGACTAGGTTCACATATTGTTCTCGTGCTTTCTCGGCATCTCTTTATGAAGTACTGAGCGGACCTGTCTTTTTCAAGACAAGCTTGTTTTCAATCATTGGATTACCTGTTTCTTTGGATACAATAGACCCCTGATGTAGGCATCTGTTGCTGAAACACGGACTGTGTTGGGTCTGATTAATAAAGTATAGCTGAGACGCTCTCATTTTTGAAGGCTCCTTGTGTTTTTTTGGACTTTAGCTAATGCTTCTCCTATGGCCACGCCCCCTTTGAAGTTGCACACTATGACAGTTGGGTGCGCACGTTATAGAGTAGGTTGTAGGGCAGATCTGCACATAACTCCTAATTACTGCTTATTAAGTGCTTGTTAACTGCAGTACTTGATTGTTAGCGCCTAATTGACTAATTTATGTGCTGATCTTGGATCCCTGCCCAAAATATGAGAGAGTTATACAGAATCCAGGGATTGGTTTCATTGTTTAAAAAAACATCAGTTGATAACATCTATACAGCAGCTGCAGGGCAAGGGAGATTCAGCCTTTCTTCTTTCCCAAATCAGTAAAATTAGAACCAAGTGTAAATCATTACAAAGAAGTTTTTGCTTATCTTACAATCCCTCTGCACCCTGCAGGTGCTAAGAATTTAAGTGCCATGGTGTGACAAGGGTTGCACATATGTGGGATTTTTACACCCCTTTTGTGCTAAAACATGATGAGAAAGAAATCTAAGTGATATTCATGGGAAGGCAGGTTTGGGATTAGCAAGGACTATTTTCTGCTCTCCCCTAAAGGGTGATAATATAAGTATGATGTATTGCTAAGAATTGTGGCTATCTTTCTGGAGCACCATAACATGTCTGCACAAGGTAGGGAAGCTGGAACTCCTCAATTTGAGGACAATTCAGACTCCCATACTATAGGCCACATATGAAGTAACCTCTGGGTTCCATTTACCTTATTAATCAATGCAATATGTGCCAGTCAAAAGACTTTGGCTATAGATATGTTCCAATGGCAAGTTTCTAGCAGAATTAGTAACATTTTCAGTACAACAGCCTTCCTAAACCCTGTCTGACGTGCAGAAACTTGAGTCTGTCGAACTCCAACAGGAATGTCTGTCTCTAAACTTTGACAGAAGAGCAGTGGTCTTCTTTATAAGAATGAATTGGTTGGTCTCTGATCTGCTGTCCAGGATACTGTAAATAGATGAATCTCTAATTGCCCTGGCCCAGATTAGGAGCTCTCTAGGCAGGTGAAGAACCTTGGTGTTTGTGCCCAAAGTGTTCTGGTCCTGTTATGTGTTGGGGCCCCATTGACAAACAGCCAGATTCTAGACAGCGTGAGCCTACAAGAAAACAGTATGACTGTACAAAAGAGTTTTGAGAAACTGTTGGCTTATGATCTTTCTCCTGAAAGTTATAAGCAAACTTTGCCCATAAAATGTTTCTCAGCAAAAGACATAAAGGGATGAATTTATCAAACCACATCATGTGGTAAGGTGCATTAGTAGTACTGGGGTCCTGACACATTATTATGGGAGACAGCTTGATAAATAAACCTGCTAGTTTGGTAATGAGACAGCAGGACTGCAACTCAGAAGTTCTTAAATTCTAATCCCTTCTCTAGTAATTGGTGTTTGTGTGATCCTGGAGAAATTAGGAGCTGTTTCTCAGTAATTGAATAATGATGACAAGTACTTAGTCTGTTGGCTGCTTCAGGGGAAGAGCTGTGCTGCTAATGCATATACACCAGTGCTACTGCAGAGAATTAATGGATTGTGCATGGTGATCCTACATTGAACAAATACATCTTCAACCCAAGGCATCAAATTATAATGAACAAGCTCTGACATAAATAAAGATAACTCCACTGAAGTTTATAAGGGCAAAGAGAAAACAGGATGGATAAATTTCAAGTTTTCTGAGACTCTATTGATTGTGATAGAAATGAGATACCATATATAATTGAATATAAACTGAGATTTTTGGGCCAAAAAAATGGCCCAAAAATGGGGATCACAGTTTATATTCAAGTTCCCAGCTGATGGCTGGCACTTTTGTCCTCCCCTCCCCACCCGATGACTGGTGCTATTGTTCTCCACCCCCCTTGACTGGCATTGCTCTTACCGTTCTGTTGCTCACTGGAGCTGATGTGAATGCTCTGTTCTGGGCTGGTGTGGGGAGAGGGTGGCAGCGAGCAGGCCTTGAGCCTGCGCAGATGCTCAAGACCCTGCACCGGCCTAGAACACAACATTCGCATCAGTTTCAGCGAGCAACAGAATGGTAAAAGCAACGCTGGCTGAGGGGGGAGGGGCAGAAATGACGGTTATCGGGCGTGGGAGGAGGACAGAAATGCTAGTCATGGGGGGGGGGGGGGGGCACAAGTGCCAGTCATGGGGTGTATGTGTGTGTGTGTGCCTGCTGGAGGACACAAATGCTGGTCATTGGGGAGGGGGGATATTGAAGGTGGGGGAGATTGTATTTTCAACTCTAAATGAGTAATTTTCTTGGCCAGGTGTTTTTATTCTAATAAACTGGTGTATGACATAGTGCTCATTCACTGCCTGAGTCATGGTTATAGTAACAGTTGAACCTAGTGGGACCCATGATTGCAAGATTCTGGAACTAGCCGTGGTTCATGATCCCTGGCAGATGACACTCACTGCTATAGTGAGAATATAAAATCCTGTGAATCAAGGCTCATACTATCAAATTGCAGCCTGCTTCCCACTTAGCGTGAAATGCAGCTGGACAATTTGTTGCAAGGATGTCTAATCTTTGTAGATTGACTCACCATGGTCACCCAAATTTCTAATCTTGGTTTATATTTGAGTCAACCTTTTTTCTCCCTTTGTGGGGGGAAAAGGGTTACCTCAGTTTAAATTCAGATGGGTTTATATTCATGTATGTATGATCTATCTTAAGGCCATTCTGTTGACAAACTTGGCTATTTTATAAGTAGCAAATTCCAAAGAAGAAAATATAAGGAAAAAATTATATTAAAGCTTTATTGACACCAATTGGACCTTTAAGACCTCAGTACCATATGCCTCATGTCACATGCAAAAAAGGGCAAGATCAAGGCTAAATTTGTGTAACAGTTGGTCCAATGGTTCCATATGGTACACTTCAAATAACAAACTATTAACAAGATTGAGAAAAAGACCATCAAGATACAGACCCCAAGAAAATCTTTTAAACAGTTCTGAAAAAACACACTCAATAACCAAAAACCAAACAAACAAAAAAAAAAAGAAACCCTTCCATCTCATATTCCCCAAATCAAAAACAAAAATCCAAATTACCACTCAAAGCACAGTTGAAAATATTTAAGCTAATCTGGAGTGACTTCCAACTGTCAAAAATAGAACATAAAGGTACAACTCAAAGAGTTCCATGGTGTCCAAAATATAAATCCGATACTGTTCCTTCTGCCAAAGAACTCCCTGAATGTCTCCCTTTCAGGATGTTATTTCAATCCTGCCAATTATCATATACCACAAACTGGTGTTAGCATTTCAACCAAAGGCTCCTCCAATTTGAGGCGATTCACATAATAAGTGGAATGCTTTTTTTTTCCTTTTGCATACTGGCGTTTTACTGTCTTGGTGGCTGGCTTGTGATTGGTTCATTTGAATGTGGGCATTTGGTATATATTTGACAGGCAACCATCTTTTCTATGGTAGACCAGTGAGTTGATGATTCTGTAGATCTCCTGATGTAGCTATCAATGAAAAAAAGGGGCCCTTGCTGGGATTGTGAAGATTTGGAAGTGACCTGCAGTGTTATTAGATGAGGTAACAGATTTGATTCTAATGGACTTTTGAATGCACTAGATTCGTGGATTCTGCATATACTGTTGCTTTCTGAGGAGTATCTGTTATATACGGGAAGACCAGATAAGTATCTTCTAGGGCAGGTGTGTCTAACCTCGGCCCTTGCCAGGTCGGGTTTTCAGGATTTCCCCAATGAATATGCATGAGATCTATTTGCATACAATGGAGACAGTGCATACAAATAGATCTCATGCATATTCATTGGGGAAATCCTGAAAACCTGACTGGATTGCAGCCCTTGAAGACCAAGGTTGGACAACCCTGTTCTTGGGAATGATATCAATAGGAAATTTTATGTTCTATTTTTGATATTTGGTGAAAGTGACTCACAGATTAACTTAAAATATTTTTGACTCATTTTAGAATGGCAATTCGGATTCTTGTTTTTGATTTGGGGAATTTGAGAAGGACTTTTTTGGCTATTGATTGTGTTTTTTTCAGAACTCAAGTTTTTTTTTTTTTTTGGGGGGGGGTCTGTATCTCGATGTCTTTGTCTTTTTCTCCATCAGTTTAATATTTTGTGACTATTTTGTTATTTGAAGTGTACCATATGCAGCCATTGGACTAATTTAGCCTTGATTTGGCTCTTTTTCTTGTGACACAGGGCATACAGCATGGAGGTCTTAAAGCTCCAATTGGTAGCAATAAGGCTTTAATACAATTCTTTTGTCTAAATTTTCTTTTTTGGAATTTGCAACCTACAATATAGCCAAGTTTGTATATTGTTGGATGTGTTTCTGCTGTCCCTGTGCTTTTGTGATGTGATATATCATAAAGTCCCATGAAATGCATTCCAGTGAATTAATGTTTTGGAGGGTGAGATCAGTGCAACTGTAGTTTTAAAAAGCAGAGACAAGGACTGCCTCTTCAAATTCAGGAGAGAATTCACCAGGAAATGAGAGCACATGGTAGTCCTGCCATCGAGTGCAAACTGATTAAGGAGCAGTGTTAAGTCTCATTAATAAGGCTGTGGTAAGATTTTATACTAGCTGCTCCACTTGCATTCTCTCTCCCATATGCATTGTGATGACACTACCGTAAACACTGAACTATGTATATTGGCTGTTACTAGAGCAAGACATCCTTTCCTGAGAGGGCTGAGGCCCACTGTTATAGAGGAGTGTGGGTAAACTCTGCATTGTGCAAATATGGAGACTGAATTCTCCTCTCATAAGAAACAAAACCTGTAGGCATTCTGTTGATCCCATAGAGTGAAGGTGAAGTTCCAGAGCGAATGAACATGGAAACCAGGTTCCCTTTTCACCCAAGCAGAGGCTGTGCAGTGCAGAGTGAGATCACTCCATTAGTAAAGAAACATGATGCAGAGTGACTAAGAACACTGAATCCCCTCTGAAGTTGGAAGAGGATAGCTCGTCCAAAATAAAGCTTGGTCTATTATGAAAAAATATGTAAGAGAAGGATTGAACAAATATATCATTTTGCTCACACCACTAGAGGAGGTCAGGTAGATATTTTATAGAAAGATTGAAGTATTTTGGTGGAAAAGTGTAGAATAACAATCATTGGAAAATGAGGAGACTAAATTCTCTCACCACAAGAAATGTGGTTCCTGCTACAGCAGGGGTCTTTACTTACTAAGCTTAAACTCTGCTCCTTCTCTCATTTCCACATCAGTCAGTCAGATCACTTCCATAAATGGATGTGTTCCTAAAAATCTTAAGAAGCTGAAAATGTATGCTGTCTGAGACCCACCTCAAGTCCTGCATCTGTGATGGTTGATCGTTTTAGGCTCATGGACTTCACCCCTTTCTTGGACAAGGGGTAATTGTCAATGAACTCACAAATATCCAGGTCTGAAACCCCCACCAAACAGAAACTCTCAAATCCCCTGATGGCAAAGCCCTGCAGGTTGACGAATTCTTTTTCTCCAGTGGGCTGTACATTGTAGAGCTCTTTGGTGTGCAGCACTGGTGTCAGGCCCATCCAGAACTTGGGCTGGTAGAGTACTCTTCTCCACACTTTGCACACCTGAGCCAGCACACATTTTTCGCAGGCTGAAAAATACCAGAACAGACGATTGAGGATTTTCTCATCTAGTGACAGATCTCGGTCTGTGGGGGAGTCTGAGACTCTCTCCATGGAGAAATGATTAATTGTCGGTGAGGTCTCCCCCCCTAGGTTCAGTCCTACCAAAGTGCTGTTGGAATGGGAAGGTACTCCAGCTGTTGTTCCCAATGGCAGTGCTGATGCCAGACTGGGAAGCTCACTGTGGTTTGGTAAGGCTTGGCTTATGATGGCAGGCACAGAGGAAGGCTGGCATATGCGGTTCTTCACTGCTGGAGTCCCTTTGGTAATGCTGGCTGAGCCAAGTCCATTGGGTGATGTGGGGATCTTTACCAGTCCATTCCTGGGTAAACATGGGGGCTTGGTGTCACCGTTGATCTGGTTCGACATCTTCCAGTGTAACTGTGGGATATACAGAAAAGATGGAGTTACAATGGTCAGCCATGGACCCTCTGCTTCCACTCGGTAAGAGAGAAGAACACCACATCACAACAGAGACCTTACTAACACACCCAGTAAGTTCTTTTTTTTTGTATGTGTATTACAACTTTGTATGCACATGTCTGCCACTAGAGGGTACCACACAACTAAGAGCTACATAAATATCCCAATTACAGCAGCAATATACATTCTCTCCTTAGACAGAAGTATGCCTTAAAAATGATGCAAATAGATAGTGATGTAACTTCTTACCAAGGGGCTCTCCCTGCTACCAATTTCTTATCAAGAGCTAGTTTTTGTGCACTTGGTGAGATACTCTGTTTTCATAAAATAATGTGAAAAAAAGAGCTGTGGTAACATATAACCAAAGGTAAGCAATCAGATGTATCAGCAGATGGATAGAAATAGACACAGTTCTTGGCACTTCAGTACCTCATGCTATTCTGGTATTTGACCTCACACAGTTATCCAATTGAACCTCCAATCTACCCTGCAATGGAGCTGACCCAGTGGCTGTGCTCCACACTGCTGTGTGGAAGACCTGGGTTTGATTCCTGTGCCTGGCTTCTGCTTCTAGACTGGCTATGGGGCCACTGCTCATAGTCCCTGGGAAAGGGAGTCTCGGTCGTCACTCAACAGCAACACCCACAGGCCAGGCTTAAGATACATATGTGGCGAGTCCTGGAGGGAGTTTAGGTGTGTGATCCTGGAGGAGGGCTATTGCTGTAATAGCTGGGCTGAGTTGGTAGAAGGATATCAAAACTGGAGAAGATCCCCTGAGGAACTGTGGATAACGCCTATGATGCATAACTCCAATAAATCCAGTTCAATTTATGCTGGAAGCCCAATGAAGCTACTAGGCCAAAAAAAAAATCCTCTGTTTTGAAGCAGCTCTTGTTATTCCAGTTCTGAGACCCACATATTGCTACATACACTACACTACACTATTATTGAAATACCCACACAGCTCCTTCAGTGTACCTCAAACCTGCCTTTAAATGCCCCTTGCTCATCCATGTCTTGTAATTTTGCCTTGAAGCACCCCTTGATATTCCAGTTCCAAGACCCACACAGAGAATTGCTAATGCACCTCAATCCTGCTACGCAGCATCTCATGCTATTCCAGTATTGACTGCTTGCTTATGTAGAAAGGGAACACATTTTTTAAAATAACTAATTACATTTAATATAATAAATGAATGCAACTGCTTTCATTTTTGTCAAGCTCCACAGGATGCAATTAACTGCTTTTGGCATCATAATGTGTTAATTTAGTTCCTTTGGGACATTTAGGGTAGGGTTACCATATTTTGTCCCCCAAAAAGGAGGACACATGCCCCACCCCCTTTCACACCCTGCCCGCCCCCTTTCAATCCTGCCCCGCCCCTTCACACCCTTGCTTCGCCTCTGTCACATTTTCCCCTCCCCCCTGTCACACACCCCATCACTCCCCCTCCCTGTCACCCCCTCCCCTTACCTTACTACTGCCCTGGTGGTCTAGTGAGCTTTTCGGGGCAGGAAAGAGCCCCCTCTTTCTTGCCTGGAGCGCTGCCCTGCATGCATCCTTCCTGTTCGTGATCTTGGCGCCGATTCAAAATGGCCACCGAGAGTTGAAGTCTCGCGAGGTCACTTCAACTCTCGGTGGCCATTTTGAATCAGCGCCGAGATCACGAACAGGAAGGATGCATGCAGGGCAGTGCTCCGGGCAGAAAAGTGGGGGCTCTTTCCTGCCCCGAAGGCGAAAGAGGTCACTAGACCACCAGGGCAGTAGTAAGTAAGGGGAGGGGAGGCTAGCAATCTGCCCGTTTGTCCGGATTTCTGGACAAACGGGCAGGCTGGCGGGTGGGCCGTCCTGGCCCGCCCACCAGCCTGCCTGTTTGTCCAGAAATCCGGACAAACGGGCAGATTGGCAAAGCCCGCCCGGTTGCCCGGACATGTCCTCAAAAAGAGGACATGTCCGGGTAAATCCGGACATATGGTAACCCTAATTTAGGGGGCTTTTACTAAGGTACACTAGCATTTTTAGCTCATGCTAAACATCAGCTGGCACTAAATGCCATAACATAACATATATAGAATGTTTGTACATTTGGGAAGCTCGCCAGGTGCCCTTGGCCTGGATTGGCCGCTGTCGTGAACAGGATGCTGGGCTTGATGGACCCTTGGTCTTTTCCCAGTGAGGCATTACTTATGTACTAATAAAAAAAACACCCTTAGTTTTTTTGTGATCTACTTTGAAACTGAGAACACTAATTCACAGCAGTGTATTTGTTTGAAAATGCTGCTTTGTTACTGTATTTAGTTATTTCTAACAGGTCATTTTTACATCTCTGCCTCCTCCGACTTCTGCTAATGTGAAATGGCCTTCTGTTTGTCCAGTGCTTGATCCACAGTTGGCCTGTTTTTGAGGGAGCTATTCTCTGGCCTTTATTTGTTGTGAAAATAAGGTTTGCATGTTGCAGCTGTGTTGGATTGTTTGGAGAAGGATGAGCTGTCTCTTTGCCTGAAAAGAGCAGAACAATTAATAACAATAACTCACGTGAGCCAAGAGCATCTCAGACTCAGCTTCCTATCAAGGCTGGTGAGGCCTCAAATGATAGGGAACTATTGGTTTCAGTAGAAAGTAAATTCTTTATATTTGCTGTTTTGTTTTGCATACCTTTTTAATAGCTTGAAAGTTAAGGGCCAGGTCTGAGCAGTGAGCTGCTGTATTCTGTATCTATTTTAGCTTGTACAATTTATTTTATTTTTTAAACAAGCATTTGCCTAGTGCCATATCTAAGTCCTTATGCTATTTATTTATTGCATTTGTATCCCACCTATTTGCAGGCTCAATGTGGCCTACAATTTCCGTCATGACTTATGCCATGTCAGAGTACAGATACAATTGGTAATATATATATATATATAAAAAAAAACATGGATGATATAATGAACAATCAGGTAAAAAAGGGGAGAGGAATATGCAATTAGTATCACATATTGAACATAGTATTTCTACTACTTCAATATTGTGCATTTGTGGAGTGGGAGAATAGTCTACCCTAGTGGTTTGAGCAGTGGGTTGAGATCCAGGGAAATCAGGTTCAAATCTCACTGCTGTTCTTGTAATCTTTTGCTCAGTGGCGTTCCCAGCCTGGATGGCACCCGGGGCGGATCGCCGATGCGCCCCCCCCCGTGGGTGCAGCGCCCCTCCCCGCCTGCGAAATGACACCTTCCCCCCCGGCAAAATGACACCCCCCCGGGTTCACGCCGCTGGGGGGGTGCTGCGGCGCGTGCCTGTGGGCTCCGACTTCGCTAACTTCGCTCATTCGCTGCAGGTCCCTCTGCCCCGGAACAGGAAGTAACCTGGGGCAGAGGGAGCTGCAGCGAATGAGCGAAGTTAGCGAACTCGGAGCCCACAGGCGCGCGCTGTGGCACCCCCCAGCGGCATGCACCCAGGGCGGACCACCCCCACCACCCCCCTTGGTACACCACTGCTTTTGCTACCCCCGGATTTTATATATGGTGCCAGTACCTGGTCAAAATAGCCCCAACAAAAAAGCTCCCGACATAATAGCCCCTGACATAACAGTCACTGTCAAAATGGCCTGCCCACAATATAGCCATTAACAAATTAGCTCCCCAAGTGAAGGGCTCAATCAGGCTGCCCAGAATATGGCACTGCATTTTTTCCTAATAACCTTACCTTGCCAAATAGGATAAGGTTGGTAAGACTATGACAATGATGACAATATCGTTTTATTTTTTAATTAGCATGTTGATGGAAGAATAGTTTCCTTAAACAGAAGAACAGATCATGAATACCAGTTGGTAGCTATAGAATATTGTTTATTTATATATGCTTTATACAATGCAATGCTGGTAGGAGCCTTTATCAGTGGAGATTTCACTTGTAGTTTATCAACTTTTTTTTGTGATGTGTTATTTTTTTCTAGTGGTATGGTGTTAAGGGGGCTATTTTGGCAAAGGCTATTTTGTTAGGGGCTGATTTGTCAAGGGCTATTTTGTTACAAGGTGTTTTGTTGGGGCTGTTTTGTCAGGGCTATTATGTCGGGGTGCCATATGGTGCCCAATATCCCCCAGATTCTATATAGCATGCCTAGAGTTACATGCGGTTATGCATGTAAATCGTGGCGTGATCTATAACTATGCATGTAGATTAATTGTTTTAACGAGCTGTTAAGCATTGTTAGCTCATAAAAGCAATAACGAGCGCTAATTGGCAAAAATTAGAATTTACACATGCACATTGCTAAGCATATTCTGTAATGTACTGAGCATAAATTCTAACACACGCAGGCAAAAGGGGTGTGGTTAGGGGGCATGGAAATGGACGTTTTTTGGGCATTCCAAAATCTGTGTGCGTTGTTATAAAATATGGGCCAGTGCGTGTAAATCTATGTGCAGGGATTTACATCAGCTTTTCATTGGCATAAATGGATGCACATAAATTTATGGGCGTGAATACACCTAAGCGTATTCTAAATACCGCATGTAGATTTACGTGCAGTATTTAGAATATGCTTAGGCGTAATTGCCTAACATGCACTTTTTTTGGCGCCATATATAGAATCAGGCCCTTAGTGTGCATCATCCTGGCGCCTAGCTTTAGGTACAAAACAAAGAGCAGAGCAGCACTCTGAAGAATAAAGTAGTTTATTAAAACAAAACCCGACACGGTCGCATTTCGCCCAAAGGCTGAATCAGGGGATTGCCAACCAAATTTTCTCCTAAAAGCCAAACACTTTCCGAAACAGCAAACCACTTCAGAGTAGTAGCATCTCCTCTTTATCACATGCTGCTGCTGCTCTGAAGTGGTTTACTAATTTGCTTTATTCTTCAGCTTGCTGGTCTGCTCTTTGTTTCATGGGCGTTCCAAAATATACTTGCGTTGTTATAAAATATGGGCCTTATAGTGGACTAAAGATGAGCAAAGGCCATGATTTAAATAAGATTGTAAATAATTAGTTTCCTTAAGTTCTGTAATGACCTATAGTCATCTATTCTGTTACAAGATTTGTACTTGAAAAAATTGTAAATGCAATAAAAAAAATAAATAAATAAAATAAAATATGGGCCAGTGCACGTAGATGTAAATGGACATGCGTAGATTTAGTCACATGAACTACACCTAAGCATATTTTAAATACCGCCTGTAGACTTATGCCCAGTATTTAGAATATGCTTAGGCGTGATTGCCTACCGCGTATTAATTTTAGGTGCCATATATAGAATCGGGCCCTATATGTACACAAATTAGTTAAGTACAAGCCAGTTAACATGAGCAACTGGGTACAAATAACCAGTTATTGATGTGTAAACCCCCTGGTGGCAGAGCAAGGTATTAAATGATGGTACCAAATATGTCACAGTGTTTCCCCAAAATGACTCAACACCAACCAGGGAGTTTAACAATAAAAAGAAAATATTATTTTATTAGTTGAATTATATTTAAATGCTAATGAAATTTTATCAACTTGCAAATTTAACATATGTATTCCAATTACAGGTTAGCAACACAAATCAGTTTAGTCTCTAGAAACATTGAGAGCATCCTCAGATAAGTATAAATATTAGTTACATAAATCATTTAAGTACATTCAATTCCGCAAAACACCAGACTCTTCAAAGTCTCCCCTCTCCTGTCCCTCAGACCCCTGGAGACCCCCAAGGATCCCAACATGTAAGTTTTCCTCTACTCTTTTTTTCTTCTTTTAGTTATCTCTCACTTATTGTTCAGGATTCCTTTACTATTTTCTCTTATGTGCTCTTTTTAAAATAGTTCCAGTCACTTAGCTGCTCTCTTTGTTTTCTCTCTCTGGCTCTCTTGAACGGTGGGCGCCTTTTCTTTCAGGTGATGATCTCCAGCATCAACTTTCTTCCAGTCTTTCCCTAGTAACATGTTCTCACCAATAGAGCTCTCTCCCAACTGCCAGCCTGAGCTGTTTGTCACTCTCCTGAGAGTTCCATCAGCATGCGGAACACTCAGCACATGCACACAGACTACTCAGTTTCACTGCACTGCTCACTGTCTCTACACCAGATCTAGAAGGAGCCAGGTAATCTTTTCAAATTTAACCCATAGGGTTACAGATGTTAATTGGCACTGATTAAAATTTGCATGCATATCTGGCTGCGCTTCAAATTCTACTAGCACATAACTCAAATGGGGGCATGGCCATGGGCATGTCAGGGGCGTCCTGAAAAATTGCATGCAGAATTATGGAATGCAACCTCAGCGCACCTAACCTACGCACCAGCATTTACACCAGGATTCAGCAGATGTAAGTCTGGCACAGGAATTGGCACAAAGTGCAATTCTATAAAGGGTACATGCACTTTATAGCGGCTGCTGTGCGGCACTGCCGACACAGCCCATTCAAAGTGAAAGGGCTGTGTTGGCAGTATGGCACTACCAGCAGCTAGCACGGCTTTGTAAACAAGGGGGTTTGGATCTTATTCTGACACCCTTTTACAAAACGGCGGAAAACCCAATGTGGGTTTACCACTTGCTCTTCCAGGACTACTGCCAGCCCAGTACGAGTTCTCTTACCCCATGGCCATGTGTGTCTGGGGGCTTTTTACCCGCTGAGGTAAAAAGGTCCCTGGCACGTGGGAAAAATGGCCCCTGTCGCTAGCGCAGGGCACTTTTTCCCGCAGCTTGATAAAAGGACTCCTCTATAAAGATTACGCTCCTAAATTGCGAGCCTAATCTACGCTCTGAAATAGATTATGCTCATAATTTAGGAGCATAAATTTTAGAGCGTAAAATTTAGGAGCATAACCTTTATAGAATAAGGCCCTTAGTACCGATTTTTCCCAATGCCAAATTTTCAACGCCATTTTCTGAATCCAGCCCTTAATTATTCACTGCTTCCAGTATGAACTTGGACTGTAAAGCCCCTCTGGGGACTGGCAAATTACCTATTGCACCTGGATGCAATGTGCTTTGAGTGTGTGACTCCGAAAAAAGTTATGCTCCACCCCTTTCCCTGTAGCACAATTTTCTATTGACTACTAGGTTTTAGGAGGATAGCTAGTAAAACAGACATGAAGTTAACCAATGAGATTAATGCCTGAAGCAAACTACTGAATGGCCGTAATTAGTGTGCACAACTTAAGGGCCATATTTAGAATTTGGGGGAATGACTGTACATGAGATCAGTTTGCCCCTGCTGGATCTCCAGCATGTGCAGATTTATTTCATGAATATACATTTGGATCCTATGAACACCTGACTTGCTGTGGGATCCCCAGGACAGGTTTGGGAAGCCTTGCTATAGGCAACTGCTAAATAATAATAATAATAATAATCATGCAGGCTGCTTTAGAAAGAAGATTAAGCTTGCTAGCATTTTTTCTCTGTGGATTTGTTTCTCTTCCTAAGTAGCAGAGAATGAAATTGTTGGATACAAACGTGCTGCTAAAGGGGTCGGCAGCAGATCAACTTACAGACTTTCCACACTTTTTGTCCCATTTTTGCCCCAAAGTTAAATCTGGCCTGTTCGTTCCTTAAGCCCTAGACTGCCAATCAGGAACCTTCCTGTTCATCTTAGGTGCCTAAGAATTGTAAAACAAAAGAGAATAAAGCAATGTTAAAATTAATTCTAATGAATTAATATGAATTCATATCAATTCTAAGAATACTAATAATGATTATAATAGGACAACATTATGAGTAACTCTATTAAACTAATTAAAGCAGTGTAAAGCTGAAAGATGCAAGAATCACAGTGTAGCCTTTTGCTAAGTTTTGTTAGGAGCTGAGCTGATCCTGTAACAATCAGCTTTGTTAAATATTTGTTGTTTAAAATTTTAAACTAATTGTTAAATGGTGGATGATTTTTTTTTTTTTTTTTTACAGAAACTTGAATTTCATTTTCCAAATCTCCAAGTTCTGCTTCTTCTTCAAGTAGTGGACATACTGCCTGGAAGTTGGGAACAAGGACAGGGCAGTAACACTAAGGAAAGAATTATTGAGGTGTAGTAAAAGGTCAGCTTGCACTGCACCTTGATTTACCACGGGAATTACCAACCTGCTGTATACTGCAGGTTACTGATTCCCATGGTAAAGGACTAATGTAGCCTGTGAGCC
Organism: Microcaecilia unicolor; assembly: GCF_901765095.1. NCBI lineage: Eukaryota > Metazoa > Chordata > Amphibia > Gymnophiona > Siphonopidae > Microcaecilia > Microcaecilia unicolor. Next base: position 51,813,278 of record NC_044038.1, read on the forward strand.
TCCTAGCAAGCAGCATTAGTCTATTGGTCTGATGTTCCTGGGCCTTACAGCCTAAAATAACCTGCTGGACACAGAGCTCCCCCTTGGGCTCTCCTGAAATCTATTACTCCCCCTCCCTCCCACCATGTTGTGCCATTTTTCTAGGTGCCAACTCCCCCAACCGAGATAGACCGCTTAGTGGGCCAATCCACTCATGTGTCTCCCCCCCCCTCAGATCAGAGCCCCCCTCCAGGCCCTTTCCCACCCTTCTGAAGGGTATCGGGGGCGGGGCAGGGCAGGGCAGGAGTGTTCCCTTGTGGTACCTTTCCTTATAAAAGCCCTAGCAGCAGTACTGTAAGACTACTGCTGGAAGGCAACAGTGCCATTTTGGATGATGGCGCTGGCGAGGGCAGGAACGACTGGGGATAGCTCCTACCCACACTCTAGATACCATGGACATTTGTAGTCAGGCAGTCCTGGGAGGCCTTTGGGAGGTTTGGAGAAGCAACACTTTAGTGGGTTGGCTCACTAAGGGGGGGCCATCCTGGTTGGAGAGGCCAGCGCCAGGAGAACTGGCACAAGGGGGGGGGAAGTAGTAGATTTGTGGGGAGTCCAACAAAGGGTTTCACCCTTGGTGGGGGGGGGGGGGGAGAGGGCTCTGTCCAGCAAGATAATTTCAGGCTGCTGGCCTCTTTAAGGCAGGGCCCAGGAGCATTGGGCTGCAGCTTGGTGGCCCAGTGCTCCCATACAATGAAATAACCCCAGCCAATTTGATGCTCATAGGTGGGTCTTGGAGGATGGCTTTGTCTGGTCATGGTAGGGGGGGGGGGGAAGGAGGCTCTGCCTGGCTGTGGGAGAAGGAATGGGGAGGCTCTGTCTGGTCATAGGGGGAGGGAGTGGGTGCTGGTCAGAAGGCAAGTTAAGCTAGTTTTGGTTTCAGCTTTGGCTGAAAACAAGCAGCATATTTTGGCTAGAGATTTAGTTTTGGCTGAAACCAAAAAACATGGTTTTTGTCAACCTTCCATATGCTGCTTGTTTTCAGCCAAAGCTGAAACCAAAACTAGCTTAACTTGCCTTCTGACCAGCACCCACTCCCTCCCCCTATGACCAGACAGAGCCTCCACGTTCCTGTCCCTATGCTCCTTCCATGACCAGTATCCTAATCAGATCGTAAGCTCTGTCGAGCAGGGACTGTCTCTTCATGTTCAAGTGTACAGCGCTGCGTACGTCTAGTAGCGCTATAGAAATGATAAGTAGTAGTAGTAGTATCTCTTCTCTGTGTCCCCGTCCCTTCCCATATCCACATCCACCTTCCCAGTCCAGTTTCTCTGTCTCTCTTCCCTCTGCTCTCCCCAAGCTTCAGCATCTCTCCCCCTTTTTTTCCCCCGCCGTTTGGTATTGGTCTCTCTCTCTCTCTCTTCCCTACACTTCTTCCCAGGTCCAGCACCTCTCTCCCTCTCTTCCCCCTATCTTGTGTCTAGACTCTCTCCCCCCTACTCCCCGTAGGTTCAGCATCTCTCCATCTCCCTCCCCTCATGTAGGTCTGGCAGCTCTCACTTCCTTCTCTCCCTCACAGATTGGGTGTCTCTCTACCCACTCCTCGTGGTTATCCAAACATGTCCTGTCAGCGGCAGCAATGAAAGTGGTAGCTTCCAGCTGGCCCTGCCAGGGTGTCTCCTCTGCCACATCTCACCCAAAGGAAGTTACATCAGAGAAGGCAGGATGCAGCATAGGAAAAGCCCTGGTGGGGCTGGCCAGAAGTGACTTGCTTTCATTGCTGCTGGCACAAGTTTAGAGGACCATGGGATGGGGAGGGGAGGGGGGGGGGGAAGCAGAGAGAGAGTTAGGTGACTCATGGGAAGGAGAGTGAGGGAGATAGATGCCAGATAGCAGGGACGGAGAGCAGTTGTACAACAGCAGGCAGCCCCTACTATTGGGCAGCCCTGGACTTTCTGCCATTCTTGCTCAGTGTTAGCTGCACCCCTGCTACTTGGGGATTTTTGTGAGGGATGACTGAAAGTATAGGTGAGGATCAGTACTTTTGGACTGATTTGAGTTATTTATACCTTACAATGCCATAAAGCAACAGGCAATGGGTGGGAAGCTTAACTCCCTCATTAGATATATGGAAATAAAGGTCAACAGCCAAGCAATGGGGTAGCCACAGGTGGGTCCAGGTGGGCAGGGGCCCACTCAGTTTTGTTTTGGGCCCACCCAGTGCAGTGCACATCATTAGTGTAGCTGGCGGGGATCTCCAGGCCCTGCCAGCTGAAGAGTCATCTCTAGAGTTTCCTCTCCTGTTAGCCTCATCCCCGCAGTGGCGTACCAAGGGGGGTGGGGTGGGGGCGGTCCGCCCCGGGTGCAGGCCGCTGGGGGGGGGTGCCGCGCGTCTGTCGGCAATGCTCGTTCCCTGCTCCCTCTGCCCCGGAACAGGTTACTTCCTGTTCCGGGGCAGAGGGAGCAGGGAATGAGCGAAGTCGACAGACGCGCGGCACCCCCCCAGCAGGTAAAGATGCACCCGGGGGGGGTGTTGTTTCGCCGGGGGGAGGTCGTTTCCATCGTTTCACTGCTGGGGGGGGGTGCTGTGCGTCTGTCGGCAACGCTCGTTCCCTGCTCCCTCTGCCCTGGAACAGGAAGTAACCCATTCCAGGGCAGAGGGAGCAGGGAATAAGCGTTGCCGACAGACGCGCGGCACCCCCACAGCAGGTAAAGATGCACCCGGGGGGCTGTCCGTCGTTTCATTAGGGGGGTCGCGCTGCACCCAAGGGGGCACTGCACCGGGGGGGGGGGGGCGCATCGGCGCTCCGCCCTGGGTGTCAGCCACCCTAGGAACGCCACTGCATCCCCGGAACAGTTAGTAGCACATTTCCAGCTGCCGACGCTGGCACCCCCCCCCCCCCCACACACATACTCAGTTCAATTGTCACCCCCGTGCATGAGAGATGCTGGTTGAACTGAGCATGTACAGGAGGGGTGCTGGACTGGTGTCGGTGGCTGCAAATGGGCTGCTATCAGCAGTGAGGATGAGACTGCTTGGGATTCTTCAGCTGGTGGGGCCCGGAAATCCCCGCCAGTCAAGGTATTTATTTTTAATGCTGAGGGGGCAGGCGAGGGGGAGTAGCAGGCAGAGAGGAAATGTGGGTTAAGCCCACCCAATTCACCCCCTAGCCCATGCAATAACTGAGGTCTGGTTATGCTGCTGCAACCAAGTTGTGGTGATACCTTTTTCCTGGACTAACTTAATGGACTTTGGACAAGCTTTTGAGAATTATTATCTCTTCATCAGATCAGTGAAGAAATAATGCAGTTACACTGGGTTTAAATAGTACAAACTAATCTAGGTTTTAGACTGCATGTTAGTACAGCTCAGAGAAAGGGGTTGGTGGGTTGGAGGTAATGAGATGGTAACACTTTACAGTTCAAAGGCTCTATATCTGTTAATGGGTGCCAAAATCAGTGTCTCCCTTGAGTGCTTTTGTGTCAGTCTCAAAGTGTTCGATCATTCTAATTTTAAAGTTTTCGGTTCCTGTGTGCTCCCAAGTTTCCCTTAAGTGTCTTTATTGAAAGATCATTAAAGGTGTGATCTTCCTTTGAGAAATGTTCGCCTAATAAGCTCTCATTCTTTTTTTTACAATAATAGTTTATGTCTATGAAGCGTGATATTTGCTCTCAATATTTGGCTTTTTCTCCAGTGTCATAGCAACATAGTAAATGTTGGCAAATAAAACCCTGTACAGTCTGCCCAAGAAGGTGGCTAGAGTTTGACAGGTTATACTTCATCATGATTAAACACTGGTTTCATAAACAGGGCTGGTGGCAACTTGCCACCTTGCCAACCTCATATAGGCAGTTATATGATGCAATCTTGGAACATAATACCACAATACTCTTACTTTCAACCCTGAGAATGTCTTCCCCTCCCTACCGCTAACATCATTTATTTGCTAATATCAACTTTTATGATTCTACCCCTCCCTCCCATCAGAGATATGCAGCACCTGCAATCATATATGCTTTGAATGTGATATGTTATAGCGTGCCTTTGTAAAAAGGGACCTTACTTAGAGGGGCATAATCAAACGCGAACGCCCATCTCCATGGGCGTCTATCTCTGAGAATGGGTACGTGAAGGGGCGGGACAAACCGTATTTTCGAAAAAAATGGACGTCCATCTTTTTTCCGATAATACGGTTTGTGCCAGCCAAATGCATCTGATTTGTGCGGATTTGAGCTGGGCGGTATCGTTTTTCAGCAATAATGGAAACCGAAGGCGCCCAGCTCAAAAACGAACAAATCCAAGGCATTGGGTCATGGGAGGAGCCAGGATTCGTAGTGCATTGGTCCCCCTCACATGCCAGGACACCAACCGGGCACTCTAGGGGGCACTTGTAACAATTAAAAAAAGGTTAACTACCTCCCAAGTCCATAGCTCCCTTCCCTTGGGTGCTGAGCCCCCCAAATCCCCCCCCCCCAAAACCCACTCCCCACAACTCTACACCATTACCATAGCACTTATGGCTGAAGGGGGGCACCTAGATGTGGGTACAGTGGGTTTTGGGGGCGGTTTGGAGGGCTCCCATTTACCACCACAAGTGTAACAGATAGGGGAGATGGGCCTGGGTCCACCTGGCTGAAGTCCACTGCACCCACTAACAACTGCTCCAGGGACCTGCATACTGCTGTGATGGAGCTGGATATGACATTTGAGGCTGGCATACAGGCTGGAAAAAAAAAGTTTTTAAAGTTGTTTTTTTGGGTGGGAGGGGGTTAGTGACCACTGGGGGAGTCAGGGGTGGTCATCCCCGATTCCCTCCGGTGGTCATCTGGTCATTAAGGGCACTTTTTTGGGACTTGTTCGTGAAAAAAAAGGGTAAAAAAAGTGACCCAAATTTGCGCTAAAAATGCCTTTCTTTTTTCCATTATAGGCCGAGGACGCCCATCTCTCCTCGGTCGATAAACACACCCCAGTCCCACCTTCACCACGCCTCCAACACGCCCCCGACACGCCCCGTCAACTTTGGCCATTTCCGTGACAGATTGCAGTTGAAGACGCCCAAAATCGGCTTTCGATTATACTGATTTGGGTGCCCACGGAAGAAAGACGCCCATCTCCCGATTTAGGTCGAAATATAGGCGTCTTTCTCTTTCGAAAATAAGGCGGATAGTAACCTATGTAACTTTGTAAGTCTATGTGCTTTGAAAATGAGCCTCCACATCTTTATCTCCCCCTGCCAATTTTGGGGCACATACTGTAGAAGTCTGCCCTGTACCAGTGCTACTTCCCAACTACAGGAGATGCCATCAAAGCCCACTCAAGCCTTGATCCTGATCTTTCCTATGCCATTTATGGAATCCAGACTGTAGAAATTTGCCCGGCATTGGTCTTACTCCCTACCTCTGGAGTTGCCATCAAAGCTCACTCTAGTTATCAGGTCAGTTAAGGTTTATTTTAATTTGATTCCATCCTTTTTCTATATAGGGATCCTCTGTGTTTATCTGTTTGGAGTTTGCTTCTTATCATTTTTTGTTTCAGATTAAGTGATTGGCATCAGGTTAGAATTGGGAGGATTGGGGTGGGGGGATGGGTGTGTGTGTGTGGATATTTATTTTCTTAACTCGTCCTCCAGAACTAGGTTTTCTAGTTCTGGATTTTGGAGGCAGTTCTCTAACTGGTGTCTACAATTCTGTATCACTAATGCGCGTCACTGCCAAGAAAAACTGACGTTTGGGCATATAAGTGTGGTAAGTACTATAAAGGCGCACACAACTGATTATGCATAAATGCTAGGGGGTGTGCCAATAAATGGAGTATGGGTGGGATCACCATGCGTATTGTCACGGGCAGGGTGCTTCTGATGCCCATTAGCTGTTTTTCACTGGTGACCACCTCTTCAACATCTTTTATCCTTCTATAAAACACAGTTCTGGAGAGCCACTCCTTATCATTAGTAATCAAGCTTTTATTAGGGCTTCAAACATTCAAACACAGCCTTATCTTCGACTGTCCTATTAACCCTGCAGTATCCCAACTGAAGTGGGTACATAGTCTTCCTCTCCTTTAGCAAGCCCTGGGCCACCAGGCCTGACCCCCATTGGGGTTTTGTGGCCTTTGCTCTCCTCCCACCCATTTTCCTCTTTCACAGCTCTGAGGCAAGTTCATTCCATCCAGTCCTCTTCACACTAAGCAAGGATCCCAAAACAAACCACTGAAAACACAGCCCTGGCTTTGCTACTTTTCAGCCATAAGGTCTGGGACAGCTTCTTTCCTGTCAGTATTTACTTTCTCACACTGGCCTGCCTGCTGCTGCCTTATTAACAAAACACACACAGTTTTGCCTTCTGGATAAGAGTGTTTTTCAAAGGTCCAATTCGAGCTTAGCTTTCTTTGCTGATTTCCTCCTCAGCTTCTAGGCTGTTCCTTGCCCACTGTTTGTCTCAGATCCCCCAAATGCGTACAAGATCCTGTTCCACTGCTTCCTGGTGGTTAAGTGTCTACTTTGGGATCCTCCTTGTCCCAGGCTAGATAACCCACTTACCCCTATAAGTCTTTTGTGTCTACAGCTTCCAGGACAAGGGTTTACTCTGGGGTCCTCTATCTCTCTGAGAGGGAGCTATCCCTCTCCTCTCTGTTTCTGGGCTTGCCTAGTCCCCTCAGCTCCTCTGCGTCTCTGGCTGTGAGAGCCCTCCAATCCCTCTCACCTTTGAGTGGCATCTAGAGGGTTTGGTGTAACTGGAACCTTCCCTATTGTGGTGCCTTTCCTGTTCCTAAGAGACACTACAACTCCTTCCAGCCACTGGGATTCCAGTCCATGTTTTCCTTCCTCCCTTCTGAGCCCTTATTCCTTCTTGAGGCTCCCTTATGTCATTCTAAAGGGAGGACAAGGAAGCCTTAAAGTGCCTTGAGACCATGGCCTACACAACATTGTATCTTACAGAATCCTGGAAGTTATGCGTGTCCTTGTCACATCATGCCTATGGCAGATGTTAACTGATGGCGTCTTACATTTTTGGAACACCAATGGTAGCTTGTACTAGAATTCTATAACAGAATCTTAGTGCCAAAAGACCATTATAGAATTGGTGCCAAAATTGGAACACAACTTTATAGAGATCTCCCCTATATAGGAGTAGCCAAGTGGTTAGTGCAGTGGACTTTGATTCTGGGGAACTGGGTTTGATTCCCACTGCAGCTCCTTGTGACTCTGGGCAAGTCACGTAACCCTCTATTGGCCAGGTACAAAATAAGTACCACAGAAAGGTGGTATATGAAGTCCCATTCCCTTACAAGCAGAGTGTGTTAATGGTTTTCCTTTCCTTGTACTGTAGTAGGTTTTTCCTGGGTGTTTTGAGAGAGGCTGTAACTTTCCTGGAGATGATTTATGTTAAGTCCCTCCTCCTCCCCAGGTCCTTAGTGATGAAGTTGTGTGTTTCAGAAATACAAGATTCCTCAGCCCATCTGATTGACAAGTATGTGCTTCCAATGTAACACTGCAAATACCATCTCAATGAGGACACCAATGAAAACGTAGGATTTGTTTTAGTAGATATCCTGCAAGGGACCTATTTTTCAAATCTAAATTCAGCATTCAGAATGGCATGGATAATGCTATGCAAATTACCCTGAAGGCAAGTAAAGTTACATAAGTACAAGTTCTCTTAATTATTAATTCCTGCAAGGCTAGACAGTTTCCAGAGCAACTGAGTAGGGTTGAGAGGGGGGCATCAAAATGTCTTTACTCCACAAAATATTGCTTTCAGCAGGAAAGGAGGAATTGACTGAGCCACCTCCTCTCCCAGACCGCCTGCTAGTTCTGCTGGAAAACTGCCATCTGTGCACAGCTGAAATCCTTACATGAACCCAAAGATGTTCCCAGCTACAGCACACTCAAGCACATCTTGCATATGCTGTCTTGAGCACCAGCAGAGTGTGAACAATATCTTAGGTAAAGAGCTGCCAAGTTGCCCAGGTCCAGGAGGGAGACTTTTTGGGTAGTCCTGGTTTTGAACTGTCATTCTAAAGCAGTGTGGTATTTGTAGTCCCTGATTCTACCCATTACAAATCAGTGTTACCAGTCCATAAAGTGTCAGATTGGAGTAGTCAGAAATCCAGGACTGGCCACAAGTCTCCCTCCTGGAAGTGCATAACTTGGCAGCTCTGTAGGGATGGGTAAATAACTAGGGAAAAAGCTTGATCAGTCTCTCCTGCAGTTCAATAGAGTTTAATCTTAAGATTTTTTTTTTTGCCTTGTCAGAGAATATATTGACTTTATTCTTTGGTATGATTGAGTTCTTTGCTGTCTCAATGAAATTCCTTTTCCATTTTTATTCATAATTTATGTCTTTAAAATTGTACACCGCTTTGACCTTCACCAAAGAAAAGGCAGTATATCGAGTCTTGATTAAACTTAAAGAAACACCCGTAGAAATATATGGGCGTCTAACATTTAGTGCGCACTAAAACCGCTAGTGTGCCTTTGTGAAATGATCCCTAAATCACTTGTGTCTGCCTATCTGCTGATATCAGTGACACTTAACTGGACAATTCCACTGAACATTAGTACCAACTGTCCCTGCACTGCCCATTTAGTGTAAGGATAGTCCGTAGCAGGGGCGTAGCCAAGCTTCGGCGGGAGGGGGATCCAGAGCCTGAGGTGAGGGAGCACATTTTAGCGCCCCCCCCGGTGCTGCTGAACCCCCCCCCGCCGCTGACCCTCTTGACCCCCCTCCCGCCGACAACCCGCCACCGTCGCCTACCTTTGCTGGTGGGGGACCCCAACCCCACCAGCCGAGGTCCTCTTCTTCCGGCGCAAGGCTTTGTTCTGTTTCTGTGAGTCTGACGTCCTGCACCTTGTACGTGCAGGATGTCAGATTCACATAAACAGAACAAAGTCTTGCAGATCAGCCACTGGTAGGTGACGGCGGTGGGGGAGGGTTGTCGGCGGGAGGGGGGGTCGAGAGGGTTGTCGGCCCCCGTGGCCCCACGTAGCTACGCCACTGGTCCATAAGGGAAGCTTGGACAGAACTGGTATATAACTAGTTAGTGGCGATATTTAGACTGCTAACCGGTTAAATAAGCAGATAAAGTTAAGACAGCAGAAAGGCTGTCCTAACTTCCTCCCATTTACTAAGCTGCGCTAGCAGCTGTCGGTGTGGTAATGCCGACACAGCCCATTCATTGATCCTAAAAAGCCTACAAGCTGAATACAATATTCAAAGTAGACACATTCAAATAATGTGATATACAAATACTGAACAGCCCCCTAGAATCACCAACAAGCAGCCATTATCTCAATAGTGAAAAAGCCATTACTTAGCTTTCAAATGCCTGAACCCGACACGACCTGTTTCACCGTTAAAATATTAAGTTAAATGATGTTCAGTGCTTTTTTTTTTTTACGATCAATGAATGATACCTGGACCCAGTGAAACAGAGACAGAATGAGTTTTCATATCTTTATATCTATGTTGGGTTTCTGAGATCCATTTGACACATACACAGGAAGTGGACTGGTGTTCATCAGAGATTTTCTTATGTGTGGTGTTGGCCTTGTTTTGATCCCTACATTCCTATTTTGATTTGAGTATTGGTACACTACACGTTTCCCCTTGATTCACAGGGGCAAATGACGTTTCTGGTCCTGGAAAGGTTATTTGCTGAACTATGCTCCCAGTTGTTCCCTCCATCATGCTGAGGACAGTCAGAGTTGTTTCCAGAATGTAGAGGTAGGGGGAGGGGAGAAAGGGAGAGTCAGATCACAGCAAAGACAAGAAATTAAGTGAGGTTTACTTGTTCACACCAGCCTGAAATTACTAAGCAAATAACAGTTTTCTGTTCAAGTTTCCTACTTCCTTGAATGTTGAATAACACCATAATTTCCTGCTAGTTAAGACACCCACGGGAGACATTTTTACATAGCCAGCCTTTTTCTGTGCTGAAATTCAGCACTGAATTGTTTCTAGGAGATAAAAACTGGCCAATCTGAAGGAAATGATTACAGATATACAAAAAAAATTATAATAATAAGTATACCTGCTGAACACAAAGTGCCCTATTTTCAAAAGTGTTTAGCAACAGGGGAAAGATGGGAGAAACCATTTTTAATTGTCGATGATTGTGTTTAGCTCAAATACTTAGCATATAACCACCATAGGTCTAGCTCTGCAGAGCTGGAGCAGACAGAAGAACCTATTGTAGGAGGAGATTGGCAAAGTGAATGATGAAGATCTGTGCCTTGAAGGGAGGGTGGTGGATGCCAGGAATAACCTACCAGTAGAAGCGATAGTAACCAGACCCATGACAATTCAGTCATACTTGGGACAGATTCAAAGGACAGAGAGGAGGAAGGATAAGTGGAAAAAAATGGTGGGCAGCCTAGGTCTTGATTTAGGTTTGGAAATGCACATAGAATGCAGGAGATAAAAAGCAGGAGACAGCTTGCACGCAGCAGAAGTCAGTGTACGCTATGTCAACCCCCTAATTCTATAAAAGTCACCAAAAGTTGCATGCGCAAATTTGGGGATGCCCCCAATTTGTGCACACAATTTAATTGAATAACAAACTAATTATTGCCAATAATTTGCTTTTTAACAACCAATTATTGGCAATTAGATTTAATTGGCATTTTATGCACGAGTAAAAACAAAAAGGGGCACAGAAATGGGAGGGTCATGGACTGAACAGGGATGTTCTTAGCATTTGCACGCATTGATACAGACTAAGGGGGATATGCTCCCAATTTAGGCGTGTATATTTGCACTACATTTCAGTTGGTGCAAATGTCCATGCCTGAAGTTAGGTGCGAGTCCTGGGTGTAAGCGCTATTCTATAAACCAAGCCAAAATTTAAGAACGGCTTATAGAATAGCGCTTTTTTTTTGGCTCTGATGTTTTCAGCACCATATATAGAATTCACCCCCAAATGTCCAAGGAAAGGTGGCAAGGTCAACCAATCTGGAGCAGCTGCAGGGCTTTAATGCATTCTTGGATATAATTGGGAGTAGTGACAGGTTGCCTAGTAAGGGTGGCAGCAGGGCCACCCTAGTCACTAGGCAGACTGTGTGTCTACTTAGGGTGGCAATATTTGGGTTGGCAGTATGGTAGTATCTCATCTTCCCCCTCTCTTTCCTTTCCCCTGCTACTGCCACTGCTGCAAAGGTACTCAGCACCTGCGTGAGACATTTCAATAGAGGCCAGTGTGCAAATACAGCCCTGGCCCACCCTCCACTTGATAGGAAATGAATAGAAGAGAGTTGGATGTGGCAGCACTTGTGTGCAGGACTCTACTAAAAGGTCCCATACTGGTGCTCAGTACCTTTGCAGCAGCCAGGAAGAGGTAAGGTGGCAGCAGCAGAGGAAGATGCTGGGTATGGGACCAAGAAAAGGAAGAGGAGATTCTGGACCCAAGAGGGGGTTAGGGAGGGGAAGATGCTGGATTTGGGACCAATGTAGGAAAGAAGAGATGAAACCCTAGCCTGGGGGGGGGGGGGGGGGGGAAGTGGTAGGGAAGGAGAGATAGTGGACCTGGGGAGATGATGTAAGAAGGGGATGAGGATATGCTGGCCACCTGGGGGAAGGGGGGAGATATTGGACTCTGGGGGTTAGGAATGGGAATGGGAGACATTGGACCAGGGGGTATGAAAGGGAAGGGGAAGTGAAGATACTGGCCACCAGAGAAGGGGGGAAGAGAGGAGAAAGGGTTGCTGGTCACCTGGAGGGTAAGGATGGGAAGGGGTGATGCTGGACCTGGGGGAGTAGGAAAGGGAAGGGGATGTGCTGGCTACCTGGGGGAGAATAGAAAGGGGAAAGGGAGCTGCTGGACTATGGGGGGATGGGGTTGAGACTTGAGATGCTCCTGGGGGTGGATGCATGGCTAAAGGTTTGCCTAGAGCACCAGATAGCCTTGAGACAACTCTGGGTTTTAGAAATTCTTTGCTACACTCTCCAGCTAAAGGCATATAAGACACAAAATGATTTGCTGGTAGTCTATGGTTGACATTTGGTAGTCTTCTTTGGCATACAGGACAGTGATAAGAGCTAAAGTGGTGCAGAGAGGGGTAACAAAGCACACTGAACAGGACAAATGGTCCTTATCTTCCATCATTCACTATGCTACTATGGGGTCAATGTTCAGCTGGTGGTGCTCAGCATTTTTGCTGACCACCGCCAGTGCCCAGAAATTCAATGCTAGGGCATGTCTGGGCTTCAGCATTGAATTTTCAGGTTTGCAGAGCTGGCTAGTGGTCAGTGCAGTGGACTGTAGAGAAGGGGGCCCAGGCTCGTATCACACTTTAGCTGGTATACTTGTGGTGGAAAGTGTGAGTGCCCCCAAAACTACAAAATACCTACCGAATCCCATTTATAGGAGACACATATAGACGATATGTTCACACAAAGTCCCATCCAAAAGAGTAAGATATTTACATAGAGATTTTATTTCCATGTAAAATAAAATAATGGAGCTGTAATATATAGACAGACTCACAGCAAGACACCTAAATATAATTCCTTTCTTCCCATGGAAATAGAATCTTTATAAAAATACTTTACTCTTTTGGATGGGGCTTTGGGGGAACAAAGACCAAATATCTATCAAAGAACCTCCCTGGAGGTATTAGAAAAAGCACAGCATCAATGGTCTATAAGAACAGAGAAAAAGATAGCAGATAGACAAAAAGACCCTTCCAATGTGTCTCTTCTTGATGCAGTACACAGTACAGCAGATCTTTTTTTTTTTCCAAGTTTATTTATAATTTTAACAGAACAATAATACAAACCAACGATCATTATCATCCATATGTATGTAACATTACATTTCTCTTCCATCTGCTAGTTAAACATGTAGTTATATAGATACAATATTAAACAGCCTCTTATGAAACCATCCCCCCCTTTTCCCCTACCCCCCTGTATGTAGCTGTCTTACTATAACTCATTTCGTACAGTTTCATATGGTTGCCAAATCTTCTGGTATATATGGAGTTGACCCTTTCGTACGGCTGTCAACTTCGACATCAAATGCAGGTAGTCAACTCTGGTCAACACCTCTTTAGCAGTGGGCGCTGCCATTGCCCTCCAGGCCCTCGCCAGCGCCATCTTTGCCGACACAAAAAACTGGATCGCCAACCTATGTTCATATTTCCGGCTTCCCGGGGGCCTGGAGTGCAGCAAGCACACCTCCATCCGCTGAGGGTATACCCCTTGCACCACCTTATTCACCAGCTCTAGTATCTGAGTCCAGTAAATCTGGACTTTGGGGCACTCCCACCATATGTGTATAAAAGTTCCACTCTCTCCACATTCCCGCCAGCAATTTGCCGCGGTCTGTGGGTACATTTTATGCAGCCGATCAGGTGTATAATACCACCAGTATAGGATTTTATATCCATTCTCTATTGTGGTTTGAGCGATGGAAGGTTTGAGCAGGTATCGAAAGCTACTCGTCCACCAGTTGGGTGTAGGGCTATTCTGTAGAGTCTCCTCCCATCTCCTTATATAATATTCCTGTGGCGTTGAGAGGTATAAGAGTGCTCTGTATAACCGGGTGATACTACCCCGCCCTCCCCCCTTTCCCATTGCCTGGTCCAGTCTCGTTGCTGCAAGTTCCAATTCTTCTTTTGCCCTTCGGAGGATATAATTTCTTAAGCAATGATAGTAAACTAGATCCCGCTCTTCTAACCCATATTCATCTTGTAGTTCCTCAAAATTCTTTATTTTCCCATCAACCCATATTTGGTCCAGTTTATATAGCCCCTTATCTGCCCATTGTTGGTAAATGTATTCTGAACCCCCCAGTGGAAAACCCGGCGCGCCCCTAATTGCCATCTGCAAAAAGTATCTCCTCTCAGGAAACACCCTTCTACACACACACAACCATGTGTGTAGCAAATGACTCATTCCTAATGGTAATCTGCGTATTTCCGCTAATATTTCTTTCTCTGATTTCCACAGTATATCTCCTATAAATCGCGTTCTCATCCAAGCCCTTTCCCAGTGTAACCATTTCTTAGTAGTCCACGGGGTCCAGTCCGCCATTATGCGAAGCTGGGCTGCCTGATAGTATAGACTGAAATTTGGGACTCCCATTCCTCCTTTGTCTGGGGTTTGGAACAGCATTGTCAGCCGCACCCGTGGCGGTCTCTTATTCCAGATGTAAGCAAACATTTTCCTATTTAGTTTTTGGAAAAAAGTCCGCAGGATTGGTATTGGAAGGGCCATAAACAGATAGAGAAGTTTGGGTAGCATCATCATTTTTATTGCATGGATTCTTCCTATCCAGGATATATTTAGGCCCTCCCATCTATCCAGTTCTTTAAATAGCTCCTGAACTTTCTGTGGGTAGTTCGCCTGATACATCTGCTCCACCTTTGGAGTGATCACCACCCCCAAGTATTTGACTCCTGCAGGGTTCCACTTAAATGGGTATTCTCTCTGAAGCTGCCGAACCTCTTGATGGGGCACCGTTATATTAAGTATTTCTGATTTAGAGGCATTCATTTTAAAGCCTGATCGATCCCCAAACTGTGTTAAAATATACACTAGCCTCGGCAGCGACCGCCGAGGCTGAACCACGGTCAATAAGATGTCATCGGCAAACAGCATAAGTTTGTGCTCTCGCTTGCCCATGATCACTCCATGTATCTCACCATTGTCTCTAATCCGTTTAGCCAAGGGTTCGATAGATAATGCAAACAGCAGGGGTGACAGTGCACAGCCCTGTCTCGTGCCCCGGCTCAGCCTCAGCGGTTCAGAATGCGTCCCATTCACCCTTATCATTGCGTTGGATTGGAATATACTAGTCAAAGCCAAGATAGGTATCTGCCCCCCATGCCGACATGTCTCAGCACTGCAAAGAGGAAGGACCACTCCACCCGATCAAATGCCTTTTCAGCATCGACCGAGAGCAATAACAGTGAGGCCGGATCCTCCCCCGAGTACTGAAGCACATGCAGCAAAGTCCTGATGTTATCAAAAGTCTGTCTACCCACTATGAAGCCGGCCTGATCTTCATGTATTAGTCGCGGTAAACAGCCCTGGAGTCGATATGCTAAAATCTTCGTAAAGATTTTATAATCAATATTTAAAAGCGAGATCGGCCTATATGAGCCACATTGTGCTGCCTCCTAGTACAGCAGATCTTGCCTCCTCTCCAGGCTTACCCTCACATTCACACATCTAAGGATCCTCTGTAACAGTGTGTGCCATTATTCTTGTAATTTTAAATGTAGGGGGGGCATTTTCAATATGACGTCCAAATCTGATTTTGGACTTTTAGCCAAAAACATCCAAAAATCCAGTGTCAAACATGGTCATTTTTGAACCAGAAAAACATCTATCTTTTTGGTTTGAAAATCGCCCTATTTAAGATGTTTTTTTTTTTTTTTGCTCAGTTCATCTTTCTTTTTCAAACAAAAAATTTCCAAAGGAAAAATACACAAAAACAAACCACTGGGATGTCTGGGGGGGTCAGCAGTCTTACTAGACTGGTCACACAGACAGTGGGGCAGCCTACGGAGCACTACAGTGAACTTCACATAAAAGATCCCAGGTACACATCACATGATGACCCCCTTATATTGTATGTTGAGCCCTCCAGAAATAGCAAAAAATGTACTGTACACCACTATAGTAGCCCTTATGCCTGCAGGGGTCATGTATAGAAACATGACGGCAGATAAAGGCCATATGACCCATCCAGTCTACCCATTCTCTGTAACCCCTAATACTTCCTGTTCCTAAGCGATCCCACATGCTTATCCCATGCCTTTTTAAATTCTGGAACAGACCTCGACTCCACCACCTCCATCGGGAGGCCATTCCATACCTCCACTACCCTTTCTGTGAAATAATACTTCCTTAGGTTATTCCTAAGCCTATTCCCTCTTATCTTTGTCATATGCCCCCTCATTCCACAGCTGTCCTTCATTTGAAAAAGGCTCTCTTCCTGTACATAAATGCCCTTGAGATATTTAAATGTCTCTATCATGTCTCCTCGCTCACTCCTCTCTTCCAGCGTATACATGTTGAGGTTCATAAGCCTGTCCCTATAATTTTTGCATTCAAGACCGCTTACTAATTTCATAGCCGCCCTCTGGACCAACTCCATCCTGGTTATATCTTTCCATAGGTGCGGTCTCTAGAACTGCACGCAGTACTCCAAATGAGGCCTCACCAGAGACTTATACAACGGCACTATCACCTCCTTTTTCCTGCTGGTCATGCCTCTCTTTATGCACCCAAGCATCCTTCGACTTTGGCCGTTGCTTTTTCTACCTATTTGAAAGCTTTAAGGTCGTCAGACACAATCTCCCCTAAGCCCCGCTAAGTCCCTGTATAAGAGTTCAGTAGATATTTTGTAGTTTTTGGGGCACTCACACTTTCCACCACAAGTGTACTAGTTAGAGTGGGATATAAGCCTGGGTCCCCTTCTCTACAGTCCACTACACCGATCACTAGGCTACTCCAGGGACCTGCTTGCTGCTCTAAGAGGAATGGCCATTATATCTGCAGCTGTCATACAGCCTGGTATGTACTATCACTTTCATCTCTTGGGGGTGGGGGGTAGGGGTGGGAGGGGGTCAGTGACCACTGGAGGATTAAGGCAGGGTGTCATGCTTTTTATCCCTCCACTGGTCATCTGGTCAGTTTGGGCACCTTTTTGGCACTTAGTTGTTATTGAAACATCTAAGGCAAAAATGTCCTATTTTTTTGCCTTAGACATTTTTACAATGTTCCATAAGTATAGAAAAACATTGAAATCATAAGCCCACTCTAGTCATGTCTCCAATATGCCCCCTTGAGATTTAGATGAACTGTGTAAAAACATCTTTAAAATGAGTTTCAAAAATAGTGATTTGGACGTTTTTGCTTTGTGGCCTTTTTTGAATGTTTTCTGTTTTGAAGATAAACCACGTAATCTTAAATGAGATACACGTGACCATCTCTGGGAAAAACACGACTAAAGTGGTGGATCAATTTTTTCAAAAATGACCATTTAATCAGTCACATGTTTGAACTTCTATAACGTTTTTAGTTCTTCACATGAAAAGATGGGGTTTGGACTGCTGTATTACAAATTGCTTTAACAGAATACTTGAAAAACTCATTTTTTGCTCCTGGTGAATTTGGTCATGTTTTCCCAGAGATGGTCACGTACATATCTCCCTTTAGCATTTCTTTGTTTTATTTATATTCCTCCTAAATACTAGGCAGGCCACAATAAAACATCCATAAAAACTTTACACATACACAACAGTAAAATTCGACATAAAATAAAAGGTAAACCAAAAAGCTTTCCCACATGATGCCTATACTTCCATTACACCAGAAGATATGTTAACAGAAACAAATAGCTTTGCAGGTGTGTGCCAAAACTTGTTTATCTATTTCCAGTTAGAATCATCCTAGCTTAGGTGCCAGTAAATGGACACACCTAGAGTTAGATGCAGGCATGGCCACAAGGCATCTACTATAATAATTTGCACCTCCAACGTTCTGAAGCTGACTGCCAGGAAGTTGAAGCCCGGTTCGTAATGTCTGAAGCCTTCCGGTGATGTCACTGTGTTGCCTGGGAAACCGCGATGCGACTCAAACACGGGCGCTACAAGTTCGCACCACGATCTCCATCCCCTCCCAGTTCAGCAGTCCGGCCCCCCCGTACGTCACCCCCCCCTCTGTCTCTGTGGCCTCTGAGTGCAAGGAGGACGTGTGCGAGTGCCCCAGCCCTTCGTACGTGGCAGCTGCTGTTTAAAAAGTTTTACCTCCTGCTCGGCCGGCAACATTCAAGTCCACCAAGTACAGATGCCGCTTCAGACAGGCTGTGGTTTGCTGTTCTTGTGGTCCCGCCCTTCCGCAAACAGGAAATGAGGGCGGGACCAGAGGAACAGCGAACCACAGCCTGTCTGAAGTGGTGTCTGTACTTGGTGGACTTGAGTGTTGCCGGCCGAGCAGGAGGTAAAACTTTTTAAACAGCAGCTGCCAAGTACGAAGGACTGGGGCACTCGCACACGTCCTCCTTGCACTCGGAGGCCACAGAGACAGAGGGAGGGAGGTGCTGGGTGGCGGAAATCGGAGAGGGGGGGTCCTGAAACAAGAGAGAGGGGGAGGGGGAGGGGGTGGAGGTCCTGAGATGAGAGAGGTGAGGAGGGTCCTCAGACGAGAGAGGGAGGGGGGTCCTGGGGGTCGGAGGAGGGGGTCGGGAGGGGGAGGAGGAGTTGGGAGTCGGGAGGGAGAGGGGGAGGAGGAGTGGGGAGTGGGCCCTGGAACCTTGCTAGTGCCCATTTCCTTTCTGTTGGAAACAGGCCTCTTTTACTAGTATTCTATAAACCTGTCTAGGCATATTCTATAAACTGCGCCTAAATCTAGGTATTACAGAATACACCTAGGCGGAAATATTTTCGGTGCTGATTTTTCAGGCGTCATATATAGAATCTAGTCCCATTAGATTCCTTTAGAATACTGCAAAATTCAAGGGATTCCTTGGGGACTGTGAATTTTAAAGGCATCCAAGATGTTTGAAGATGACAACGATTTCATCACCAATTAGGACTCTATTTATTCTTTAAAAAATGTGCTTTCATGATTTTATTGATTAATATTTCAAAGAAAAATAGCTGAAAGAGTAAAACATGACCTTGATTTAAAATCAGAGGAATTAAAAAGAGAAGATCCTTGCTTTGATATTTTATTAAATGGTTATAATGATAACCTAGAATGTTTGCCATACCTTTCGTCATTTGTTTTTTGTTTCCTGCATTGACCTTCCTGGTTTCTCCTGGCCAGGTTGGACTCTACAGTTTGATTTAAATCGGTTACTTATTTGGCATGCTTCAACATTTTACTATTGATTTTCAGATCATTGCATCAGGAAATGCCCTTTGATTTTTGCAACTTTATTGAAAATAAAAAAGCTCACTAGTACTGGTATTTATGTGACAATATGATCATGTACATGGTATTATTTAAACTAGTCTAAAGTTGTTGTGTTGGTAAATTAGGTAATTGTCTTTATGGTTTTTTAAAAAATTATTTTACTATATATTGTAACAGGGAAGCCCTATTATGGACTAATAAGAGGGGAGAAAAGAGTGGAGCAGGTAAGAAAAGTCCAGCAGCTTTCCCTATTCCTCAGGAAAGGAGAGCAAAATCAAGAAAAAATCCCTGTTATTCTTAGGAATTCATGCTGTCAGGGTCCTGGAAAATACATAGAGCTGGAATAAGCAGAAGTGCTGGGGGGAGGGGCAAAAGAAATATAACCCAGGAAGCTAGCCAAACACAGTTTGGGGAATGCATTTAAGAATCATGGGAATTGTAGTAGCAGGAACTTTTCCTTGCAGGTGGACAAATTAGTCATT
This sequence comes from Microcaecilia unicolor, assembly GCF_901765095.1. NCBI lineage: Eukaryota > Metazoa > Chordata > Amphibia > Gymnophiona > Siphonopidae > Microcaecilia > Microcaecilia unicolor. The sequence continues at coordinate 51,832,606 of NC_044038.1, forward strand.
AACTGGTCTCCAGAGAGAGAGAGAGAGATAGACAAGAGAAGGGTGTAGCTGACATTGTGCACAAAGCCAGCAGCATATTAGAGAGCTGGAGGCACAGAGGAGTAATAGCCTGCAGATGGAAGGGGTGATTTAAGGAGAAGCTGGCTGGAGGAAGCAGGTGCTGTCTGCATGGAGTCAGGAAAGGCTGGCAAGTAAGATGTCCTCTGGAGATGCTCTGAATGCACAGCAGGAGGAGGGCTTAGAGGAAGGTGAATAGTGGAGTGCCGCAGGGATCTGTACTGGGACTGGTGCTATTTAACATAGTTATAAATGATCTGGAAATTGGAACGATGAGCGAGGTGATTAAATTTGCAGATGACATGAAACTATTCAAAGTTGTCAAAATGCATGTGGATTGTGAAAAATTGCAGGAAGACCTTAGGAAACAGGAAGATGGGTCATCCAAATGGCAGATGATGCACATTGGTAAGAATAATCTGAATCATAGCTATCTGATTCTAGGGTCCACTTTAGGAGTCAGAAGAAAAAGACCTAGGTGTCATTATAGACAATATGTTGAAATCCTCTTCCTAGTGTGCAGTGGCAGCCAAGAAAGCAAACAGGATGCTAGGAATAATTAGGAGAGAGATACAAAACAAGACCAAAATATATTATATTGTCTCAGTATCGCTCCATGTGCAACCTCGCCTTGAGTATTGCATTCAGTTCTGGTCACCATATCTCAAAAAGATATAGCAGAAAAGGTTCAAAGAAGAGCGACCAAAATGATAGCTGGGATAGTCATATGAGGAAAGGCTAAAGAGGTTAGGGTTCTTCAGCTTGGAAAAGATACGGCTGAGGAGGGATATGATTGAGGTCTACAAAATCCTGAATGGTGTGGAGCTGGTGGAGGTGAATCGATTTTTTACTCATTCAAAAAGTACAAATGAAATTGCATGGAAATACTTTTAAAAGAAATAGGAGGAAATATTGTTTCACTCAAAGAATAATTAAGCTCTGGAACTCGTTGCTGGAGGATGTGGTAATGGTGGTTACATATCTGGGTTTAAAGTTACTGGAGGAAAAGTCCATAGTCTGTTATTCAGATGGACATGAGGGAAGCCACTGCTTGCCCTGGGATTGGTAGCATGAAATGGTGCTACTACTACTACTACTAGTACCATTTATATAGTGCTACCAGCCGCACGCAGCGCTGCTACTAATTGGGTTTCTGCAAGGTACTTGTGACCTGAATTGGCCAGTGCTGGAAGCAGGATACTGGGCTAGATGGACCATTGGTCTGACTCAGTATGGCTGTTCGTATGTTAAAAGCTAATCTCCAGGAAGGTGCACAGGATGAAAGACAGTTGGAGAGTAAGGTATAGCCTCAGGAAGGTTGGAAACTAAGTATACAGTGGGGGAAATAAGTATTTGATCCCTTGCTGATTTTGTAAGTTTGCCCACTGACAAAGACATGAGCAGCCCATAATTGAAGGGTAGGTTATTGGTAACAGTGAGAGATAGCACATCACAAATTAAATCCGGAAAATCACATTGTGGAAAGTATATGAATTTATTTGCATTCTGCAGAGGGAAATAAGTATTTGATCCCCCACCAACCAGTAAGAGATCTGGCCCCTACAGACCAGGTAGATGCTCCAAATCAACTCGTTACCTGCATGACAGACAGCTGTCGGCAATGGTCACCTGTATGAAAGACACCTGTCCACAGACTCAGTGAATCAGTCAGACTCTAACCTCTACAAAATGGCCAAGAGCAAGGAGCTGTCTAAGGATGTCAGGGACAAGATCATACAACTGCACAAGGCTGGAATGGGCTACAAAACCATCAGTAAGACGCTGGGCGAGAAGGAGACAACTGTTGGTGCCATAGTAAGAAAATGGAAGAAGTACAAAATGACTGTCAATCGACAAAGATCTGGGGCTCCACGCAAAATCTCACCTCGTGGGGTATCCTTGATCATGAGGAAGGTTAGAAATCAGCCTACAACTACAAGGGGGGAACTTGTCAATGATCTCAAGGCAGCTGGGACCACTGTCACCACGAAAACCATTGGTAACACATTACGACATAACGGATTGCAATCCTGCAGTGCCCGCAAGGTCCCCCTGCTCCGGAAGGCACATGTGACGGCCCGTCTGAAGTTTGCCAGTGAACACCTGGATGATGCCGAGAGTGATTGGGAGAAGGTGCTGTGGTCAGATGAGACAAAAATTGAGCTCTTTGGCATGAACTCAACTCGCCGTGTTTGGAGGAAGAGAAATGCTGCCTATGACCCAAAGAACACCGTCCCCACTGTCAAGCATGGAGGTGGAAATGTTATGTTTTGGGGGTGTTTCTCTGCTAAGGGCACAGGACTACTTCACCGCATCAATGGGAGAATGGATGGGGCCATGTACCGTACAATTCTGAGTGACAACCTCCTTCCCTCCGCCAGGGCCTTAAAAATGGGTCGTGGCTGGGTCTTCCAGCATGACAATGACCCAAAACATACAGCCAAGGCAACAAAGGAGTGGCTCAGGAAGAAGCACATTAGGGTCATGGAGTGGCCTAGCCAGTCACCAGACCTTAATCCCATTGAAAACTTATAGAGGGAGCTGAAGCTGCGAGTTGCCAAGCGACAGCCCAGAACTCTTAATGATTTAGAGATGATCTGCAAAGAGGAGTGGACCAAAATTCCTCCTGACATGTGTGCAAACCTCATCATCAACTACAGAAGACGTCTGACCGCTGTGCTTGCCAACAAGGGTTTTGCCACCAAGTATTAGGTCTTGTTTGCCAGAGGGATTAAATACTTATTTCCCTCTGCAGAATGCAAATAAATTCATATACTTTCCACAATGTGATTTTCCGGATTTAATTTGTGATGTGCTATCTCTCACTGTTACCAATAACCTACCCTTCAATTATGGGCTGCTCATGTCTTTGTCAGTGGGCAAACTTACAAAATCAGCAAGGGATCAAATACTTATTTCCCCCACTGTATCTTTAAAAGTGTTCTGTTTGCATGGAGAGGAAAGAGGGCTTAGAGGAAGCTAATCTCTAGAGTGCTGCAGGGAAGAAATGGGATAGAGGAAGCTGGTAAGGGAAGGTAAGTGCTCTTAAGCAACAGAAAAGCCATCAGAGCTTCCACAGAGTCCTTGGAGAGTAGGGCTTAGCTCTGGTAAAGACAGGGGAATCACCAAGAAATCCTGGACTAGGAAATTGACTGAGCAGGGAAAGAGGATATGATCCTGAAACAAGGAATGAGAAGAGTTTAACCCTTGTTAGAAGTGTACACTTTATTGTTCAGACTAATGAATATAGAGAATTATAAGATTAACCCTCCAGTGTTGGAACCTTACCTGAAGAATGTTTGGTTATGTTTATTGTCTAAATGCTCTTAATTGTTTAAAAGGAACCACAAGATTTGTTATGAGGAATTTGTGATTACCCTTCCCAGTGAAAAGGAGGTTTATACTTTTGAATTAAGCTTGAATCAAGAGCATAGGCTTCTATTGGGTGACAGGAGAGCTTCTGGAGGGATAGCAGCCTAGGGTAAAGAGAGGGAGGGCCTGCAAATAGATGGGGCAGGGTGACATTCATACAGAGCTCCCTCTTAAGGACAGTGTCTCCCTGGCTGGTGCAGGCTCCAATATTGGGAATCATTGCCTGGGAACGGATGTCAGGATGCCCCCTAGCTGTGACAGTATGTTTTAGTCCTTACTCTCCTAGATTAGTGGATAGGTGGGTTACAAATTGTTTCAAAATAAATAAATATTTTACCACATCATCCACCAACAAATTCCAGAATATACTAGTACATTATATGACAAATATTTTCTCCAAATATGCTACTTGGTAACATCATGTCCCCTAGTCAAATGACTAAACAATTGATCCTCTCCATTTGTGATTTCATAGACTTCTATCATACCTCCCCTCAGCCATCCCCAAGCTGGAGCCCTAACTGTTTTAGTCTTGCCTCATGGGAGAGTCAGTTCATCCCCTTTAACATATTGGTCACCCTCCTCTGTACCTTTCCTAATGATGCTCTATATTTTTTGAGATGTGGTGACCAGACTTGCACTCTATAGGGGTAATTCAAAACGTGGGCATGAGTAGTTCCTGCTCTAGAATGGCAACTGGGCACTCAGATTCCATTATAGAATACTAGCAAAACCCACCATTGACATGTCTTCCATTTAGGCACATTCAGCTATACCAGCCATAGGTCCGGTTTAACTGGGCATGCCTAAATGTGGCAAGGTTATGCATAACATAGTATTCTATAACTTACATGAATAACTGAGAGGCACACCCATGCCCTGCTCATGCCCCATCCATATGTACACCTTCTCTGCATTATTTATTTATTTATTACATTTGTACCCGCGCTTTCCCACTCATCCCACTCAATGCGGCTTACATAGTAACAAGAGAATACAATCTGTAGTATCAGAATCAGTAAAGGAGGTATGTGATAGGACAAATAACATCCCAGGCTTAGAAATTCACTACTTGAATAAAGTTAATATAAAATAAAACATCTGTAAAACCTTCATTGATATAAAGTTGCTTACCCTTTGACTTATAGAGCCATCAGGTATATGAAGTCATTATATATACAGCGGCACCTTGCAATAGCATCTACCTGTATGGCTTGTGTTATTACTCTGAGTAGTTCATACCAATTATTTTTATCAGGTTCTTCATCTTTCTTGCTGTTTCCCTTCAAAGAATACTCAGCTTCAGCATTATGCCATGAGGAGATGGTAGTGTGAATTTCTAATGAGCACTCAAAAAGTCAATATTAATTTTCTTATTGACAAACTTTAAATGAATATAAAGTCACTTTTAATTTAGCCTAGAAAGTTTTATTGCACTAAAGCTAAACATAGTAAACAGCACGGCTAGTTACCAGAGTTAATGTGAGAGGGACTTTCTCACTCTGGGGCTGATGCAGTAAAGTGTGCTAGGCTTTACGGATTAGCTTGGCTTTTACGCACAAGTTTGTACGAATCCTATGTAGAAATCAGTTCTGTGCACAGAGCTTCACATAGACATTAGCAGTACACACAACATATTTAAATGAATGCTAATGAAGTAATTAGCTGTTCTGTACAGGCACACAGAAGTGCCCAGAAAACAAGAAGGCTGAGTGCAGTGCTGGGTCTTTAATGCAAAGTCCACAGAGGAGTAAAATGATAGCATTAGAGAGGATTTCACACCTGTTTCCTCCCTTTATTGCAAGCATAAGGACCCACAGAGTTTTTTTCTTTCATGAAGAACACGGGTAAAAAAAAAAGAAAGAACTGAGGGGAGGTGTGCAGAACTGACTAAAGTGCTGTAGTGTTGACAAATGGGCATCATTGGCACATATGCTGGAATGCTATTCAGTGCATAAATATTGGTATTTTATTTCTTTGTTTGGATTTAGCTTGCACGTTTATGCACAGAGTAGTATTCCATCATATGCGCGGATGCATGTATGTACAATCAGATGAGTGCTGATACAATTTTTTTGTGTGCAAGACAGTTTCCACTAGCTCATACTCGAGTGCGTGCGTCCAGTGTATTCTCTCATGTTAGTGCACATTTCCAGTAGTTCTGACTCATGCGTGCATGTATCCAGTGTGCTCTCCCATGCTAGTGCGCAATTTCCACTAGCTCAGACTTGTGTGCGAGCATCCAGTGTGCCCTCTCACATTAGTGCAGTTTCCACTAGCTCTTACTCATGTGTGCGTACATCCAGTGTATTCTCCCATGTTAGTGCACATTTCCAGTAGCTCTTACTCATGTGTGCGTGCATCCAGTGTATTCTCCCATGTTAGTGCACATTTCCAGTAGCTCTGACTCATGTGTGCATGCATCCACTGTACTCTCCCATGTTAGTTCACATTTCACTAGCTCTGACTTATGCGTGCACGCATCCACTGTGCTCTCCCATGTTAGTGCTCATTTCCAGTAGTTCTGACTCATGCTTGCATGTATCCAGTGTGCTCTCCCATGTTAATGCACATTCCACTAGCTCACACTCATGTGTGCATGTATCCAGCATGCTCTCCCATGTTAGTACACATTTCTACTAGCTCAGACTCATGTGTGTATGCATTCAGTGTGCTCTCCCACATTAGTGCACATTTTCCACTACTGTGCACGCATCCAGTGTGCTCTCCCATGTTAATACTCATTTCCAGTAGTTCTGACTCATGCTTACATATATCCAGTGTGCTCTCCCATCTTAATGCACATTCCACTAGCTCACACTCATGTGTACGTGTATCCAGCATGCTCTCCCATGTTAGTACACATTTCTACCAACTCAGACTCATGTGTGTATGCATTCAGAGTGCTCTCCCACATTAGTGCACATTTTCCACTACTGTGCATGCATCCAGTGTGCTTTCCCTTGTTAGTGCACAGTTCTCATGTGTGCATGTATCCAGTATGCTGTCCCACATTAGTGCACATTTTTCACTAGCTCACTTGTATGCATGCATCCATTGTGCTCTCACTCATGTGCGTGCATCCAGTGCACATTCTCCACTAGCTCACTCGTGTGCATGCATCTGTTGTGCTCTCCCATGTTAGTGCACATTTTTTGCCCTCAGTCTATTTGCATGCTCTGCTTACAACATTGGGGCCTAATTACCGCCAGGTTAGCACCGTGCTAGACGAAAAAAGATTTTATGGAGTTCCAGAAATGGTGCACGCTCAAGCCGGAACTACTGCCGACAGCCACGCTGGGCTGGTAGTAGTTCCATTTTAGCACTCAGTAAACTTGAGTTGGGCTTACCACCACTTTGTAAAAGACCCCCTAAATGTTTAGACAATTGCAAAGTATTTTGAAACTATGTAAGGGGGGATCCCATGTTTTCTGGACACTGTGTACATGACAAAAGAAGAAGTGCAGGAAGTGATCCATCTTGTCTTGAATACTCTCTGATTAATTGGACGCTGCCACAAACTCTAACATAGTAGATGATGGCAGATAAAGACCGGTATGGTCCATCCAGTCTGCCCAATAAGATAAACTCATTGCAAATGATATGAAGTGATGCATCATTTGCCTTTTTTAGGGCATAGACTGTAGATGTCTGCCTGGCATTGGCCTTGTCCTAAAATTTCTGAAGTTGTTGTCAAAGCCACTGAATAGCTCCACTCCAGCCCATCAAATCTATTCAGCTTCGATCAGGGCACAGACCATAGAAGTCTGCCCATCATCAGCTTTCCTACTTAATCCGCTAAGCTTCGTTGGATTTGATCCTTCTAAACAGGATTCCTTTGTGCTTATCCCATGCATTTTTGAATTCCATTACCGTTTTCATCCCTACCACCTTCCGCAGGAGGACATTCCAGGCATCTACCACCCTCTCAGTGAAAAAATACTTCCAGACATTATTCCTGAGTCGGGCCCCCTTTCATCCTCAATTCCAGCCCTCTGATTCTACCACCTTCCCGTAGCTGGAAAAGATTTGTTTGCAAGTTAATACCTTTCAAATATTTGAACATGTGTATCATATCACCCCTGTTTCTCCTTTCCTCCAGGGTATTCATGTTTAGGTCAGTAACAGGCTCATTTTCAAAAGAGACGGACATCCAAAAAGTGACATAAGTCAGCATTTGGACGTTTATCTCACAGAAATGTCCAAATCAGTATTATCGTAATCTCTTTATGGACGTCTTTGAAGTCCGTCAGAAGGACGTCCAAATCTCAAGGGGGCGTGCCAGGGGTGTGTTCAAGGCGAGACTTGGGCGTTCCTTAGACTTGGACGTCTTTCAGCCATAATGGAACAAAACAAAAACGTCCAAGACTAAAACTTAGATGTTTTGAGCTAGACCTGTTTTTATAACAAATAGCTGCAGTGGGACTTGAACCCACTTCCCCAGAATCAAAGTCTGCTGCACTAACCACTAGGCTACTCCATGCAAGAGGTGCCCCAGATGACTACTGGAGGGACTTGGGGATCACCTTCCCTTACTCCCCCAAATCACAAAACATTTTTCCAAACGGCATTTTCAAAAGGAAAAGATAGACTTTTTTTGTAGAAAATTACCTTTCCTGTTCTGATTTTGGCCATTTTACAAAAAACATCCAAACATCATACTCAGAAATGCCCCTTGTACATTTGACTTGCCCAAAGTCACAAGGAGCAACAGTGGGGATTGAACCCATGTTGCCAGGATCAAAGCCCGCTGCACTAACCATTAAACCACTCCTCCTCTGTTTTGGAGGTTTTGCATTTGGATGTCTTTTGTTCGAAAATAGACCAAAAGAAAGCCCGTCCAAATCACAAGACGTCCATAGCATTTTCGAACACAAAAGATAGACGTCCATCTTTTTTGAAAATGACCTCCTTTCCTGTTCGGAATTTGGACATCTTTGTAAAACGTTCAAATTCTGATTTAGACGTTTCTTTCAAAAATGCCCCTCTAAGTCTCTCCACGTATGTCCTTCTACGTAAACCTCCTACCATTTTAGTTGCTTTTTTCTGAACTGCTTCGCGTCTTCTGTGAGGGACTGTATCAAAGGCTTTGCAAAAATCCAAGTAGATCACATCTATTGCACATCCTTCATCCAGAGTTTTTTGGTCACCCAGTTGAAGAAGTCAATCAGATTCATTTGGCAGTATTTTCCTTTGGTAAAGCCATGTTGCCTTGGATCCTGTAACCTGTTGGGTTCTAGAAAGTCAACTATCCTTTCCTTCAGCAGTGATTCCATTATTTTCCCTATCACTGACGTAAGGCTTACTGGTCTGTAGTTTCCCACTTCTTCCCTGTCTCCACTTTTGTGAAGAGTGACCACATCAGCTCGTCTCTAATCCCATGGAACCTCTCCTGTCTCTAAAGATCTATTAAATAAATCTTTAAGAAGTCCCGCCAGGACTTCTCTGAGCTCCCTCAGTATCCTGGGATGTATCCCATTTAGTCTGATAGCTTTATCCACTTTCAAATTTTCAAGCTATTTATAAACGCTTTCTTCCATGAATGGCACTATATCCACTCTATTCACAGAAATATCCTCGGCAGCTGACTGGGGTCCTTCTCCAAGACTTTCTTCTATAAACACCGAAGTGAAGTATTTGTTTAGCACATTCGCTTTATTCTCATCGCTCTCCACATAGCTATTCTCAATATCTTTCAGTCTTGCAATTCCATTCCTATTTTTTTTTCCTTTCCCTGCAAATAGGTGGGAAAATGTGGGATACAAATGTAACAAATAAATAAATAAATATCTAAAAAAGGTTTTGTCACCTCTCTTTACATCTCTAGCCATTTTTTTCTTCCACCTGCGCTCTCACTAAACGTATTTCCTTCTTCGCTTCTTTGAGTTTAGTCTGGTAATCTTTTCTGTGATCCTATCATTGCATTCTTCTGTATTTCTTGAGCAAAGCCTCTTTTGTCCTTATTTTTTCACCCACTTGTTTGAAGAACCACATAGGCTTCCTGTTTTCTTGTTTTTGTTTACTTTCCTTGCGTAAAGATCAGTTGCCATATTTATAATAGTTTTCAGCGTGGACCACTGTGCTTCCACTTCTCCAATTCCTAACCCTGCCATCAGTTCCTTCCTCAAGTATTCCCCCATTTTACCATAATCAGTACATTTGAAATCCAGTACTTTGAGTTCTGTGCGTCCGTACTCCGCTTTTGCTCTTACATCAAACCATATCGTGTGATGATCACTATTACCCAGGTGGGCACCCACACTGTCACTGGAAACACTTCCTCCATTTGTGAGCACTAGATCCAAGGTCGACCCTTCCCTCATGAGTTCCGTCACCAGTTGTCTGTGCAAGGCACTTTGACAGGCATCCATGATCTCTCTACTTCTTTCCGATTCTGCCGACAGGATGTTCCAATCCACATCAGGCAAGTTGAAATCTCCCAACAATAGCACCTCCCCTTTCATACCAAGCTTATGAATATCTTTTAGCAGGTCCTTATCCAGATTCTCAATTTGTGCCAGAAGCCTGTAGATAACACCCTTGTGGATACAATTTCATTGTCCAGAGGGTTTATGAGTCAGATCCAATACAATATCCAGGTTATATCTCATTGGTATGCAATAAATGGGGAATCCTGAAATACTGTGTGCAAAGTGAGCACATGCCAATGGGTAAAAATTGCTTTCACTACAAATGATATCGTATTTGAGTAAGGCAAAAAAAAAAAACAAGCAAGGCATTCTTCTGTCTCCTTACAGCGATATTGCAACAATAATTCATGATAATGTGATTGCCTATATGTAATGGATAACCTTGTTTAACAAATCTGCTTCTGAGTTCTTTAGCTTTGTACTTAAAATCTTGTATGGAAGAGCAAATCCATCCTAATCAAAAGAGTTGGCTAACCTGCAAACTGAGTGGATATCATGGGTGTAGAAAGGCACATGTTTATTTGAGTCATTCCTGAGAAATTAAGATGAGACTGCTGAAGAAAATTAGAATGTGTAAATCTGTATATTTATTACTGTAGCAAATATTCTCACATTTGAAGGCCCATCACATTTTATATATCTTTCATAATTGATTTTGATGAGAGTAGATTGTATCTTGGGGAGTATGGTTAATATGTAATTTGAAGTATCCTTAGGCATTTGGATTTTTAAATCTATTTTTATAAGTGTCGGCATAGCAGAGCCCTAGTCTAGCTGAATTCAGATTGGTGGAAGTATCTGATTAGGAAGAGGTGTCATAAAATTGTAAATGCAATTATTTGTTCAGAAATAGAATACAATTCAGAATAAAAGAGAGAGAGAGAGTCATAATTGTTTGGTTTCTTTTTAATTACAGTCCCTAGTAAAGGGATTAATTTCTTAGAACTACAGCTTGTAGATACCAGAATAACAAGAATGTTAGGTGGGCAAGAAAACCCCTCACAGGCTACATAAAAGTGTGAAATCTTTTGTATGTTTGTTTAAAGCAGGAGTGTCCAACCTTGTCCCTTGCCAGGTCAGGTTTTCAGAATTTCCACAATGAATATTCATGAAATCTATTTGCATGCAATGGAGTCAGTGCATGCAAATGGATCTCATGCATATTCATCGAGGAAATTCTGAAAACCTGTCTGTGGCCCTCGAGGACTGAGGTTGGACACCCCTGGTTTAAAGCTTTGCAATAAAGAATAACAAGATGTGGGTGGATGGATAAACAAAGGCCAAAACTGGTGCTGGTATCTGACTGAGCGGGATGGTATTGGAGGAGTGGCCTAGGACAGGACAAGAACTCCCTCTGAGAAAAGGGCTTCTTAACTGTCCCTTAGAACCATCTACACAACATACCCGGGCAGGCTGCTGGGGTGTGTTCCCTTCTCTCTGCTATTGGTTTATAGTTTATTTCACTTATAACCCACCTTTTCCAAGGTGGAATACAAAACAACCCAAAACATATACAATCAGTATAAAAACATACAAAATCAAAAATACATAAATTATCTAATTAACATATTAGTCGAACTTAACAACAGCCACCAAGGCAGCAACACATAAAACCACTAGCATAGACAACATAGAGTGGAGGAGTGGCCTAGTGGTTAGGGTGGTGGACTTTGGTCCTGAGGAACTGAGTTTGATTCCTACTTCAGGCACAGGCAGCTCCTTGTGACTCTGGGCAAGTCACTTAACCCTCCATTGCCCCATTGCCGCATTGAGCCTGCTATGAGTGGGAAAGCGCGGGGTACAAATGTAACAAAAAATAAATAAAATAAAAAAACAACAGATAGCCACCAAGGCAGCAACACATAAAACCACTAGCATAGACAACATTAAAAAATACATCCTAAGCTGCTGCATTATGCACAGCAAGGTAGATGCTTCTGCCCCAATCAATGCACAAAGACCCCATATGCCAGTGCCCCTTCCCCTTCAACAATCTATGAAGCATCAGACTGTGAGCTAATCTTCAAGGGTAACTGATTCCACTTGTTCACCCCCAGATTCCGAGCTAAAATGGCAAAACTGAAATTCCTCTCAGTACAACTACTGATAATTTGGATGTGTTTAGTAGTTTTACCACTTTCTTTTTTTTTGAAAAAATCTGAGATCAAGTTGAGTTAAATTCAGGTACTCAAAGAGAGAAAGGAATTTGGATGTAGCTCGCATCTTTTTTCAGTTGTGGCTCAAGGCAAGTTCCATTCAGGTACACTAGTATTTCCCTGTCCCCTGAGGGTTTACAGTCTAAGGGGTCCTTTTACTAAGCTGTAGTAGAAAGTGGCCTTAGCGCGCTGTTACGTGGGTTCGCCCTGCATTCAAAATGGCCGATTTTCTATTTTTTTCAATTAATAACCATGTGCTAATGTTGCCATTAGTGCACGGCTATTAAAAACTAATTCTGCATCAGCACTTATTGCCACCCATTTTGTAGGCAGTAAGGGCTCATGTGCTAATCCTGCACTAATCAGTTAACCTTAGATTGTATTAGACATTATATGTTCCTTACTATCTTTGACCCTTATTGTACCTTAATACCCTCCCCTTACCTGACCCTTACTTCAAATCGTATTTGTCTACCCCCACCGGACTTGGCGATCGCCTTTACGGTAATATGTAAGCCACATTGAGCCTGCTAGTGGGTGGGAAAATGTGGGATACAAATGTTACAAATAAATAAATAAATAAATAAACTTGTGGTAATGTTGATGCACTAACTGATCAGTGCAGACATGTCCACTCTCCTTCCCCAGACATGCCTCTTAACCAAAAAATCTTTAAAAAAATCATTGGAACTTAACCGCAGGATGCCTGAGTACATCCCGCAGTAAGCCCTTTTAAGCTGCGGTAAGCATGCACTAGCGCTTAGTAAGAGTAGCTAAGTTTGTACCCAGATGCTTCAATGACTTTCCCAATATCACAAGGAGCAGAAGTGGAACTTGAACCTGGCGTTGCTGGTCCTTAGACTTCTGTTCTAACCATTAGGCTACTCCTTCATGGAAAAATCATTTCCCAACTCAAGTTATAATGAAGGCTGAAGGGAATTGTTCAAAGTCCCAGTCCAATCTGTACCCTGGCTTCCCAGGTTTACTACCTGCTTCTGTAACCACTAGGATACTCTTCTACTACCAGTCAAGTATCTAGTGCACTTAATGAGAGAACCTCAGACACATATACAGCTAGCTCTGGGGTGCTAGTATGGCAGCCTCTAAGTAAGAAGGAAACAATTACAGTGATTTGCCCACATTCTCATATAAGGTAATGAAAGTACTGTGAAAAGAGCCCAGTATTTACTCCTTAGCAGGAACAGCATTAGAGCAAGGGTTCCCAACCCTGTCCTCGGAACACACCCAACCAGTTGGGTTTTCAGGATATCTACAATGAATATGCATTGCCTCCATTCTATGCAAATTTATTTCATGCATATTCACTGTAGGTATCCTGAAACCCGACTGGCTTGCTGTGTCCTGAGAACTCAGTTGAGAATCCCTCCATTTGAGGGATGTAACTAGGGTGAATGCTCTGGACCTCTTTGCCACAGAGGACCCCAAGCCTCCCCACAGTTGAAGGAAAAACAAACAGCCTGCTAACAGACTTTGGACTCTCTGCCCTGGGCCCAACATGTCTAACATCAGCCCTGCACCCTAGTCTCTACCTATTTCTCTCATATTTATTCATGCCTGTCACATCCGTCGCTCCCTCCGGCTGCTCCTCCACGGGAAGCGGGAGCCGGCATCCGCCACGACGAAGGCCAGCTTTCTTGAGGCCACGGCAGGGTGCCGGGGCTCGCCGTGGTGATGGCCGCCCAGTCCGGGGCCGAGGCTGGCGATCGCGGCTGCCGGACTCTCGATCGCCGGCTATGGGGGCTGTGTTTGCGCCAGTAGGGGAAATGGCGCCGAGGCGCGATGGCCGGCGTCTTCTTCACTCTCGGGCGCGGGAACCCGAAGCTCCGCCTCAGAGGAGTTAGACTGGGAGGCCAGTACGGCAGTCCCGCCTGGGAGATCGGACAGAGCCAATCAGAAGGGTTCTGTCGATAGCCAGGTTCTGATTGGCTGGCTATGTCTACGGGGCTGGGTGGTTGAAGGAGCGAGCCTGTGATAGGACATTGCTTCAGGTTCTGTTTCCCGAGGCCAGTCTCCGTTTGTTCCTGTGATCAGTTGGTTTCCTGGTGCTTCTGGTTTTGACTTTTGGACTGTTCCTGGTTTACTCTGCTAGCCGCCTGCCTTGACCTCTTGCCTGACTCTGACTACTCTGCTAGCCGCCTGCCTTGACCTCTTGCCTGACACTGACTACGCTGTTAGCTGCCTGCCCTGAACTGTTGCCTGCTTGTGGACATCTCTATATTCCATCTGCCCTCTTCTCTCCTGGTCCCAGTCCAGGTCAGTCCGTCAACCCTGCGGTTCCTGAAGTCCCGTTGACCGCCTGCAGCTGGGGGCTCAACCCTTGGTGAACGGCGGTCGCCGCGGGTGAAGGTTTGGGGTTCCTCGGCTGTCCTTTGAGGTCCTTCGGGGCCTTGCGGGACCTATGGGCTCACCTTCCTTGCGGACAAGACAATGCCTTCATTTCTTTGAAGGCATGAATAAACATGTCGATAAAGATGAACTGGTTGGTGTAGTGTTTTCTTGATTTTCAGAAAGCTTTTGAAAATTCCTCATGAGAGATTCCTGAGAAAATTAAAGATTCATGGGATAGGAGGCAATGTTCTATTGTGAATTAAGAATTGGTTATTGGACAGAAAACAGAGAATAGGGTTAAATGGCCATTTTTCTCAGTGGAAGAGGGTGAATAGTGGAGTGCTGCAGGGATCTGTACTGAGAGAAGTGCTATTTAACATATTTATAAATGATCTGGAAATTGGAATGACGAGTGAGGTGATTAAATTTGCAGATGACACTCATGGACTGTGAAAAATTGCAGGTTGACCTTAGGAAATTGGAAGACTACAGCACCTAAGAAAAAGATCTAGGTGTCATTGTAGACAATAGGCTGAAATCTTCTGCCCAATGTGTGGCGGCAGCTGAAATCTTCTGCCCAGTGTGCGGTGGTGGCGAAAACAGCAAACAGGATGCTTGGAATTCTTAGGAAAGAGATGGTAAATAAGACCAAGAATACTATAATGCCTCTGTATTGCACTACGGTGTATCCTCACCTTGAGTACTACGTTCCAATTCTGGTCGCCATACCTCAAGAAAGATATAGCAGAATTAGAAAAGGTTCAAAGAAGAGCAACCAAAATTATAAAAGGGATGGAATTCCTTTCATATGATGAAAGGCTAAAGAAGTTAGGGCTCTTCTGGTTGGAAAAGAGACAGCTGAGGAGAGATATGATTGAGGTCTACAAAATCCTGTGTGTTGTAGAATGATTAGAAGTGAAGCAATTTTTTTTCTTTGCTCTTTCAAAAAGTACAGGGGCGTAGCTACGGGTGGGCCTGGGTGGGCCCAGGCCCACCCAATTTCAGTCCAGGCCCGCCCAGCGCCAGCGCCAGCTCCCATTGCCGGCCACTGCTGCTTTTCCTGATGAGCAGCAGTGGCCGGCGCTACAAAAAGAAGAAGCGCTCAGCTGACTGAGCTGAGCGCCAACGCTTCACTAAGGACGAGAAAAAAATGTTTTAAAAAAAATGCGGCACCGCAGGCAGCCTCGCAGCATTGGCTGCTGGCTCTGCAGGCTCCTCCCGTCTCTTACATCACTGCCCCTGTAGCGAAGCAGGGGCAGTGACGTAAGAGACGGAAGGAGCCTGCAGAGCCAGCAGCCAATGCTGCGAGGCTGCCTGCAGTGCCGCTTTTTTTAAAAAACATTTTTTCTCGTCGGGTTAGCGTTGGCGCTCAGCTCAGTCAGCTGAGCGCTTCTTCTTTTTGTAGCGCCGGCCCTGCTGCTCATCAGGAAAAGCAGCAGTGGCCGGCAATGGGAGCTGGGGCTGGTGGGCCTGAATGGGAGAGGGAAAATGGATGGCAGGATGGGGAGAAAGAGGAAAAATGGAAGGATGGGGAGAGAAAGAGGGAAAACAGATGGGAGGATGGCAGAGAAAGAGGGAAAATGGAAGGATGGGGAGAGAAAGAGGGAAAACAGATGGCAGGATGGGGAGAAAGAGGGAAAATGGAAGGATGGGGAGAGAAAGAGGGAAAACAGATGGGAGGATGGCAGAGAAAGAGGGAAAATGGAAGGATGGGGAGAGAGAGGGAAAATGGAAGGATGGGGAGAGAGAGGGAAAATGGAAGGATGGGGAGAGAGAGGGAAAATGGCAGGATGGGGAGAGAAAGAGGGAAAACAGATGGGAGGATGGCAGAGAAAGAGGGAAAACGGAAGGATGGGGAGAGAAAGAGGGAAAACAGATGGCAGGATGGGGAGAAACAGGGAAAATGGAAGGATGGCGAGAGAAAGAGGGAAAACAGATGGGAGGATGGCAGAGAAAGAGGGAAAACGGAAGGATGGGGAGAGAAAGAGGGAAAACAGATGGGAGGATGGCAGAGAAAGAGGGAAAACGGAAGGATGGGGAGAGAAAGAGGGAAAATGGAAGGATAGGGAGAGAAAGAGGGAAAACAGACGGGAGGATTGCAGAGAAAGAGGGAAAACAGACGGAAGGATGTCAGAGAAAGAGGGGAAATGGAAGGATGGGGAGAGAAAGGGAAAACAGATGGCAGGATGGGGAGAGAAAGAGGGAAAACAGATGGGAGGATGGCAGAGAAAGAGGGGAAACGGAAGGATGGGGAGAGAAAGAGGGAAAACAGATGGCAGGATGGGGAGAGAAAGAGGGAAAACAGATGGGAGGATGGCAGAGAAAGAGGGAAAATGGAAGGATGGGGAGAGAAAGAGGGAAGATGCTGGATGGAAGGGTAGGGAGAAAGAGGTGACACTGGACGGAAGGATGCAGAAAGAAAGAGGGGAGACTATTGGAAGGATGGGGAGAGAGAGGGGAGACACTGGAAGGATGGGGAGAGAAAGAGGAGAGGCTGCATGGAAAGGGGGAGTAGTGAAAGATTGGAGAATAAGAGGAAGGGGCATGGGGAGAACAAGGGTGAGAAAAAGATGAAAAGCCATAAGTAGATGAAGGAACTTAAAGAATGGATAGTAAGAATGAATTAAATCTGGACACAGAGAGAGGCAGAAAAATATTGAAGAAAGCAAAGAAAAAGGAGAGAAAAATGACAAATGGCCAGGAAACCCTGGCAGAAGAGTTAAGCGAAAACGAAGGAAAGCAGAATCTAGAGACAGGGAGCAACACAATGAGAAAAAGTAAATGGTCATACAACAAAGGTAAAGAAAATAATTTTATGTTTAATTTAGGGTAAAGTAATATGGTGTTAATAAAGTTTCAGAGACCAATACTTCCTTCCTTAGGTCAGGAGAGGATACCGTAACAGCATTATACTGACCTGAGGCAGGAGGTTTTGGCCTCTGAAAGCTCACTGAAAAGGATTAGGCTATTAAATAAATTGTCTGAAATCTGATGCACTGAAAAGCAGCACTTTACCCTGTGTGACAAATGCATCTGAGTGTGACTACATTTTGCTGGGGGGGGGGGGGGGGGGGGGGGGGGTAGAGAAAATTTTGTGCCCACCCACTTTGGGTTCAGGCCCACCCAAAATTGGCAGTCTGGCTACGCCACTGGTACAAAGACAGAGGACATTCAATGAGGTTACATGGAAATACTTTTAAAGCAAATAGGAGGAAATAGTTTTTCACCCAACAAATATTTGAGCTCTGGAACTCATTGCTGGAGAATGTGGTAACAGTAGTTAGCGTATCTGGGTTTAAAAAAAGGTTTGGACAAGTTTCTGGAGGAAAGTCCATAGTCTGCTATTGAGATAGACATTGGAAGCCATTACTTGCCCTGGGATTAGTATCATGGAATCTTGCTACTATATGGGTTTCTGCCATGTACTTGTGACCTGCATTGGCCACCGATGGAAACAGGATACTAGGCTACATGGACCATTGGTCTGACCCAGTATGACTGTTCTTATGTTCTTAAAAGGAGATACTGATTACAGGCAAGGGTTGTAGAGGTTGCTAAAGCTGAAATGCAAATAATTCGGGTCATTTATTTATTTATTGTTCATTTATATCCCACATTTTCCCACTCATGCAGGCACAATGTGGCTTACAAAAATTAGGCAAATATACAAACAAGCTAAAATACAGTGCAGAGGAGACAGAAGATAGACGGTGGGAAAAAATAACTAGCAACAGAAAGCTGAGCAGGGTGGGGAGCGGGAGGGGGTTATCAATTTGCGGAGTAACTATATGTATCACATATTTAGGAATGCTTATCTTGCTAAGAAATAAAATATAAAATAGATATACTGGGAATCTATTATTATTTTTATTTTCTTATCTCAGTAAATCACCCTGGACCAACTCTTAAAATGTTCATATAAATAGTCAGGGATCAATGACTGGCCCCTGGCTATTTATATGAATGTAAGAAATAAAATGCCTGAAAAACTGAAAATAATTTACTGCCATTATCAAGAACCAATCTGCCATCTTAGTGATGTTATATTTACGCTGACAACATCAGTATCTTTTTTTCCCCTTATCAGGTAATGACAATGTAGACCTGAAAAATATAACAGCATGCCTAGTTGAAAATTGGGTTAGTTCCCACAAGCTGAAAATTAATAAAGATAAAAACAAATTTTTATGGATTGGCCCTTTAGATAATATCAGGAACAATTTACTTCTGTCACTGGAGAACAACAGTTTGATGTGTCAGCTCGTGTTCTGGGGGTCCAGTTAGATAGCCAGCTTACAATGGAACAGCAGATCAGCAAAAATGAATAAAGAGCTCTTTTGGCTTATTAAGAAAGCTGAGAGCCATCTGAAAATACTTTGAAACTTTCATCTTTAGTTTGATTGTGCAAAAACCTCTACTTTCTCAAGTTGATTACTGTAACAGTGTATTCAGGTTGCTGTAAATCTCTTTTACAGAGACTACAGATGGTACAGAATACTGCCATTAGACCAATATTTGCAGTTCATAAATCAGATAACTTCATTGGCATTCAATTGAGGCCAGGGTGCAATTCAAGCTTTGTGCCATGGGATTCAAATTTTTGTGTGGCACTGCTCTGTCATATCTATTGACCCTAATTAACTTATCGGTAGGTAGAAATTCCCATTCTTCTTGTAGTCAAGTGTTGTTCCATTTTCCATTTATCACAGCGGTTAAGTCTTATAAACAATTGACTTCTTCCATTTCCTATTGAGCTCCTTATGTATAGAATTCCCTACCTATTCTCATAAGATATGAGAGGAATTACTATTTAAAAAATATCTGCAAACCTTTTATTTTGAAAGTTTATTTTATCTAGATGTTATTAGTTGTAGTTAATTCTTATCAAACCCATGTGTCTATTCATTGTTTACCTGGGTGCTGACTCAGTGAATTAATATCATGATCTGCATTGAACTGTGCAGGTAAATGCAGAATACAAGCCTCTAATGTAATGTAATGTAACACTACTTGGTGATTCATTCTCCTTGGAGAGCATGGATGAGATACCACACCGTGGGGCATACAGAGATCATGACAATTTGATCCATCCCTATTTCATAGTTTCCAGGCTCAAACACATCTTTTACAGAAAAGATGATTAAATTCCTTTGCAAAGAATTTTGACTCAGATGCAATGAGCAGACAGAAATATAGTTCTCTCACATAGTGGAACAGTAATACAAGCCAATAGTATATGTATGATAACCATCATTACCTGGGTTTATAGAGCACCTTTCATCCACGTGAGCATCCCAGTACAACTGGACTTATCGGAAAGAGAGACATGTCTTAAGTACCCACTTGCAACCATGGGAGTCTAGGAATATCCAAGAATGAGAAAGTGGGACATGGCTAAATTTTGGGGTCAAAGAGGAAGAAATGGCAACAGGGAAGTTAATTTTAGAAACCTTCATCACTATCTACACATGTGGAAGGTAGCATTATTACAAGTCACCTATGTGTGAAGGCCATATAGAGGGGCATAATTGAATGGGGCTGGCCATCTAGATGGCCGGCCCCGTAAAGCAGCACACCCGACCGCATTATCGAAACAAGATGGCTGGCCATCTTTTGTTTCAATAATATGGTCGGGGCCAGTCAAATCTCAACATCTGGCCCAGCGTTAGAGATGGCTGTCATCGGTTTCTGGCGATAATGGAAACTAATGGCGGCCATCTCAAACCTGGCCAAATCCAATGCATTTGGTCATAGGAGGAGCCAGCATTTGTAGTGCACTGGTCCCCCTCACATGCCAGGAGATCCAACCGGGCAATCTAGGGGGCACTGCAGTGGACTTCAGAAAAAGCTCCCAGGTAGATAGCTCCCTTACCTTGTGTGCTGAGCCCCTCAACCCCCCCCAAACCCACTATCCACAACTGTGCACCACTGCCATAGCCCTTATGGGTGAAGGGGGCACCTAGATGTGGGTACAGTGAGTTTCTGGTGGGTTTTGGAGGGCTCCCATTTACCACCACAAGTGTAACAGGTGGGGGGGGGGGGGATGGACCTGGGTCCGCCTGCCTGAAGTGCACTGCAGTACCCACTAAAAACAGCTCCAGGTACCTGCATTGTGCTGTCAGGGAGCTGGGTATGACATTTGAGGCTGGCATAGAGGCTGGCACAAAAATGTTTAAAAAATTTTTTTTGGGTGGGAGGAGGTTGGTGACCACTGGGGGAGTAAGGGGAGATCATCCCTGATTCTCTCCGGTGGTCATCTGGTCAATTGGGGCACTTTTTTGAGGCTTGGTCCTAAAAATAAATGGACCAAGTGAAGCAGGCCAAGTGCTCGTCAGAGCTGGCTTTCTTTTTTCCATTATCGGCTGAAGCCAGCCATCTCGTAACCACACCCCTGTCCCGCCTTCCGTACCCTGCCGACACGCCCCCTTTAACTTTGGCCGATCTGCAACGGAATGCAGTTGAAGCCGGCCAAAATCGCCTTTCGATTATACCGATTTGGCCGGGTTTAGGAGATGGCCGGCCATCTCCCGATTTGTGTCAGAAGATGGCCGGCCATCTCCTTTGAAAATAAGCAGGATAGGCACCTAACACTATCCTGTTTTATAAAGACTTGTAGGCACCTATGTGTCTTTATAATATATTAGGGTTAACGTGACAGAAATCATGTCTAGCTTGAAGGCATGGACATTTTATTGTCAGTTTTTAGAGAATAAAATATGCCAGTTTTGAAAATATGCATTTCTTAGACAGGAAACAGGGAGGGTGAGGTGAGGGGGAGGTTGGTCCTGGCATGAAGAAACAGGTGAGAAGGGGTACTGGTGGAGGATTTTGAAGAAACAGTGGCAGAATGTATGGCTGGCCCAAAGAGAGTTGTAAGAGATCATGTTATGGGTGAGGGGGTTAGATTGGAACACCATTGTGGTTTCTGCTGTAATTGACTTTACTTATGGTTTTGTTCTGAGAAACATTGTTGTTGTATTATGATTGGGCAAGCAGACCAATAAAGTTAAAAAGTGCATTTCTTATATTTTGATCAGGACAGGAGGAAATACATTTCTGTTTCTCGTTCTTCAGTATTCTACAGTTCTCAGAGTCTGGTTTCTTAGACTTTCCATTTCATTTTCTATCTGCATGTGTTTCTGATGTATAGTATTATTATTCTTTACTAGGTGATGGTCTGAGTTTTCTATTGTACTGTTGAGAGAGATTTTGTTAACAGCAGGCTGTGTGTAGGAATCTGTAGCAGACCTCTTTTCCCATCAGAAGTTGAATTTTGCAGTGCTGACTTTTCATAGGTGGGGTTGGTAAAGTTTGAGTTCTTGGACTTGGTGAAGCTATGGGATGGTAAGCTTGAGTGTCCATGCAATTGCAGAGTTTTGTGTTACTTTACACAATGACTGGCTGTGGAGGGAGTTTATATGGCTGCCACTGATGTGACATCAGAATATGAATAGAATTTTTTTTTTGTATGTTGAGTTGTGAAGTGAATAATCCTACTTCTCTGTGTCTGTTGATGAGAGAGTTTTGTTGGTTAGTCTGGAAATGTTCCATATGAATGAATGAATAATCATACTTTATCTGACCAATTTTCAAATGCATTTTCTAACTAGCCCATCTGTATATATTCAAAGACTATATGAATAATATCAGACCACTTAAATTGCTAGACAGCCTGATGTTATCTGTACATTTGTGAACCAGTTTATGGGAGGAACAAGGGCAGGATAAAAAACATTATCCAAATAGTGTTGATATTCACTCATTATCCATGTAAGTTATACATTTAGTTGAGGCTTGCCAAAGAGTAGGCTGAAACTAAAGAGACAGTGGAGTGGCTGTCCAGCATGATCTATATATTTAGTGTTGCTATCTATACTGATATGGATTAAGATAAGTGACAGTGTCTGTGTTTAACTTAAGCCAGTGATCATGATGGCTGAAAACAAATACCCTATGTGACTCATAGTGTAAGTCTGGCTCAAAAGATGAGGAGTGGCCTAGTGGTTAGGGTGATGGACTTTGGTCCTGAGGAACTGAGTTCAATTCCCACTTCAGGCACAGGCAACTCCTTGTGACTCTGGGCAAGTCACTTAACCCTCCATTGCCCCATGTAAGCTGCATTGAGCCTGCCATGAGTGGGAAAAGCGCGGGGTACAAATGTAACAAAAAAAAAAGTGCAAAAGTTACCTCTTGTGCTGACCTTATATATGTACTACCACTCAGTGCTCATCAAGCCTTTCATAAAATACTGTCCTAAGTCTAAAAGCATGAACTAAGGAGATGGCAATTCTATAAAAATGCACCTAATTTAGGCAGCTAGGGGGCACCTATGTGATGCCTATTCTATAAAGATATATTAACAGAACGGGTAAGATATGCAGCTATAATTAAGGTGCGAGTGAGAACTGGTGGAAATGCTTACACCTAAATTACTAAAACACATGTGTAAACTGTAGCATTCTAGAATTTACATGCATAACGGTGTATCTCACCCATTCTCTATGCATGTGTGCGCCCACCTGCAAACTGCGCAGCTTTTAGGTGCCTCTTTAGGAATTAGTGTTTTATGCGTGTATGTGCATACGTTCAGGTAAGTTATCCATGTTGTTGGTGCCCACTCTATAGAATTGCCTCCTAAACCTTTTCTTTGCCACCTACACACCCCTACAATGTAATACTTCACCTCCTCTGGGGTATGTGACTTGCGGGCTCATTTTTAAAGAGAGAAAAACATCTAAAAAGTGGCATAAAGCAGCATTTTGACGTTTTTCTCACAAAAATGTCCAAATCAGTATTTTTGAAATGTATTTTTAGACGTTTTTCTATGAAGCCCGTCAAAAGTACATCCAAATCTCAAGGGGGCATTTCAGGGGCGTGTTCAGGGTGGGATTGGGAGTCCCTAAAACTTAGACATTTTTCAGCCATAATAGAATAAAACAAAAATGTCCAGGACTAAAACGTAGACATTTTGAGCTAGACCTGTTTTTATAACGAATAAGGCACAAATACATGCCCTAAATAACCAGATGACCACTGGAGGGAATCGGGGGTGAGCTCCCCTTATTCCCCCAGTAATCACTAACCCCCTCCCATCCCCCCAAAATGTGGTGAAAAACATTACTTGCCAGCCTTTATGCCAACCTCAGATGTAATACTCAGGTCCATTAGAATAGCATACAGGTCTCTGGAGTAGTCTAGTAGTGGTGCAGTGCACTGCAGACAGGTGGACCCAGGCTCCCACCCCCCCTACCTGTTACACTCGCCAGAAACCCACTGTACCCACAAATAGGTGCCCCATTCACCCATAAGGGCTATGGTAGTGGTGTACAGTTGGGGGTGGTGGGTTTTGGGGGTTCAGCAGACAAGGTAAGGGAACAATGGTGAGATGTGTACCTGGGAGCCTTTTATGAAGTCCACTGCAGTGCTCTCTAGGGTGCCCTATTGCTGTCTTGGGGTGTCAGGGGGACCAGTCTACTAAAAATGCTGGCTCCTCCTACATTCCAATGGCTTGATTTTGTGCGTTTTGCACTTGGACTTTTTTTTTTAACGGACCCAAAAAAAAGTCCAAGTCACAAAATGTCCAAAAAACAAAACATCCAAATCATTTTCGAAAAAAAAGATAGACGTTTTTCTTTTTTGAAAATGACCTTCTTTCCTAAGTTGGACTTAGACGTCATTGAATATGCCCTTCCACGTGGTGCATTTCAAACTAGAAAAGAGCTTCTTTACCCAGTTAAATGGAGAAGGAATACAGTGCTGCCATTATTATTTTATTACTGCCCCAACTGCATGTGCTTAAATTGAGACAGAAAACTGTATATTTAATGATTGTTCCCTCCCACCACCCCTAGATGCATGACAGAGGGGGCAAGAGACAGAAGACAATATCTTGCAGAGTTGAAGCTGTGTCTTCCCTTTTGTGTGTATGCTTCTTATAAACATACACATTAATATGAGTTTCACATTAATGGCCCCGTTTACTAAGCTGCACTAGAGACGCGTTAGTGCTTTTAGCGCGTGCTAACCATTAGTGCGTGCTAACTAAGTGCCCACAATCAGTGGCGTCGCGAGGGCAGCTGACACCCGGGGTGGGTCGCCGCTGCGCACCCCCCCCGGGTGCAGCGCGACGCACCCTCCCCCCTCCGTAGCGCAACAACCCCCCCGCCCGCGAGAACATACCTGGAAGGCGGTGAGGGGCAGGTGGGAGGGCCAATCCGCCGAGTGCACGCCGCTGGGGGGGGGGGGTGTCGGCGCCTCACTGGTTCCTTGCTCTCTCTGCCCCGGAACAGGAAGTAACCTGTTCCGGGGCAGAAAGAGCAAGGAACCAGCGAGGCGCCAACACCCCCCAGTGGCGTGCACCCAGGGCGGACCGCCCCACCGCCCCCCCTTCCTACGCCACTGCCCACAATATTTCTATGGGCGCCTACACAGTTAATATGCACTAATTTTGTGCCTACGCTAAAATTCTAGCACACCTTAGTAAACAGAGCCCTAAGTTTTATTTTTCAAGTTTTAAAATGTTGATTTTATCCTACTAGGAGGATCTGTCTAGAAGTCTGTATGAAAATGCTTAAAAGGTTAATTTTAAACAGTATTCTTCAGATCTTCTTATAACTAGTACTGCTACAAATCATTTCTATAGCGCTATCAGTCGTACGCAGCGCTTCACAATTGCAGATAAACTTTCTCAGTAGGGCTTTAAATCTCACGTTTGAAAATCATTTTATGTTTGTCTCTAATTTATGGTTGTGAATGTATGAGTGGGAAGTTCTTCTATGTGTGTCAACTTTACATCCCTAGGTAGGATACTTTACCCTGCATCCCCTTATCGCACATGTGCCAAGAAACCTAGTCTTACTGACAATCAGATGGATGAACCCTTTCCAACAGATTGAATGAAATGTGATCAAGAAGAAGATGCATGGAGTAAATTAAAAAAAAACCTCTTCCTATATTAAGGATTAGATTCAGTACATTGTTATCTAAATTAGACACGGATCAGGTGTATTCTATAAAAATGCACATAACCCATAGGAACACCCCTTGAATGCTACCTAAACATGTCCCCCCCCCCCAAAAAAAAATATGTGTCCTAGGATTTATGTGCTCTTACAGAATACAATCCATATGTAAATCCCAATTAATGTCAATTAATGCCAATAATTGGTCATTAACAGCTGATTACTGGCACTTATTGGCTCATTAATCAATTAAGTTGCATGCACAACTTTAGTTGCTATATATAGAATCCTGTGGTTGGTGCTAAAAGTTTAGGTACCTAAATTTAGTTAGAATTTTTAGCTGAATTTAGCAACTTAAGGGGTTATTTTACTAAAGTATAGAATTTATTTATTTAGATTTTGCTCACACCTTTTTCAGTAGTAGCTCAAGGTGAGTTACATTCAGGTACTGTGGCTATTTCTCTGTCCCAGGAGGGCTCACAATCTAAGTTTGTACCTGAGGCAATGGAGGGTTAGGTGACTTGCCCAAGATCACTAGGAGCAACAGCGGGATTTGAAGTGGCCACCTCTGGGTTGCAAGATCAGTGTGCTAACCACCAGGCCACAGAATGCACAAATTCTGTTAGCCTGTCCTAAATGCTAAGAAGCCCATTTTAAACCTTTGGACTGATTAGCCTTTAGCACATGCTAATTCCATTAGTGTGCTCAAAGTTTTTTTTCTTTTTCTTTTTCTTTTTTTTTTTATTTTCAAATTTTAATAATTACAATATTCAATAAATCTTGAATAAAATACACGAAATATGCAACATCATCATAGGGAAACAATAATACAAAGAGAAATAGAAAAAAAACTCTTATCGACCACAATTTAGGAACTGATGCAAGAAAAAGACATTAAATTATAAGCTAATATAACAAAGCCTATTCTCTAATTGTTAAACAAGACTGAACCATGCTCTGTTGACTTAATCCAAGTTACTATACAGTGTTACATTCAGGATTAAATTTTCACAATTACACTCTCTTTGCTTAATAAAAAATCCTCTAACTGCTTAGGTTCAAAAAATTGATATTGCGTGCTCAAAGTTTTAATAAAAGGGCCTCTAAGTTTTTCTTGAAAATTGTCCTCAATTTAAAAATTTAGGTCTGAAATATATTTGCCTAGATTTAGACACCTGAGTTAGGTGTGCAGGGCTGAAAATCAGTGTTACATACGTAACATTTCCCCCCATCTTTATCTGTCCTCATAACTGTCCAATTTTAAGGCATCTAAAATTTAAATAACAAATGATAACAGCATCCTATATTTAGGAACTCAGATCCAGTAAGTTTTCAAAGAGGCTAATTTAGTTGCATAAACTTATTGTATACATATTCACCTACAATGATCTGCCCAAGGCCACAGACCGAGTCAAGTAGAGGGATCTGAATTTATATTTCAGGAAACATGTATGTAAATACATCTTATGAATATTCATTAGGGATATCTTGAAAACTGAACTGGTTAGTGGTTCTCCATGGTTACAGTTTGACATCCCTGTTCTAAATCATTTGATTCAGTTCCTCACTTTCATACAATGCAGTGAGAAAAGGGTTCCAACCCCAGTGCTTGCTTCAGTGGAGCAAGAAGTATCTCAAACAGAGTTATAAACAGAGGAGATTAGAACCATGAGAAACCTGAGAAAATGACAAAGACATAGGCCATTATGAGAGACCCTTGTAAGGGTTTGTGTTATTGTACCTTCTGTACATTGTAATTGCTACCTTTTGAATCTAGAGAAACACAGACTCCTTTACCAGGGACCTGATGTTGCAACCCCAAACCCTGCAAAAAACATGCTCAGCATCTTGTAGCAAAATTCCACCATACCACAAGAGTACTAACTTCGAAAACTCAAATAGCAACAACCCTACCTATGAAAAAGCAATATTGCAATTATTACACCATATTCTGGAACACCATTGCATCTCCAACTGGAAGATGCAAAACAAGGAGGATACAATGAATCCAGAAAACCTCATTGTAGTTACGCAGACCCTCACTGAACATGGAATTTGTGTCCAACAGTTAGAAAAGAAATAGAAACATGCAGACAAAAACTGAAACGGAAACCTCAAAAAACTGCTTAAGAAATAGAAGCAAAAATGCTTTTCTTTTAGTATTGTGCAAAGCCCAGAGATGTTACGAATGCATATTTCCCAAAGCTGACAGAGAAAGTGAAAAACTTTCCACAAAAGAACTACAATCCCAGGGGACAGGAGAAACAGCAATTGTAGTAGCAAAGTGTGTCTTTCCTTTTACCAGCTTATTTATTACTGTAGAAACATAAAAACAAAACTTCTTTCCTCTACCTGGGTATACTTCTTGATTCTAAATTGTCCTTCTCAGAATAAGTTTCATCTGTTTTAATAGCAGGTTTTTCAGCTCTGTGTCAGCTGTGTTCTGTCCATAGCTACCTAGACAATGACTCATTACACCCCTTATTTCATGCTTGTATCACATCCTGTCTCAACTACTGTAATTCTTTGTATACTGGAATTCTTAAGCATGACCTGAAGAGACTGCAAACTCTGCAAAATATGGTGGCATATGTGTTGTGCCATGCTAGATGCTGAGATCATGTTTCTGATCTGTTTCACTATTACTCTGTCAACTTCATTGGTTACCTGTTCAATTTAATACTGTCACTTATTCACAGTGCTTTTTTTGTAGAAAAAAAGGTGCCGGTACTCATTGTGGGCGGGGTCACCACACATGGCACCGCCCCTATTATAGCCACACCCACATTAGCCACACCCCTTATACCAGCCATGGCGCATATAAACAGACATCATTGAAAATATTATACTAGTATAGGAGAAAAAATAATGTGATTTTTTTTCATTATAAATAATTTCTGTAAGCTGTTACAGTTCCAGTATAACCAGTGCAAAATAAGACAAATTCCAAACACTAAAATGAAAATAAAATGATTTTTTCTACCTTTGTTGTCTGGTGACTTTGTTTTTCTATCCATATTGGTCCCAGTCTCTGATTCTGCTGCTCTCTATCTGTTCTCTTAACTCCGTTTCCAGGGCTTCCTTTCCATTTATTTCTTTACTTTCCTCCTTTCTTCTTCTTTTGTTGCCCTGCATCCATAAGTAAAAGCTGGGTCCTCCTCCATGGAATTGACTGGAGGAGGTATAACATGGATCCAGCTTTTGCCTATTTTCTCCATCCATGTGCAGTTTTTCTCCTCTTCCCTTTCCCTCATCTCCATCCATGCGCATCTTCTTTTTTCTTTCCTCCCCTCCATTCATGTCCAGCACTTCTCCTCTCTCTTCCCCTCCATCCATGTCCAGCATTTCTCATCTCTCTTCCCTCCTTTATATCCATATAAAGCAATAATTCTCTCTCCCCTCTCCTCCATCCAAGCCAGCATTTCTCCTCTCTCCTAGCCAACTCCTCCATCCATGTCCAGCAATTCTCCTCTATCTCCTGCTCTCCTCTCCATCCATTTCTAGCATTTCTCCTCTCTCTCCTCCCCTCCATGTCCAGCAATTCTATCTTCCCTGCCCTCCCCTCCATGATCAGCAATTATCTCATCCCTGCCCTCCCATCAATGTCCAGCAATTCTCTCTCCCCTGCCCTTCTCTCCCATCCCATGTCCAGCAATTCTCTCTCCCCTGCCCTTCCCTCCCATGTCCAGCAATTCTCCCATCCCATGTCCAGCAATTCTCTCTCCCTTGCCCTTCCCTCCCATCCCATCCTATGTCCATCAATTCTCTCCCTTGCCCTTCCCTCCCATCCCATGTCCAGCAATTCTCTCTCCCCTGCCCTTCCCTCCCATGTCCAGCAATTCTCTCTCCCCTGCCCTTCCCATGTCCAGCAATTCTCTCTCCCTTGCCCTTCCCTCCCAGCCCATCCAATGTCCAGCAATTCTCTCTCCCCTGCCCTTCCCTCCCATCAATGTCCAGCAATTCTCTCTCCCTGCCCTTCCCTCCCATCCCATGTCCAGCAATTCTCTCTCCCCTGCCCTTCCCTCCCATGTCCAGCAATTCTCCCATCCCATGTCCAGCAATTCTCTCTCCCTTGCCCTTCCCTCCCATCCCATCCTATGTCCAGCAATTCTCTCCCTTGCCCTTCCCTCCCATCCCATGTCCAGCAATTCTCTCTCCCCTGCCCTTCCCTCCCATGTCCAGCAATTCTCTCTCCCCTGCCCTTCCCATGTCCAGCAATTCTCTCTCCCTTGCCCTTCCCTCCCAGCCCATCCAATGTCCAGCAATTCTCTCTCCCCTGCCCTTCCCATGTCCAGCAATTCTCTCTCCCCTGCCCTTCCCTCCCATCCCATGTCCAATTCTCTCTCCCCTGCCCTTCCCAAGTCCAGCAATTCTCTCTCCCTTGCCCTCCCATGTCCAGCAATTCTCTCTCCCCTGCCCTTCCCTCCCATCCCATGTCCAGCAATTCTCTCTCCCCTGCCCTTCCCTCCCATTGATTTCCAGCAATTCTCTCTCCCCTGCCCTTCCCTCCCATCCCATGTCCAATTCTCTCTCCCTTGCCCTTCCCTCCCATCCCATGTCCAATTCTCTCTCCCTTGCCCTTCCCATGTCCAGCAATTCTCTCTCCCTTGCCTTTCCCTCCCATCCCATGTCCAGCAATTCTCTCTCCCCTGCCCTTCCCATGTCCAGCAATTCTCTCTCCCCTGCCCTTCCCTCCCATTGATTTCCAGCAATTCTCTCTCCCCTGCCCTTCCCTCCCATCCCATGTCCAATTCTCTCTCCCCTGCCCTTCCCATGTCCAGCAATTCTCTCTCCCTTGCCCTCCCATGTCCAGCAATTCTCTCTCCCCTGCCCTTCCCTCCCATCCCATGTCCAGCAATTCTCTCTCCCCTGCCCTTCCCTCCCATTGATTTCCAGCAATTCTCTCTCCCCTGCCCTTCCCTTCCCTCCCATCCCATGTCCAATTCTCTCTCCCTTGCCCTTCCCATGTCCAGCAATTCTCTCTCCCTTGCCTTTCCCTCCCATCCCATGTCCAGCAATTCTCTCTCCCCTGCCCTTCCCATGTCCAGCAATTCTCTCTCCCCTGCCCTTCCCTCCCATCCCATGTCCAATTCTCTCTCCCTTGCCCTTCCCATGTCCAGCAATTCTCTCTCCCTTGCCTTTCCCTCCCATCCCATGTCCAGCAATTCTCTCTCCCTTGCCCTCCCATGTCCAGCAATTCTCTCTCCCCTGCCCTTCCCTCCCATCCCATGTCCAGCAATTCTCTCTCCCCTGCCCTTCCCTCCCATTGATTTCCAGCAATTCTCTCTCCCCTGCCCTTCCCTCCCATCCCCATGTCCAATTCTCTCTCCCTTGCCCTTCCCATGTCCAGCAATTCTCTCTCCCTTGACTTTCCCTCCCATCCCATGTCCAGCAATTCTCTCTCCCTTGCCCTCCCATGTCCAGCAATTCTCTCTCCCCTGCCCTTCCCTCCCATCCCATGTCCAGCAATTCTCTCTCCCCTGCCCTTCCCTCCCATTGATTTCCAGCAATTCTCTCTCCCCTGCCCTTCCCTCCCATCCCATGTCCAATTCTCTCTCCCTTGCCCTTCCCATGTCCAGCAATTCTCTCTCCCTTGCCTTTCCCTCCCATCCCATGTCCAGCAATTCTCTCTCCCCTGCCCTTCCCATGTCCAGCAATTCTCTCTCCCCTGCCCTTCCCTCCCATCCCATGTCCAATTCTCTCTCCCTTGCCCTTCCCATGTCCAGCAATTCTCTCTCCCTTGCCTTTCCCTCCCATCCCATGTCCAGCAATTCTCTCTCCCTTGCCCTCCCATGTCCAGCAATTCTCTCTCCCCTGCCCTTCCCTCCCATCCCATGTCCAGCAATTCTCTCTCCCCTGCCCTTCCCTCCCATTGATTTCCAGCAATTCTCTCTCCCCTGCCCTTCCCTCCCATCCCATGTCCAATTCTCTCTCCCTTGCCCTTCCCATGTCCAGCAATTCTCTCTCCCTTGACTTTCCCTCCCATCCCATGTCCAGCAATTCTCTCTCCCTTGCCCTCCCATGTCCAGCAATTCTCTCTCCCCTGCCCTTCCCTCCCATCCCATGTCCAGCAATTCTCTCTCCCCTGCCCTTCCCTCCCATTGATTTCCAGCAATTCTCTCTCCCCTGCCCTTCCCTCCCATCCCATGTCCAATTCTCTCTCCCTTGCCCTTCCCATGTCCAGCAATTCTCTCTCCCTTGCCTTTCCCTCCCATCCCATGTCCAGCAATTCTCTCTCCCCTGCCCTTCCCATGTCCAGCAATTCTCTCTCCCCTGCCCTTCCCTCCCATTGATTTCCAGCAGTTCTCTCTCCCCTGTCCTCCCCTCCCATTATTTCCAGCGATTCTCCACCTCTCCCCTGCCCTCCCATCGACGTGCAGCGATTTTTCCGTCCCTCCCCTGCCCTCACCTCTCCCATATCCAGCGATTCTTCATCCCCCAGCGTCCTCCTTCACTGCCTGCCAGCCAGCGTCGGACTCAGAAGCGAACGGTGCAGGCAGCGATTGGCTGGCAGCGTCGTAGCTTCCCTCTGCAAGTCCCGCCTACAACTTCCTGTTTACGCATAGGTGAGGGCAGGGGAGGGACGGAAAAATCGCTGCACGTCGATGGGAGGGCAGGGGAGAGGTGGAGAATCGCTGGAAGTAATGGGAGGGGAGGAGGAGAAAAAGGTGCCGGTACGCCGTACCGTTGCGTACCGGCACAAAAAAAGCACTGCTTATTCATAAAGCTGTACATACCGGCATTCCCACCTATTTATCATCCCTTACCATTCCTTATGTTCCTACCCATTTCCTTGGCTCAATAAATGACTTTAGACTAGTATTACCTGACCCTTCTCAAGCCTGCTGGGAATCTACTAGGCACAGTGCATTTTATTTCTTGGCACCATCACTTTGGAATGCCCTACCACTTTCCACATGTTCCAAGCTGTTTTATACGCACCATAGATCAGCTATAAAATCTCACACTTTTTTACTAGCTTTTCTCACTTAGTCCAGGAGGAAAATGGTTTGAGGTGGATAGCTGGGCTGTTGACTGGTTGAGGCCAGGATCTCTGTGCAAGAACATAAACTGATAATTTTGCTGAATTGACCGTTAAAATTTTGTGTGTATTGTGACTTTTTCTACCACCTTATGGAGTTCTTGTCAATCTTTTAGATTTATTTTATGTATTGTAAACTGCCTTGACATGTATCCATATTAGGCAGTATTTTAAGTTCAGTAAATGATAAACAATAAACAATTATGTCAGTAAAGAGGCATGTTTTCAAAGCACTTAGACTTCCAAAGTCTAAGTGTTTTGAAAATGAACCCCAACGTATCCTAAATCTGAATCTGAGAAAAAGAGAATGAGGTAGATAAAATGAGAGTGTGTATGACTGTTTTTGTTTCTACAAGGATGAAGAAAGGAAGCCAGGCCTGGGGAATATGATGCTTCTGAATGAATCAATTAGCAGCTCAAGGAACTGTGTCATCCTCAGTTTGATACATTGTTGCCTCTGGCTGCAGTATATTCTCTTGGCTGCTCACTCAAGAGCTTGTCCATTGGACACTGAGAAGGCTTGCTGATAAAGTTTCTTTGCTGCATCAGGTGCGATATGTCTCTGTGATGGAAATTTCTGGAATGCGGAATCCGGGCCTCTGCCACAAGCTTTGATGTTATTCACATAAGGCATTGTCCAGTTCTTTGTGGGATGATCTTGTGTTTCAAAGGCCAATGGAATGTCAATCACTGCAACAATATTCAGTATCTTCCATGTTTAATTATCTATTTGCATCATTTAATTAGGTTTTTATTCTTTTCAACTGAATGGAATATTGGAAAGAAATTATACATAGCGGGATGAAAAATATCTCTCTGTTTGGGAGCAAAATAATTGTTTGAAATTTATTGGAACAAGGCCAAATTTGGCATGGGGAAATACTGGTGAAAATAAAAATACATGAAGGTCAAAATGGGTCAGATTGGACTAGGGGTTCCAGTGAAATAAAGCCCTCATAAAAGGGTTCAGTGTGTTTCTACGGTAGTAAAAGGGCAACATGGAAGGAAGAAAGAGTTAATTAAAATGGGGGAATAATCCCTGGGTGGTTGTAAATGAATAATCTGGAACTATTAGACAAAAAGAAATAAAACTACCTACAATATCTAATTCCTGGCACAATCTTTGAACAGATGATTTTTTTTTCTGTATTTGTTTTACTGCACTGACATATGTTTGAGAACTCAGGCACACAAAACATATTGGCAAATAACCACTTTGGATACCTAGTTCTATTAATTGTGCTGCTACTGATTCTACACACTTATTTATCCCCTCAGACCCCTTTAACTGTCAATAATATACCTCTGTGCCTGCCACATGCAGCTTGAATTCTGATTATTTTCAGTCCTGCCCTTCTGGAAGTCTGTTCTAGATGCTCATCACCCTCTCAGTGTTAGAGTATTTTCTCGCATTCCTAGGTGCGAGCTCTGTGGATGCTGTGGGAGAAAACTCCTTGATTGTGTCCAGGGAAGGATAATTTTTGTTCGGTTTAGCACCCCCAATCATTTTGAAAAATTGGCTCCGACGCTCACATTCCTTCTGCATCTTTTTTCTTCCTAATTCTTCTGATCACACCTTGTCCTTGAGCTTTGAAAACTATAAACATTAAGTTATGTGAATAAGATGTGTGTACACACATTGTTTATAGCATAATGCATATTGTTTAAGTGCCAAATGGTTTATTTGCTACTAAAAGAAATTACCTAAAGCAAAATGTGAGAAAACAAAATAAGAATGAGTTGGTTTTATTTCTCCCTTGGGCAGCTGACTTTCCAAAATGCTTGCTGAAAGAACAGTGAAGGGGGTTTGCTAATTGTGATTAATACCTGCTTTGACCAATAGCATTTTCCCTCTGTGTGTATGGATGTGTGTCTGCTAGACCCAGACTTTGTAATTGTAAAGATTTACATGAATAACAGGAAAGTCTCTCAGTGCCAGGAGATTCATGCTGTGGCGGGATACTGTCCAGCAAGACCACAGGGACTTGGAGGCAGGATGTTTGAACAATAGCCTCCCTAGTTTTAGTAGATGTTCAGATTATTGCAAAGCTTGTTGGCAAGACATGGTCAGTCTGGGTGTTGAATGAAGTGTGGGATCTTGTATGCTCACCTATCCATTACAGGCACCAACCAAAGAAGAAGACAATGAAAACTGACCTGTACAAGAAGAGATATCTTCAAAGCATACATGCTTTTACCAATGCAGAAAGGAATAACAGGGGGAAAACTAGACCGGCCAAATTATTTATTGCATTTGTATCCCACATTTTCCCACCTATTTGCAGGCTCAATGTGGCTTACAGAGTTTTGTTATGACATGTTCATTCCAGGATGTCAGATACACTTACTTAGTATCTGTACACTTACAATTAGTAATGTACAGAGATAAAGTAAGGAAAAAGAGAAGGAAGGTATTAAGCAGGATAGAGTAGAAGGTGGCCTTTAATAACTGGGTGGGTTGGTGAAGTAGTTTTGTAAAGTTATGGGTTCTCTTTGTAGGCCTTGTTGAAGAGGTGTGTCTTCAGAGATTTGCGAAAGTTCGTTATTTTGTCAATGGATTTCAGGGCTGTAGGTAATGCATTCCACAGCTGCGTGCTCATATAGGAAAAGGAGGTGGAGTGTGTCAGCTTGTATTTTAGTCCTTTAAAGCTGGGAAAGTGTAGATTGAGAAATTTGCGGGCTGATCCTATGGCGTTTCTGGGAGGCAGGTCCACAAGATTTAGCATGTAGATTGGGGCGTCTGCGTGGATGATTTTGTGTACAATCATGCAGATTGCCATTTTACAGTATCACTATGTTACAGTACTAAGGCTAATCAAAATGCTTGTTCTATCCTTTCCATTTAAAATCTTATTTAATTTTCCAATTCATAATGGTATTTTAATAATGTCTCCCTACATATTGATACCAACAGACATTCAGCATTGAAAAAATATAATGAAATTCTTAAAGGTCACTGTTTCTCAACCCTTTCCTAGAGGCACACCTAGCTGATTGGGTTATCTCATGAATATGCATGAGATAAATGTGCATATATTGGAGGCCCAATGTATGCAAATCTATCTTTTTCAAATTCACTATGGTAAGAGAGGTTGAGAAGCAGGTATAGGTAACAGGATAAGCATTCAGCACCATGGAAAGCTACTTCAGAGCAGGGATCAGGGGGAGTTCCACTTCTCATTACATCTCAGCTGTAAGAATGGAGTAGTAACAAACTATGACTGCAATAACAGGTAAATGCAAAGGACATCTTGATGATATTTTAATTTATAAAGGATTTCTACACTACTACAAGTTACCTTATGCACGTAAACACAATTAGATGCATATCATATGTATTCTGTTCCATTTCCTATTTAGAATTTAAAAAAATATCTCTGTTGCAAATGAGAAAGTAGAACTGTGTTCTTTATGCTTGGTATTGGCAATTGATGATGCTATGAACAAGGAGAACAAATCATAGCTGATCAATATAGATGAAGGGTCCTTAACCCAGTCCTTAGGACACGCCTAACCATTTAGGTTTTCAGGATACCCACAACGAATATGCATGAGATAAATTAGTATGCATTGCCTCTATTGTATGCAAATGTATCTCATGCATATTCATTGTGGGTGTCCTGGAAACCTGACTAACTAGGTGTGTCCCGAGGACTGGGATGAGAACCCGTGACCTAGGTGTACTGAGCATTAACACAGAGAATAAAATATGACATGAGAAAACTATGCAGATGTAATTTGGAAATCATGCAGAAAGGATATTTATCAAACCTATGTATGATTGTTTCACAGAGGAGCCTTACTAGTGCTGAAATGCTTGAACTGTGGAGCTCTTTCATGAAGAGTGATTAGAACAAACAGGCCAGCTGCAGGACAGGAAACAGCAGCAGTGTTAACACAAGGATTTCCATGGGGGTCCAGGATGGGTTGCTGCACAACAGAGAGCAATTTAAGTGTACGTCATGTGATAAATCAAATGAGCAAGTTCTCATTTCAAAGCAGCAGGAGCAGGAGCAGGATCATGGAGAGAAAACCCAGGGGAAGTAAATTCCATGCAGTAGGGTTCTGCCTTTGAAGGTTGAAGTCAAAACAGAACCATGTGATGCTACTGGGATTGTTGAGTTCTCCATGGGAAAGATTATATTATCTGGCAGTGTCATGTCTAATTATGAGTATACACACATGCAGACAGTTTGTGATAACACATTAAATATATAATTGAATTTCCTATTGTAAAAATGTCAAACTATATCCAAAGTTAGAAAATGGAATATTCATAGCCTACATTATCATAATGGTGAATGCCCATTAAAGCCGTAAACTGGCAGCCATGTTTAAAATCTCAAAATATTTTAAAGGTTAAAATAATATTTTCTAAAAGAGCCAGTCACCATGTTAATTGGCTTTATCACAATGACTGCCAACCTGGACCTGCATTAGATGCCTGGCCATGGGTTCAGGACATGTGGAGAGGTATAATCAAAAGGGACGCCCAAGTTTTGCTGAGGACGTCCTCGCAAAATGTCCCGATGGAGGGGCAGGGAAACCCGTATTATCAAAACAAGATGGACGTCCCTCTTTCGTTTCGATAATACGGTCGGGGACACCCAAATCCTGAAATTTAGGTCATCCTTAGAGATGGTCATTCCAAGATGTGGTCATTTCTGATTTTCGGCGATAATGGAAACCAAGGACGCCCATCTCAGAAATGACCAAATGCAAGCCCTTTGGTCATGGAAGGAGCCAGCATTCGTAGTGCACTGGTCCCCCTGACATGGCCAGGACACCAACCGAGCACCCTAGGGGGCACTGCAGTGGACTTCATAAATTGCTCCCAGGTACATAGCTCCCTTACCTTGTGTGCTGAGCCCCCCAAATCCCCCCAAAACCCACTACTCCCAACTGTACACCACTACCATAGACCTTACAGGTGAAGGGGGCACTTAGATGTGGGTACAGTGGGTTTCTGGTGGGTTTTGGAGGGCTCACATTTACCACCACAAGTGTAACAGGTGGGGGGGATGGGCCTGGGTCCACCTGCCTGAAGTGCACTGCACCCACTAAAACTCCTCAAGGAACCTGCATACTGCTTTTATGGACCTGAGCATGACATTTGAGGCTGGTGTAGAGGCTGGCACAAAATATTTTTAAAGATTCATTTTGAGGGTGGGTGGGGGTTAGTAACCACTGGGGGAGTAAGTGGAGGTCATCCCCGATTCTCTCAGGTGGTCATCTGATCAGTTTGGGCACCTTTTTGTGCCTTGGTCGTAAGAAAAACAGGATCAAGTAAAGTCGTCCAAGTGCTCATCAGGGATGCCCTTTATTTTTCATTAAGGGTCGAGGTCATCCATGTGTTAGGCATGCCCAAGTCCCGCCTTCGCTATGCCTCTGACATGCCCCCATGAACTTTGGTCGTCCCTGCGACGGAAAGCAGCTGGGGACGCCCAAAATTGGCTTTCGATTATACCGATTTGGGCGACCCTGTGAGAAGGACGCCCATCTTCCGATTTGTGTCGAAAGATGGGCGTCCTTCTCTTTCGAAAATGAGCCTGCTAGTGTCCCTCACTCATAGTTGCTGAGCCCCCTGCTTTGAAGAGTATTAGTTAAATAAAACATCTGAGGAAACAATAAGCTTTTGTGTTATTTTGTATCATTTAAAACTGGGCTGTCAAACATATGGCTCCCTTCAGCCCATTATCCAATACTGCCTTGTCTAAGGTTCCCTACAAGTCCCCTGCACTTCCCTGATTTTACTTCTGCATCCTACTGGGCCCACAGTGGCAGCAACAGTAATAAAACATATGCATCAGTACCAACTGCGGAGCCTTTGAACCTGTGCCTGACTCATAGTTTCCGAGGAGGTAGGAATAGGTGATGGCCTGAGCACAGAAGATCAAAGTTTCTGAAGCCCATCAACGACAGTCCTGATTTCTTTCTTCAGCATATCCAATACTAAGCACATGTCTGCTGATGCTTTCTGAGAACTCCTTGCTGCTAGAAAATATCTAACTCACATTTGGTAAATTAGCTAGCTAAAATAATTGCTTTGAGCATTCAAAAAAGCAAAGACTATTATTTCCTAGGCTTATGTCTGCAGGTAAATAGAATAATTCTTGTGTAATAAAATTGGCTAATTTGTTTGAAATCAGAACACCTCCTAATCTCTGCATTCTGATTTTTTCCTTAA
The DNA here is from genome assembly GCF_901765095.1 of Microcaecilia unicolor. Lineage (NCBI taxonomy): Eukaryota > Metazoa > Chordata > Amphibia > Gymnophiona > Siphonopidae > Microcaecilia > Microcaecilia unicolor. The sequence goes on from NC_044038.1 coordinate 51,871,161, forward strand.
AGGACCCATTTGGGAACCCCCCCCCCCAAAAAAAAAACAAACAAACACATACTAGTTGAAAAACAGGAACAAAATCTTTAGCATATTTGAAATCATTGTTAGAAAGCAGCAAACTACAGCCCCTCCCCACCTCCCACACACACAGTGTGTAAGTGGAAGTTTACCCAAAATCTAGGGAATACTATATATATGGTGCCTACTGTTGGGGCCCTTTTACTAAAGGGTTGGTCGCACCAATTTGGAACCAACCCAGGAGCCCGGTGTTAGTTCCCACCCCCAGCGCACACCATTTCCATGTGTTTATCCAGCAGTAATTGCTGCCCAGTTACCGCCAGGTTACAGCAGGAGCCCTCACTGCCACTGCAATGGATGGCGGTAAGTGCTCACCCCTGAAATGGCTGCATGGCAAGTGGTTCACTTACCGCATGGCCATTTCTTTTTGAGGAAAAAAAGACAGCCTATTGCCTGCTGTGGTAAAAGGGGGCCTCAGCGCAGACTCTAGCGCAGGCCCCCTTTAACTGCAGCTTAGTAAAAAGACTCCATTATGGGCTATCTCCAATTTTTCAGTGCAGAAAAGCATTATAATGGAAGCAAGGCCCTGAAATGGGCCAAAATGGCAGATCCGTGTGGAACTACACTTATACGCCCAGTTATAGAATAGTGCCTTAGGGGTCCTTTCACAAAGCCATGGTAAAAAGTGGCCTGCCGTAGTGTACATGTATCTTTTTTCATGCACGCTGGGCCACCTTTTACCGCAGCTGGAAAAAGGCCATTTTTAATGGGCTGGGAAATGGGCATCCACAAAAATTAAAAGTAGCGTGCACCTATTCACGGCCTTAGCCCTTACCACCAGCTATTGACCTAGCAGTAAGGGCTCATGCACTACCCGAATGCAACACCCCTCTGTATGAAACTTCATTGGCTCCCTATTAGAGACTGAGTCAGCTTTAAGGCCATCACACTAATACACAAGATCATCCACGGAGTATCACCAAGTTACATGGTCAATCTATTAGATCTTCCATCCAGAAACAGGTCACCATCTTCATGGACATACCTTAACCTGCACCTCCCAATTGCAAAGGACTAAAGTATAAAACATATCATGCATCTAACTTCCCCTACCTAGGATCCCAACTCTGGAATACTCTACTCAGATACATTCGATCAACTAGTGAATACCTTCCCTTTAGGAAACTATTGAAAACCCATCTATTCAAACAGATTTACCCAAATGACTTGACCTACCATAAGCAAACATAGGCAACCCATCCATTTACCGGTTCATCTAATCATTAACAACAATGGCTCAGAAATTACCTCCTACCAATCTTCTTACCCTCCATGTTCTTCCCCTACCTCTTCTTCATCGCTCCACTTCCTTACCTATCCCTATCCTTTCTCTCATACCTCTTTTATCCTTGCGATCTACAGGAATCCACACAACTCAGGAAGCTGACACACTGTGAAGGGTGCTGGCTATATGGGGCAGAGGTGTGTATGTGCATCTTTGTTTGTTGTCCTTGCTAAATCCATGCCGACTGCTAGTGTTCACTCCTTGGGCGAGGAGCCCAGAACTGAAATTAATTTCTGCTGTTGAGCCCAGAGCATTTGCATTGTCAATTCATGCCACCCTATGTACCAGCACTCCCAAAAGAGGCAAGCAGTGTAGCGTGTGTCAGTGTTGGGTAGCCATCCACTCATGACTATTTACCCTTGTTCATTTGTCCTACCACATTCCTCCTTTGTTGATTCAGATACTACAGATTGTATTCTCTTGTTACTATGTAAGCCGCATTGAGCCTGCGATGAGCGGGAAAGCGCGGGATACAAATGTAATAAATAAATAACCATACAGCACACGCCAAGATGGCTGCGAAGCCGATTACCATCAGGACCACCCTCCATGGTAGAAAATAGAAAAATATTTTCTACCACATGATTCAGCGCACGTCAAACTCGGAATTACCGACAGGTGCACAAGCTACCCTGGCGGTAGTGCCGATTTGGTGTGCAGTACCCACACATTACCCCTCCCGCAGCTTTGTAAACAGGCTCCTAAGTATTTCCACACAGATCTGAAAAGGGGGCGTAATGATGATTGGGTCAGTAGTATTCTGTTAAAATGTGTGCAGTGTTATAGAATTAGGGGGATCCATGTAAATCCTCACACCCACAGTTGGGCATGGATTCTGAGGCTACCCGCTATTAAATAAATGACCATTTAGTGCTGATTTTTTTTGCATCATGTACTGGATTTTGCCCAATAAGCTTAATCTAGAACTTCAGATTGCTTCTCAGCTTTAGAAAACTTGGTCTAAGGTTCCAGAGGTGATCCGGGAAATTATAGACCGGTGAGCCTGACTTCGGTGCTGGGCAAAATGGTAGAGACTATTATAAAGAACAAAATTACAGAGCATAAACATAAACATGGATTAATGAGACAAAGCCAACATGGATTTAGTGAAGGGAAATCTTGCCTCACCAATCTATTACATTTCTTTGAAGGGGTGAACAAACATGTAGATAAATGCAAGGTTCCACATTAGTAGTCATTGACCAGGAAAAGGTTCTAAATAAGGCCACTTAGCTATAGGGGTGTCAGCTCTGAATATCGAACTGGCACCTGCATAACATTTTGTTTTCTTTAGTTAAAAAAAGCACCCCGCAGAGCCCCATCTCACCCTCCCTCAACCAATGTCTCCTCTTTCTCTTCCCCCAGCCTGTACAAAGAACTGGCACCTGCATAACATTTTGTTTTCTTTAATAAAAAAAGCACCCCGCAGAGCCCCATCTCACCCTCCCCCAACCAATGTCCCCTCTTTCTCTTCCCCCAGCCTGTACAAAGAAGACCCCCTGTACAAAAAAGCACCTCAAACTGGCACCTACATAACATTTTGTTTTCTTTAATAAAAAAAGCACCCCGCAGAGCCCCATCTCACCCTCCCCCAACCAATGTCCCCTCTTTCTCTTCCCCCAGCCTGTACAAAGAAGACCCCCCCCCCACAAGACTTCCTGATTCCCAACCATGAAGGTAAGCCCCTGGGCTTACCTACATCACTGGTGGTCCAGCAGGGTCATTGGGGGCAGGAGCACAGCCCCCTTCCTCCGGTCCCTTGTCTTCGCTTCTGTCCCTTGTGGGACCTCTGTAAAATGGCTGCCACAACCTCTCGCGGAGCTAGTGGTACTACCTAGGGGGCACTGCTCTGGACTTCATATAAATGCTTCAAGGTACACATCTCACCATTGCTCCCTTATCTTGCCCCAACTGTACATCACTACAATAGCCCTTATGGGTGAAGGGGGCACCTATATGTGGGTACAGTGGGTTTCTGGTGAGCTTTGGAGGGCTCACAGTTTCCACCACAAGTAGTTGCGGCAGCCATTTTATAGAGGCTCTGCTAGGGGCAGGAGTGATGGGGCTGCACTCCTGCCCCCAATGACTCTGCTGGACCACCAATGACCGCACAAGCTCTGGGTGGCCAGGCAACCCAAAATTATCTCCAATATTCAGTGCTGGTGCTCGGACATGGCCCAGTATTGAATATCAGGGGATAATTTAGAAATGTAAACGCTGACAGCAGCATGCATCCTAAGCAGCCATCGTGTAGCTGGTCATGTGATTCTCCTCCCGCTCTCCTTCATCCTTTTCCACTTTCCTCATTCCTCTATCTCTCTCCCTTATTTCCCCCCTCTGTCTCTCATCTCTTTCCTTCACATTGTGTCCACTCATCCAACTGCTCTCATCTCCAATCTAACTTGTGTCCTCCAGTCCCTCTTCTTCTATTATGGCTGCATTTCCTTTCCTTGCTTCATATGGTGTCTACCTCCACCACAACGTGGATCCTCTCTCCCCCAACTGCTCATGTTTCTCTTTTGGATCCTGCTCCTCCTTCATGCTCTGGACCCCCCCACACCAACCCCCACCAACCTCACAGAGATGATTTGCAGAAGATGCATGCCTCAAAGTGTCATTCATGAGTTGCCTGGGACCACTTTCACAGTATTTGCCATGTGATCTACAGGAATCCACAAACTCAGGAAGCTGACACACTGTGAAGGGTGCTGGCTATATGGGGCAGAGGTGTGTATGTGCATCTTTGTTTGTTGTCCTTGCTAAATCCATGCCGACTGCTAGTGTTCACTCCTTGGGCGAGGAGCCCAGAACTGAAATTAATTTCTGCTGTTGAGCCCAGAGCATTTGCATTGTCAATTCATGCCACCCTATGTACCAGCACTGCCAAAAGAGGCAAGCAGTGTAGAGTGTGTCAGTGTTGGGTAGCCATCCACTCATGACTGCTGCTCAGTAGAATGTGTTGCTCAGTGGGATGCTGATGACTGGTGTCCTGGACCATGAGGTGCTATGGCTGGCTTTGTTTTTCCTTCTTGTTTTGACCCATGTTGCAGGCGGAGGCAGGCTTCTACTGTGTGCAATTTAGTGCAGGACAAAGTGGAGCATTTTTGGCAGGAACTGAAAAACAGATAACAGTACTGAGTACTGGTGTGTACTGCCTGAAAAAAAGTCCTGCTGTTTCTGTAGCAAAACGTTAAACTGTGACTTTTTTTTACACCAAAACTATTAAAGTTTGTAAAATCTTTCCTGAGCCTTGAAAAAGGGTCAATCATTAGAGAAGGGATCTAATACAGACCAGACCAGAATCTGAAGTTCAAACTGACCCCAGTCACACCACAAATGAGGGAACACCTTCTCTTTTCCAACAGAATGATAGGCAGCTACACGGTTAAGAGAGGAACAAAGGTTTGTACAAAGGTCACATGACCATGACCTGAACACATTGTATAGACAACCTTACCAATGAAAGCAAATCAGCTCTGGATAGAGAAGAACTTAGAGCAATGTCTATACAACTGGAAGAAACGAAAGATTGCCTTTCTCCCTGGGTTCTGAGGATAAAGGGTCCATTGAATGACTTGATTTATATTCTAGGAATTTAATTAATGGCATTGTTAAGCTCTCAGCCAGCTTTGGCTATTGACTTTTTAGGATTGGCATATGGTCCTAATAGAGACATTCACTATAAATAATGGATCAGACTTTCTGCAACAGTAGCTCAGTATAACTCAGGCTGGCATTGCATGCTTATTTTGTGTAGGCCACCCCTTCTTTCCCATACATAAATAATCACAAAAATGTATTATATTGCCTTCAAATAATTGAATTTCATGATTTATACATTCTTTTTTGTATTTATGTGGCCTCTTACATATGTGATGAGTGTAAAAGTTCATGCACTGATATAAATGCATGTACTTTGGCAGTTTGTGTAGCTGGGGGCCGGGGTACAGTGTGGACGGGGCAAAGGGGAGTTTGCAAATATATGTGTTCGTTTAATATAGAAACAGAGAAAAATGAAGACAGATAAAGACGATATGACCTATCCAGTCTACCCATCCCATGCATAAGTACATAAGTACATATAAGTAATGCCACACTGGGAAAAGACCAAGGGTCCATTGAGCCCAGCATCCTTCCACGACAGTGGCCAATCCAGGCCAAGGGCACCTGGCGAGCTTCCCAAACGTACAAACATTCTATACATGTTATTCCTGGAATTGTGGATTTTTCCCAAGTCCATTTAGTAGTGGTTTATGGACTTGTTCTTTAGGAAACTGTCTAACCCCTTCTTAAACTCTGCTAAGCTAACCGCCTTCACCACGTTCTCTGGCAACGAATTCCAGAGTTTAATTATGCGTTGGGTGAAGACAAATTTTCTCCAATTTGTTTTAAATTTACTACACTGTAGTTTCATCGCATGTCCCCTAGTCCCCTAGACACTTCACTTCCACCTGTTCCACTCCACTCATTATTTTATATACCTCTATCATATCTTCCCTCAGCCATCTCTTCTCCAAGCTGAAAAGCCCTAGCCTCCTTAGTCTTTCTTCATAGGGAAGTTGTCCCATCCCCGCTATCATTTTAGTCTCCCTTCGCTGCACCTTTTCCAATTCTACTATATCTTTCTTGAGATGAGGCGACCAGAATTGAACACAATACTCAAGGTGCGGTCGCATCATGGAGCGATACAACGGCATTATAATATCCTCACACCTGTTTTCCATACCTTTCCTAATAATACCCAGCATTCTATTCGCTTTCCTAGCCGCAGCAGCACACTGAGCAGAAGGTTTCAGTGTATTATCAACGACGACACCCAGATTCCTTTCTTGGTCCGTAACTCCTAACGTGGAACCTTGCATGACGTAGCTATAATTTGGGTTCTTTTTTCTCACATGCATCACCTTGCACTTGCTCACATTAAACATCATCTGCCACTTAGCCGCCCAGTCACCCAGTCTCGTAAGGTCCTTCTGTAATTTTTCACAATCCTGTCGCGAGTTAATGACTTTGAATAACTTTGGTCATCAGCAAATTTAATTACTTCGCTAGTTACTCCCATCTCTAAATCATTTATAAATATATTAAGAAGCAGCGGTCCTAGTACAGACCCCTGAGGAACCCCACTAACTACCCTTCTCCATTGTGAATACTGCCCATTTAACCCCACTCTCTGTTTCCTATCCTTCAACCAGTTTTTAATCCACAATAGGACATTTCCTCCTATCCCATGACCCTCCAATTTCCTCTGTAGCCTTTTATGAGGTACCTTGTCAAACGCCTTTTGAAAATCCAGATACACGATATCAACCGGCTCCCCTTTGTCCACATGTTTGAATTGAAGTAAATTGGTCAGGCAAGATTTCCCCTCACAAAAGCCGTGCTGACTTGGTCTCAGTAATCCATGTCCTCGGATGTGCTCTGTAATTTTGTTTTTGATAATAGCCTCTACCATTTTCCCCGGCACTGACGTCAGACTCACCGGTCTATAGCCTCTACCATTTTCCCCGGCACCGACGTCAGACTCACTATCTACTATCCCTCCCTCTCTCTTACAGATCCTATGTACTTGTCCCAAGCATTCTTCAATTCAGATACAGTTTTCGTCTCCACCAGGAGGTCATTTCATGAATTTACCACCCTTTCCTATAAAGAAGTATTTCCTCAGGTTACTTCTGAGTCTGTCCCATTTCACCTTCATCCTATGGACTTGCTGGTAAATGTCTGCACCTGTGTTCAAGGTATGTTCTCTGTCTCTTAACATTGGTATTTATAAAATAAGTAGGTGCCAACTTGTCTTTATATAAAAAAAATTTAAATTAAGTGCATTTGGCTGCCTTAATCTAGGTTCTCTGTTACAGAATTACTCTCTAAGTTAGCAAGTCTATAACTGGGAATGTCCATTTATGTGCCCCTAGGGTGGGCAGTAAGAGCCCATTCTATAAGGGAAAAAAGCTTAAATTATGTGTATTTTGGCTGCCTTAATCTAGGTTCTCTTTTATAAAATTACTCTCCATGTAGGCAAGTCTATAACTGGGAATGTCCATTTAGGTGCCCCTAGGGTGGGCAGTAAGAGCCCATTCTATAAGGGAAATTAGGTGTTTAAATTCTATTACAGAATGCCAGCATAACCTGGTATCAGTGCCCCTAACATTTACATACCCTCTTTTACTCAGCCATATAGCTGGTGCAAGTGTAGGCACCTATATCTGGCAGGCACATGAATAACTTACAATGTTCTAAGTTATGCACATAAGTGGGAGCCCACCAATGTCCCACCCATGTGTAAACCCTTCTTGCAAATATGTGCATTTAAGTTAAGTGGGTAACTCCAGAAAAGTACTTAGGTACCATACTAGCATATTTATTTCTTTATTTCAATATTTAGCCTATCCTCCCAATAGAGCCCAGAACAGATTATAAAAAGAAACATATATAATCAAATAACAAAACAAAAACAAACAAAATCCTTAAATAACATAAAATCATAAAAATAAAAGATAAAAATACAATCATAAACCTTATTCAATTTTAAATAATTTTATGAACATTATATGATCCATCATTGAAAAATACAGTATCACCAACTTTCCTAAAAATCTCATAGCTCTTAATTAAAAAGTACAGTTTTAATAGCTTTCCTATATCCCAGTAAATCATCAATAAATCTCCTGAAGGGCGGAAGCTTATTCCAAGAGGAAACAACTGAATAAGACCACACAGAAGAATGTGCTCATTCAAGATGAAAAGCCCTAGCTGAAGGAAGAACAATGAGTCTTTCACCTTGGGAACATAACACATGATTGGGAACATATTTTATGATCTTATTCAAAAAAAACTCAAGAGCCATTTCATGACAAAATTTTAAATCCATAAACCAGCAATTTAAATAAGCAATACTTTTCAACAGGTAACCAATGCAAAGTAGCAAGAATTGGTGATATATGATCACAATGAACTGAATTTGTCAGGAGCTGGGCTGCAGCATTCTGAACCCATTGCGGACATTTCAAACTTTTAGATGATATACTCTGAAACAAAGCATTGTAGTAGTCAATCCATGATATAATATAATCAGACTGGGAAAACTCACAATATGTGATATATGATTTGAAAACGTCAAGCCAGAGTCCAATTCAATGCCTAAACTATGGATTAGGTTCCTTTGCTATGAAAACCACCTGTCTCATAATAAACTAGGTTGGAATTTAGTTCACCTATCTCTATGGATCCATAGAAGTTCAGTCATTGAGGGATTTAATTGCAGTCTATTCAAAATCATCCACCTCTTAATTTTTATCAAGCATTTATGTAACATCTCAAGCTGACTATCGCAGGCAGACCCCAGAGGAACATATAATTGTATATTATCAGTGCAAGTATGAATATGAATCTCAAATGCTACTGGAATTTCCACAACAGGACTCACATAAAGATTAAAAAGCAAAAGCCAACATGAATTTAGTGAAGGGAAATCTTGCCTCACCAACCTATTACATGTCTTTGAAGGAGTGAACAAACATGTGGATAAAGGTGAGCCAGACGATATTGTATATATGGATTTTCAAAAGGTATTTGACATAGTACCTCGTGAAAGACTCCAGAGGAAATTGGACAGTCATGGGATAGGAGGTAGCATTTTATTGTGGATTAAAAACTGGTTAAAAGATAGAAAACAGAAAGTAGGGTTAATTCGTCAGTATTCTCAATGGAGAAGGGTAGATAGTGGAGTTCCCCAGGGGTCTGTGTTGGGACCACTGCCTTTTAACATATTTATAAAAATGATCTAGAGATGGGAGTAACTAGTGAGGTAATTTGCTGACAACACAAAGTTATTCAAAGTTGTTAAATCACAAGAGGATTGTGAAAATTATGAGGACCTTACGAGATTGAGAGACCTGGCATCCAAACGACAGATGATGTTTAATGTGAGCAAGTACAAAGTGATGCATGTGGGAAAGAGGAATCCGAATTATAGATATGTAATGCAAGGTTCCACATTAGAAGTCACTGACCAGGAAAGGGATCTGGGCATCAGCGTTGATGATATGTTGAACTCCTCTGCTCAGTGTGCGGTGGTGGCTAAGAAAGCAAATAGAATGTTAGGTATTATTAGAAAAGGAATGAAAAACAAAAATGAGGATATTATAATATCTTTGTATAGCTCCATGGTGCGACCACACCTCAAATAATGTGTGCAATTCTGGTCACTGCATCTCAAAAAAGAGATATAGTGGAATTAGAAAAGGTACAGAGAACGGCGACAAAAATGATAAAGGGGATGGGACAACTTCTCTATGAGGAAAGGCTAAAGCAGCTAGGAGAAAAGACGGCTGAGGGGAAATAGAGGTCTATAAAATAGTGAATGGAGTGAAACGGGTACACATGAATTGCTTGTGTACTTTTTCCAAAAGTACTAGGACTAGGGGGCACGCAATGAAGCTGCAAAGTAGTAAATATAAAATGAATCAGAGAAAATATTTCTTCACTCAACGTGCAATTAAACTCTGGAATTTGTTGCCAGAAAATGTAGTAAAAACAGTTAGTTTAGCGGGGTTAAAAGTTTGAATAACTTCCTGAAAGAAAAGTCTATAGGACTTCTTTTGCCAAATCGTGCATTAAATTTCTTTGGGGTATACTACAATATCAGATTTATCAAGACCCCTGAGGCAGGCCTTCAGGCTGAAACACGGCCGTGTCGGGTCGATTTTAATATCCTCAATAAAGACTTTTTTTGTCATCCTCCTTCGTTTTTCCTCACTGGTTTTTCTTTTTCACATCTCATTGTGAGGTTTTTCCCTCCTTTTTGGTTAGTTTTGCCCCCCATACCACTCCCATGACCACAACCCCTTTCTGGATCCACACATAAAATTTACGTGTGGATCCCATTGCCTAAAGATGTGCATGCAAATTTTAATTATTGCCAATTAGCACCAATAATAGATTAGCATCCAATTATTGGTGCTAATTGGCTTGTTAATTGATTAAACTGTGTGCACAAATTGGGTATATGCCTTTATTTGCATGTACAATTTTGAGCACCATATATAGAATTAGGGCACAAGTGTCTAAATACCTGTATTCGTTTTTAGATGGGAAAACTGAAGAGCAAAAGCAGCTGGGTCAACAGAATTAGGGTCATAGAGGTCTTTAACTGCTGATTGAGATAAAGAATAAGCGTGTATCTACAAGTGTATATCTTGGTATTCTAAACAGTTATATACACAATGGTCTATCTGCCAAGCTACAAGTTTTGTGATTTACCAGACGTGCCAGCATGAACACAGGTGCTCACACAACTGGGTCTTTTTGCCAGGCTACAGGTTCTGTAATTTACTAGAAATCTCAACATGACACAGGCGCTCACACAACTGGTTCTGTTTGCCAGGCTGCAGGTTCTGTAATTTACTAGAAATCCTAACATGACACAGGCGCTCACACAACTGGGTCTGTTTGCCAGGCTGCAGGTTCTGTAATACACTAGAAATCCCAACATGAACACAGGCGCTCACACAACTGGGTCTGTTTGCCAGGCTACAGGTTCTGTAATTTACTAGAAATCCCAACATGAACACAGGCGCTCACATAACTCGGTCAATCTGCCAGGCTACAGGTTCTGTGATTTACTAAAAGTCCTAACAGGAACACAGGTGCTCACAGAACAGGGTCTGTCTGCCATTACATTTGCATTGCATTTATATTCCGCAATTACCTAAAAGTTCAATGTAGATAACAGTAAAAAAGAAACTAGTCAATCAGAGTGGGAAATTACAACGAAAACATCCAGCACATTAGATAAATATCAAATAAAATAGAAACAAAATTCAATTTCCCAAAAACTGAGTGAATAAATAAGCTTTCAGTTTCTTCCTAAACTTTAAATAGTTAGATTCTAATTGAATTCCATTTGGTAAGGCATTTCAGATTCTGGAAACTTGATAGGCAATGGACGTAGTATTTGCTTACTTATTTTTCACCCTTAACTTTGAGGGAAAATTAAGTTTTAACTGACTCTCTACTCGAAGGTCCTTTCTCAATGTAGAGGGTGATACTAAAGACATTAATGATGAACGAGCTAACCCATATAGCACATTGTAAACCCACACACATCGTTTACGCTATCCCAATTTGAAGCCTGACAGATCAGTCTCGCTGCCATATTTTGGAGTGGCTGTAAACAATGACCCACTAGCTGTGAACCAACATACAACAGAATACAGTAGTCAAACTGACTTAAAACTAGTGATTGTACTACTAAACAAAATTGATTGAAACAGAGATATTTTTTTTATTCTTCTTGATTGTCTTAGCATCCAATTTGTTTTTTGGCTAAACAGTTGACCTGGTTCTCAAATGGTAACATAGGGTCAAGTAGTACCCTAAGCACTTTCAGACTTGACTCATTCTTCAGGCTAAAATGGGTGGTGGTAAGTACTCCCCATCGCATGGCTATTTTATTTTTAGGGGCCTTTTACTCATTGCAGTAAAAAGGGCCCTGGCATGTGGAAAAATGGACTCCTCCTCAACCACATGGCCCAAGATGTACAAATCAAGACTCTATGGGGTAGATGCATCAAGCAAACGTAAAAAAAATCAAAATCGTTAAAGGCCCTAACGATTTTTAAAAAACGAAGAATGCACCAAAAAAAAAAAGTCACACATGCTCAGATCGGTATAGAAACGTACAATGTATCAAAGAATCACAATACACATCGTTAATCGGCCCCCAAATCATGCGCAGAGCAGCCAAGCGTTATGTTAGCTGCTCTGCGCATGCCACAAACAGTCAAAACACAGTCAAATCACAAGCACATGGCTCCCAAATCAAAACAAAAAGAAAAAAAAAAGGGTCGGGAGGGGGCAAGGGCGCTCATCAGGAGCGTCCTGTACGGACGGCCTTGCCCCCCCCCGCTGCTCCCCACTTTCCGCCGCTCCCCCCACCCCGAAAAAGCAAAATTCAAGCAGCCCTGCTCCCCACTTTCCGCCGCTCCCCCCACCCCGAAAAAGCAAAATTCGAGCAGCTCCTGCCCCCCTCCCTTCCTCACTACTCTCTCACCTCAGCTCCGCCTCCCGACATCCTCCGTCCTGTGCCCCGCCCCCTTTTGGGGTCATCGCCGCCATTCCCCTCCTCCATCGGGCCCCCCTCCCTCTTACCGGGCCCGTGCAGCGCCTCTCTCCTCTGTCCGAAGGCGCTGCACGGGCAAGAAGACAGCTGATGCCTGCCTTCGCCCAGCTTCGATGGCGCGTCTTTCTCCTGCTGGGCCCGCCCCTGTCTGACGTCAGTAACCTACGTAGGTAACCGACGTCAGACAGGGGCGGGCCCAGCAGGAGAAAGACGCGCCATCGAAGCTGGGCGAAGGCAGGCATCAGCTTTCTTCTTGCCCGTGCAGCGCCTTCGGACAGAGGAGAGAGGCGCTGCACGGGCCCGGTAAGAGGGAGGGGGGCCTGATGGAGGAGGGGAATGGCGGCGACGACCCCAAAAGGGGGCGGGGCACAGGACGGAGGATGTCGGGAGGCGGAGCTGAGGTGAGAGAGTAGTGAGGAAGGGAGGGGGGCAGGGGCTGCTCGAATTTTGCTTTTTCGGGGTGGGGGGAGCGGCGGAAAGTGGGGAGCAGCGGGGGGGGGGGCAAGGCCGTCCGTACAGGACGCTCCTGATGAGCGCCCTTGCCCCCTCCCGACCCTTTTTTTTAATTTTTATTTATTTATGTTTTTCTGACGTCCTTTGGACCAATCACAGCGCTTTTAGCTCTGCTAATGCGCTGGGATTGGCTCAAAGTTTGTTTATTTTTTCTCTTAATGATTTTTCCTGGCACAGAGCTGTCCTAACGAGTGGTCCAGACCTGTCGTTAGTTTTCCTGCCTTTTTCCTGCGTAAAGGCAATCGTAAAAGGTTAGTGCATGTCGTTTCAATGGGGTTTTCACACTAATTGCTCATCTCCATTCCGTTTTCGTTAGCTGCTGGCTTCCTCGGTAAAAGCCCTTTGATGCATGCAACGGATCAAATTTTCCTCGTTGGAGAGTCATTAAAGGCTCATTTAGCTTTAGTGCATCTGCCCCCATCTACACTCTGCCCTCAAACATGCCTTCAAGCAGTCACACAGCAGTTCATGCATTCTTGTCATCTCGCATATGTTTACACAAGGGGGGGGGGGAGGTAATTTTATGCATGCAAAAGATCCTTTATAAGTTTACGCCCTTACTGCCTGTGATACTCCTCTTGCAATTTTAAACACTGTTTCACCCATGGATGTTAGAAGATTTAATTCACTCTGTTTAAATGCATCAGAAAGTTCATCATTTGAAAACGCTACCATTAGAAGGGAAGCCTATATAAGAGAAAGGATAGGATGAGGCTGTTTGAGCCTGATTCCTCTGCTTTGCCATTTATAGATTTATTCCAGCTGTCACATCCATCCCTTCAGGACACAGTCTGGAGCTGCTTTTGGCATATGCTAATGCCCACATCAGATCGGATGTGGCAGGCATGAAGGATTTTATAGCCATCCTCCTCTGGGGACCACTATTTTTCCCTTATTCCTCATGGCTATAACTTGCTTTCCTCTTTCAGTATGAGACTTTGGAGCTGACCCTGTTAATGCTCAAACATGCATGTGACAAACTGTGGTTCAAAAATCAGAGAAATGTAGACCATCCCCTAATTCTATAAAAAACACCAAAACTTGCATGTGCAAATTTGGGCATGTGCAATTTAATTGAATAACAAGCTAATTAACACCAGTAACAAGCAATTATTGGCACTAATTAGATCTAGTTAGAATTTATGCATGATCTGAAAAAGGGGGTGCAGAAATGGGAAGGTCATGGGCATAACGGGGGCATTCCTAAAATTAACATGCATTGTTATAGAATAAGGGGAGATACGCACCTAAGTTAGGTATGTACATTTGCACCATATTTCAGTAGGTGTAAATGGGTGTGCTTATAGTTAGGTGTGATTCCTGGGCATAATCGCTATTTTATAAACTGCACCTAACTTTATGCTGGGCTTTTTTGAACATTGTTTGACCTAACTTTAAGCATGGCTTAAAGAATAGTGCTTTTTTTGGGCGCTGATTTTTTTGGCACCATATATAGAATCTAGTCCCACATGGGTGGCATTTTTATAACAATTGCATGCCAGCATTTACACCAGGTTTCAGCAAGCGTACATACTACACCGAAAGTTAGGTGCGGGATTCACGTTAACTAGTATTCTATTCTAGTTTAGCACAGATATTCCTGGCGCATAACTTTGGCTGCCATTTAGAGAATTCCCCCTAAGTGTTTATTGCATGAAATTAGGCTCTATGTTTTCTGAGCTCCTATATTGGTGTGTTTTACATGTAGTAAGAGGACAGGACTACATGCATAAAAGCGTTTGTTACCAATGCATAACATGCATTCTTCAGATAGGTGTTCCAGGGGGGAGGGTAAGAGATTGGATGAGGTCCTAGATTCTATATATCATGTCTAAAAATTTGGCGCCAAAATAAAATTTAGGTGTACTTTATAGAATAAGCCTAAATTTCTGTGTGGTTTATAGAATATGCCTAGCTCTGGTCTGCATGACTAAATTGAGTTGCAGGCAGTTACGCCAAGTAAAACTTGGTGTAAATGCCGACACCTAAATTAGGCATCCACCGGGTGTATTCTATAACCACACTCATAGATTTTAGAAATGCCCATGACCCGCCCATTCTACAGCCATGGTCACATCCACTTTTCAACTATGCAAATTAGAATTTACATGCATCCCATAAATTCTAGCTAATGCCAATTAGTGTCAATAATTGCTTGTTAATTGGCAATTATTGGCACTGATTAGCTTGTTAAACCAATTAAGTTGCAAGTTCAAATCCAGAATATTACTGGATTTTCACGTGCAACTTAAGTCACGCTATATAGAATCCCAGGAATATTTTTAAAAAACTCCTCTGGTTCCATAAGTGACTCTGGCTCTCCCCGTGGGGATATGTTTCCTTCTTTGATATTTCTGCTTCATATTTTATGGTTTAACAATTTTTATTGATGATATTACACAGATGACAGTACCAAGAAAAACATAATGTAGACTCTGATAATTAACACATTCACAGCTCAAAAAGCCTAACATATAACATTATCATCAATGTTTTGGTATAGATTCTGCTTCATATTTTATAACATACCTCAGAGCAGGTGTAAATGTCTGTGCCTGCCGAGGTGATTTTAGAAATGCATATAAGTAGAAAGATTACTTTAGAAATCAGCTGCCACAAATGTATCTTTATGACTTCACAGCCCACATGCCATGTTATTAAATTACCATGCACATGGACATCCCAATAAAACAGAAAAAATGACACATTTTCATTATCAAAACACACATTCACAGTGGGACTTCATGATACTCTCATTGCAATGAACACAAATAACAGATAATTAACTTTTTAACACATAAGATGGCATTTGGCAGGATAAAAAGATGTGTAAGGTACTCTTTAGTCAAGAAACTTCAATCAGCACAGACGCTGCTGCCCGTCTTGTTTGTAGAATTCCTCGTTATACCAAGTCAGCTTCTCTCCTGGCTAAATTACATTGGCTTCCAATAAATTCTCGGATTACCTGTCAACTTTGTGTACTTGATTATCAAATTTTGTATGATTTATTAGCTTGCTACATGCAAAACCTGATCATAATGCCTTTACGAAATGCTTCACCTACATCTAGGGACTATCTCATCCTTCATTACCCAAGTTTTAAGAAGCTTCATTATAAATCTATTCATAATACAGGCTTTACCTATCAAGGTACGTAGAATTCTCTGCCTAATCAGTTAAGATACGTTACTGATTACCCCTTATTTTGTAAGCTGTTGAAAACATTCTTATTTAGTAAATCCATTACTCACACTAGTAATTGTTAGTTCTTGGGCACGCTTGGAACCCTGCTCTCGTTATTCAATAATAGTGGTTTGTGTATTGTATTATTACTACATATGCTAATACTAATTGTACTTTTTGCAAATGTTTATTGTTAGCCACATTGATCCCAAACTTGTTTGGAATAATGCGGGATATAAATGTCATTAAAAAAATAAATAAATAAATAAAGGGAGCTTTCATGGATCCAGTCTTTCTCCTGTAGGCCTATGTAGCATGGGTAACATCAGGGAAAAAATCCTTCCCCTTCAATATGCTTTGAGGATAAAGTCCTTAGCAATTTAAAACACTGCTTCACTTTTTTTCCATTTTCGCTTTTCCCCCATCTGCCTCACTATTCAAGAATATAATATGCTTTTAGCATTAGAAAGAATAATTTAATCTGTTATTTAAACCTGTGGATGGTCTTAGAAACGGGAGATGGCACTGCCACATATACTGATGATGTGGTCCACAGACCTCTGATTCATAAGGAGGGACTGGCCAAAGATATCCAAAAAGTGGGAATGAAGGGGGTGGTGGTATTGCCAGGAGACTTAATTTTCTAGATGTGGAGTGGAGTTTGTATTTAGAATCAGAAGAAGTAGAGAGATTGTGGACACATTGTAAGGGGTTTCGCTTAGATAACTTACAATGGAACTAATGAGGGAAAGGGCAACATTAGAAATAATACTCAAAAATGGAGCGTGTGTTTAATGGCCAGGTGTGTCTTCATCTGAGCACCACAGAACATCAGACAATATGCAGGGCCGCTGAGAGGGGGGGCAGGGGGGCCTGGGACTCCAAGGAGGGCCCGGCGCCGGGGTCTCTCGCCCTCTCCTGCTCCCAGGCTGCTGGCGCCGCAGTCCCTAGTCTCCACCTACCTGCCCGCAGCTCCCTTCTGCCTGCCATTTGACCCCTTCATTTAAAAAAAATCTTGAAAACGGCAGCGCAGCACCTTTTGTCTGAAAGCGGTAGATTGCCTCTTGCGGGCCTTCCCTTACTGTGTCCTGCCCTCCTCTGATGTAACTTCCTATTTCCGTGAGGGCGGGACACAGTGAGGGAAGGCCCGCCCGAGGCGATCTGCTGCTTTCACACAGAAGGTGGTGCGCTGCCGATTTTGAGATTTTTTTTTTTTTTTTTTTTTTTTTAATGAAGGGGGTCGAATGGCATACAGAAGGGAGCTGAGGGAAGGTAGGTGGAGACTAGGGACTGCGGCACTGGTGGCCTGGGAGCAGGAGAGGGAGGTGACAGCAATAGAGATTGGAGGGGAGGCGGAGGCGATCCTTGGGGGGGGCTGGGGCGGCCTTGCCCCGGCCCAGCTCAGTCTCGCCATGGGCCCGGCTCAGTCTCTCGGTGGCCCTGACAATATGGTTTGATATACCATCTAAGCAGAGTTTAAACACACCAAGTTCAAAGTCCTGACTTTCAAAATTGCTGACTGGTAAACTGGGGAAGTAACTGAAGGAAGAATGAGCAGTGTAAAAAGTGATATAAGAAGTGGTAGAACAATGGGCTAAACCTAAAAGGAGCTATAATAATAGCAATGAATTTTTATGTAAGGAAAGTAAATGAAAGCAAGAGAAAAAGGAAACTAGTATAGTTCTCTAAGGAAGTGGCTAAAACACATTTCTCCAGTGCTATATCACCGTCACTGTGCAGAATCGGATCTAAAATTGTGACCTCTGTATTTAGGGCTCTAAAGAAAATTATATCTAATTGCCTTAGGGGGTGCTTACTGAATATGTTCCTTGCTGTTTTTATGATCTTCCATAAGAATCTTCTAGTTGGTCATTCTGTAAAAACTGCACACTTAACTGAAACAGGCTTACAGCTTTTGATATTGGTGGTCCTACTCTTTGAACAGGTTTCTCTAGAGCTCTGGAAGATTGGTAAGTATTTATTATTTAAACAAAAAAAGCTTATATTTTTGTATAGGTATTTGGCTCTGGCTAATTAGGATAAGTTATGTGAGCTGTTTTTATGATATTTTAGGGTGTTTTACTTTGTCATTTCTCTGTTTTGTTGATATGTTTTATATATTGCATTTATTGTTTTAAATGTTAAATCCGCCAAGAACAAGAAACGGCTCCCCTATATCACCTCTACTTTTTAATTTGTTTATAAGTACTCTAGATTTCATTGCTTTGTGTGAAGGTGATCACTCTTTTTGTATGCCGATGATATTCTGATGTTAGTCCCAGTTCCTAAAGGCCTGGATCAAATATATGATAAAAGATATCCGATTATATTGGAAAGAAACCATATTGGGCAGGTGAGAGTCTATAGAAGTTGAATGCAAATATGACCAAAGTGCTTTGGTTTAAAAATCCTCTGTCCTATTACCACAAGGTAAATTCTTACCAGTAGAAGAAAGTTCTAAGGTACTAGGAATAATAGGCAGTTGGTGGCTCAGCTGTTTGGAGAGGCTAAAGTGGGTGAGGGTGGGGATAGGGCCAGGGTGGGGCCTGAGTCTTTGTTTGAAAACATTCAGAAAGAAAGGACAGCAAAATAGCTGCAGATAATACCTTTTATTACAGAGAGAGAGAGAGAGAGAGAGAGAGAGAGAGAGAGAGAGAGAGAGAGAGAGAGAGAGATCTCTTAGGCAACTGAATTAAAGTGGATTAAAAAAGTGTCAGTAGATGATGCCTACACTTCTTACAGAGGCCTGCAGCCCATCTGTCCCCCTCTTTCTTTGTCTTATATCTCACCTGCCCTCAGCATATCTGCCCCCTCTTTCTCTCTCCCACATCCCGGTAGTGGCACTGAATCAACTAAAACAGCTGCTTTGGCCTTACTTGTCACTTGCCCCACCCTCGCAGAAGCAGGAAGTTGCATCAGAGAAGGCAGGATGCATCACAGGGAAGGCCGAAGCCCCAAAGCAGGCTGTTTTAGTTGATTCAGAGCTGCTACCAGCAACAATCAAAGCAAGTTAGAGGGACTGCAATGAGGAAAGGAGAGGGACAGATACTGGAACTGGGAAGGGGGGAAAGAAACGAGAGAGATGCTGGACCTGTGGGATGGAGGGGAAAAGAGAGATGCTGGATCCAGGCAGAGAGAGAGGCCCACATCTGGAGCAGCCCTGACACAGGCAACCCACTGCCTGGTATGAGAGTCGGCACCTTGCAGCTGGGGAGGATGAGCATTCCCAAGCTTCTTATATTGGGTGCCTATGCTAGGAATTATTTTGGATTATTTGAGTTGCAGATAAATAATTTGTTGCAAAAAAAACTTTTTTTTAAAGCTCAGACAGCTTCGTCTAGTTCAGTCTTATTTTTATGAGGAACGTTTTACCCTACTGGCCCAAATGATATTACCTCCCTTAGGGGTCCTTTTTACTAAGCTGCAGCAAGCTCTAGTCCATGCTTACCACAGCTAAAAAGGGCTTACCATGGGATGCACTTAGGCATCCTGTGGCAAGTTCCCAATTGGTGCATGCTACCCACGTGCTAAAAAATATTTTACATTTTTGCATGGAGGGGGTGTATCTGGGGGGAGGCAGAGAGTAGGCATTCCAATGCTGAGTTAGTGTATGCACATTGCTGCACATTTCTGTTCAATGTTCACACAAGACAATTTTGGAGAATGACCTTAGATTTTTTTTTGTTACATTTGTACCCCGCACTTTCCCACTCATGGCAGGCTCAATGCGGCTTACATGGAGCAATGGAGGGTTAAGTGACTTGCCCAGAGTCACAAGGAGCTGCCTGTGCCGGGAATCGAACTCACTTCCTCAGTTCCCCAGGACCAAAGTCCACCACCCTAACCACTAGGCCACTCCTCCACTCATGGCTAGGAAGAGTACATATGGGAGTGAATAAATACCCCACCATTTGCAAAACTGAAAGTGGACAAAGTCATGAGCCTGGATGAATATTCCAAAATACTAAGAGAGGTCAGAGCTTCATTAAAGGATGTGTTTAATAGACCTTTGGAGAAGGTTCAAGTTTCAAGTTTTATTGAGACTTGATATACCACCCTAGGAGCAACCTTTCAGAGTAGTTTACAAATAAAAATATTACATACAGAAAAAAAACATACATATTGTATAATGACAAAAATAAACAATCTGCAAGACAGTGCCAACAAAGACTGATCACCCCTGGTGGCGAGACTGCGGGTCTAAGCAACTGTAGATGTAAATGCTCTAAATGGAGAGAAAAGAGAACAGGGAAGCTCGCCAGGTGCCCTTGGCCTGGATTGGCCGCTGTCGTGGACAGGATGCTGGGCTCGATGGACCCTTGGTCTTTTCCCAGTGTGGCATTATTTATGTACTATGTAGGGTAATACATTCCAAACAGAAGGGGTCACCACACTAAAGATCTGAGTATGTGTAAAATCATAGCAGATTTGACATAGTGAGGGAATGACAAGACCATTATTTTGAAAAGAACGAAGAGTTTGAGTGGGACAGTATGGAATTAAAAGACATTATAGGTATAAAGGAACACTAGACTGAAGAATTTTGTGAACTAAGGACAAAATCTTGGATGTTATTCTATATTGGCAAACAATGTTCTTCTTGGAGAGGGGAGGTGACGTGATCATATTTTTTTGATCTAGTCATCAGTTTTATTGCTGCGTTTTGCACAGCCTATAGGTTATGCATGCCTCTGATTCTTATACCTTCCAATAAGGAATTACAATAATCCAGTTTTGTTATAACAAAAGAATGTGTAAGAATTCTATGGGCTATTTTGTTGAAAAGATGTTTAACTGAGGAAAGTTGCTTAAATTTATAAAAACAGCCCTTAATGATACTGGAGACATGTGACTAAAAATTCATATTTTCATCAATGATGACTCTTTTACTGAGGATGAAAAACCAATAGGTGTGCCTATCCAAGATACTAGGGCAAAAAGTATAGGGTGAATTCTTTGGTTGATAACAAGACCTTTGTTTTTTTCCAGATTCAATTTTAATTTTTATATGGCTAGCCATTCTGCAGTGCGTATTAGATTTTGATTGAGGGCAGTGATTTCTGCAAGGTTATTACAATGTAAGCTTGACAAGATCTGAATGTCATCAGCGTAGCGAAACAGGATTAAACCCAGAGACTGTATAAGTGTAAGTAACAGAGAGATGTAGATATTAAACAATGTTTGGCAAGGATGGACCTCTGTGGAACACCACATGTAAGAGAATATGAATGGGATGAGTCGGCTAGCCAGTGGACAATAATAGTTCTATCAGATATATGTTAGTGGAACCATTCTAATGCAGTATCCGAAATGCCTATAGTGTGAAGTTTTGTTATTAGAAGAGAATGGTCCATCAGGTCAAAAGCTGATGATAAGTCAAGGGAAATAAGAATGGGGGGTTTACCTTGATCTAAAGTTTGGTAGATGTAAGTGGTCATTTCAATTAGGGAAGTTGGAGATTAAAGCTGATACTGAGGAGTTACAGCAACCACCCAGGTGGAGAAGCTAAGTGGAAATTTTTCCTGTGCACTAGTTGCATTTTTTGTATTTTTCAGTATGTTATTGAATTCAACTAGACATCAACCCTATAGATTATTGTAGTATGAACATTTTCCTCTGTTTGTTTGCTACAGTGGTTTTTTTTCCTCCTACTGGGAGTTGTTTTCCGCTGTAGTTTGCTTCAGGAGATTTATTGAAACCGGTGATAAGAGCCTGTAAAAGGGGAAGCCCATCTATGTAGGCACCCCCTGGCTATTGAGGTTTCCTTTTTTTAATATATTACGTATTAATAATCTCTAGGGCTACTGTCATGATTTAGAGCAAATTGTGTGGTAATATTCATGTAATAGAAATTTAAAAGAGCTTCTACAACCTACAATGATGACTTCTGAAAATATGGAATCTCATAAGGCTAATGGTCATTACCGGTATGGAAAATGTAAACCTTGTGAAATAACAGAAGAAACAACTGAATTCTTCAATCCTAAGGATAAGAAGAAATAGATTTGAAACATCATATGGACTGCAGTAGCACTTTTGTGGTATATGCAATAAAATGCCCATGTAACAAGTTATACATAGGGAAAACAGAATGACATTTTGAACCAATTTAATGACAGAGCTTGCATACAAAATGAGAAGGTGTTCAGTCGAGGTATTGATATATTACGTGCTTTGGGGAGCCTGGTGTAATCCATAACCATAAGAATGAATATTGAACCTTTTATTTATTTGCAGAACCAACTGGTTAAGACATAACCTTCAGCCCTTGGTAAAGCTATGGTGAAACAGTAGCCCTCTGTTGGGTGAAAAGGAGTCAACAAGAGTGAACTGAAGGCTTGCCACACCAGATAAGTTATTTTACCAGTCTTTTGATAGCTTGATATTAGGAGCGAACAAGTATATAACTTGATGTAAATGAATTCTGGACATTGGAAGACAGATGCAGTTTTACATGCATAAACAAAAGTTTTAAGATCGGTGACGAATTGTGTCAACCAGAAGAAAGCAGCCTGAGAGTTGCAAGCTGGAAACAACAGTGGTTGATCATCTTAGATCTTTTTTCTCCAAGAGAAACAATAAGGTTCTGTCTTTACCCCTGATAATAAGTGTTTTCAGAACTAATATTACAAGGGTAGCCGGCTCAAAATTTAAGTAGTAATTTTGTCACTTCTAAATGTAGCTGACCCCATTTCAGTGGTGTAGCCAGGGCGGGGCGGTGGGGACGGTCCGCGCCGGGTGCACACCGCTGAGGGGGGGTGTCAGCTCTGCTGGTTCCGTGCTCTCTCTGCCCTGGAACAGGTTACTTCCTGTTCTAGGGCAGAGGGAGCAGGGAACCAGCGGGACCAACACCCTCCAGCGGCATGCACATGGCAGGCAAGAATGCACTCGGGGGGGGGGGGGGGGGCTTGGGTGATGTGCCAAGGGGGGGGTTGATGCGCCAAGGGGGGGGGGGGGTTGATGCTGAGCACTCATGACAGCGTCTAACTCTAGGTGTGGCCATTTACGCCAAGTAAAATTTGCTGTAAATACTGGTGCATACGTTAGGTGCAGAGCAGGTGTATTCTGTAACCCTACATGTAGTTTTTAGAATGCCCACAACCTGCCCATTCCATGCCCATAGCCCCCCTTTTCAGCAATGCATGCAGCGGGTAGTATGCAAAAATTCTAATTACTGCCAATTAGTGCTGAAAATTGCTTGTTAACATCCAATTATCAGTGCTGATTAGCTTGTTAACTAATTATGTTATGCGCATTATGGAATATGCTTCGATTTCCATGTTAAAATTTCGGCATGATATATGGAATCTGGGGGTAAGCTAGTATTCTGTAATGGTTGTTCTATGCAGAGCATTTTTTGCATAATACTAGCTTAGCATGGATCATCCCAGTGCTTAACTCTGAGTGCCATTTATTGAATCTATCCCTGTACATATATGGTCCCCAGATCATTTTTTAAAAACTATTATACATTCAGCATGGTGCAAAATGTATAATTGCAGTTTGAATACTGACCATATAGTCTTTAAAAATGTACACTTAAAAATGGAAATACTTCTATTGTTGCCTTGGTGCTCCTTCATTCCTCATCAGACTACAGCACCATCCAATCCTGAGCAACAGACCCATTTTATGCCAGGCATTTTATTTTCAGTTTACCTTATTTGAAGAACAGCTCACACATATTGTGACGTGGAGGGGCATAATCGAATGGGCCGGCCATCTATAATGGCGGCCATCTCTAATGACGGCCCCGTTATGTGGCGTACCCGACTGTATATTGAAACAAGATGGCAGGCCATCTTTCATTTCAATGATACGGTTGGGGCCAGCCAAATCTCAACATTTGGGCCACCCTTAGAGATGGCCGCCATTGGTTTTCACCGATAATGGAAACTAATGGCGGCCATCTCAAACCTGGCCAAATCCAAGCTATTTGGTCATGGGAGGAGCCAGCATTTGTAGTGCACTGGTCCCCCTAGGGGGCACTGCAGTGGACTTCACAAAATGATCCCAGGTGCATAGCTCCCTTACCTTGGGTACTGAGGCCCCCAACCCCCCCCAAAAAAAACTCACTACCCACAACTGTACAACACTACCATAGACCCTAGGGATGAAGGGGGGCACCTAGATGTGGGTACAGTGGGTTTTGGGTGGGTTTTGTAGGGCTCCCATTTACCACCACAAGTGTAACAGGTAGGGGGGGATGGGCCTTGGTCCGCCTGCCTGAAGTGCACTGCAGTACCCACTAAAAACTGCTCCAGGGACCTGCATAATGCTGTGATGGAGCTGGGTATGACATTTGAGGCTGGCATAAAGGCTGGCAAAAAAATGTTTTTTAATTTTTTGGGGGGTGGGAGGGGATTGGTGACCACTAGGGGAGTAAGGGGAGGTCATCCTCAATTCCCTCCGGTGGTCATCTGGTCAGTTTGGGCACCTTTTCAAGGCTTGATCATGAACAAAAAGGGACCAAGTAAAGTTGGCCAAATACTTGTCAGGGCTGGCCATCTTTTTACCATTATCGGCCGAGGCCGGCCATCTCTTAACCATGCCCCCGCCCCGCCTTTGGTACACTGCCGACATGCCCCCATGAACTTTGGCCGGCCCTGCGACGGAAAGCAGTTGAAGCCGGCCAAAATCGATTTTTGATTATACCGATTTGGCCAGCTTTAGGAGAAGGCCGGCCATCTCCCGATTTGTGTCGGAAGATGGCCGCCCTTCTACTTCAAAAATAAGTAGGAAAGTAATTTAGTGGTTAAAGCAGCAGATTAAGGACCCTGGCAGGGCTCAGATCCTGCTTCTTCCATTAACACTCTCTGTAACAGCTCCTTGTAACCTCCACCCTCCCAGTGCAAATTTAAACAGCAATCCCTTTCGGGCAAGGAAATATCTATTGTACCTGCTTGATCATGGATTTGAAAAGGCAAGTAATCAAGTCTAAAATCCATATCTAGATATCATGCAGTGCTGTTAAAGTTCTTAGGTATAACTAACCAGACAGGTTCTTCCAAATGTACATCAGGTCACTGCTTAGTTGCATGTACCATCGCTTGTTGGTTGGTTTTGCTGGAGTTCCTATGAATGCTTGATGCCTGGCAAAGTTTGCAAAGAAAAGTTCACATTTCACTGTCGATTTGAGCACCATAGATAGCAGCCCAACAGCTAACCATTTCAAAAGCGCAAAGACCAGACCATGAAAAGCCGCACAGCAAGATACGGTTTCAAAGCAGTAAGATCAGCACCATGGAGAGCGGATAAAATAAGTAAGAACAGACACAGTAAGATGAGGGCATTCGGCTCTAACTTTTTTATTTGCTCTGACGCAGAACTGCTGTGAGAGTATTGTTCAACTGTTTCTCTTATGAGATGGTAACATTTGAAGTCTAATTAAACCAAACAAAATGACAAGTAGAAAAGAAATCGTGTATTTTGCTACTTTGTAACCGCATACTGAAAGTTCTCTAAAGTGTATTAAGTCACGGCTGTACATTTTGGTTGCACCTGAGTCAGACCTGTCCCGCACACTAGCAATTTAATGCTGTGAGGAATCAAAAAGAAATGATCAAAATAATTTACAGTAATAGACCATTTGGAGAGTTTCCAGTTAAAAGACAGGGTCTGATGAAAGGATTATTTGTTTCTTTCTGTGGAATCCAAAAAGCAATATTATATTCTGGGAAGCTCAAATCAAAATGCACAATTCATTAAGATGCTATCAGTCAATAAACAGATCAGTAGGGCTGAATATTTAATACTTTAAAATGGAAAGAAAAAAACAAGGAAATAGCACTCTATGATGAAAAATATTGAGGGCAATTTCTAAAGCTTTTTCTGTGTGTAAAGCCTGTTTTACACATCGAGATTGGTTTTTGTATAAATTTTCTCTGGCTTTTATGTGATTTACACATTTTTAGTGGGACAGTTTGGGTGGAATGAAGATATGATGCAAAGTGATGCATGTGGGAAAGAGGAACCTGAATTATAGCTACATCATGCAAGGTTCCACGTTAGGAGTCATGGCCCAAGAAAGGGATCTAGGTGTCGTCGTTGATGATACGTCGAAACCTTCTGCTCAGTGTGCTGCTGTGGCTAAGAAAGCAAATAGAATGTTAGGTATTATTAGGAAAGGAATGGAAAACAAAAATGAGGATGTTATAATGCCTTTGTATTGCTCCATGGTGTGACCGCACCTCGAATATTGTGTTCAATTCTGTTTGCCACATCTCAAAAAAGATATAGTGGAATTAGAAAAGGTGCAGAGAAGGGCGACAAAAATGAGAAAGGGGATGGGATGACTTCCCTTAGGCTAAAGCGGCGAGGGCTCTTCAGCTTGGAGAAAAGGCGGCTGAGGGGAGATATGATAGAGGTCTATAAAATAATGAGTGGAGTTGAACAGGTAGATGTGAAGCGTCTGTTCACGCTTTCCAAAAATACTAGGACTAGGAGGCATGCAATGAAGCTACAATGTAGTAAGTTTAAAACGAATCGGAGAAAATATTTCTTCACTCAACATGTAATTAAACTCTGGAATTCGTTGCCAGAGAATGTGGTAAAGGCGGTTAGCTTAGCGGAGTTTTTAAAGGGTTTGGACGGCTTCCTAAAGGAAAAGTCCATAGACCATTATTAAATGGACTTGGGGAAAATCCACTATTTCTGAGATAAGCAGTATAAAATGTTTTGTACATTTTTGGGATTTTGCTGGGTATGGGCTCAATGGACCTTTGGTCTTTCCCAGTATGGCAATACTTATGTACTTATATGTTTACATGTGTAGAGTTCATGCACAAGTTTACACCATTTTTGGAACAGGTATACAGGGATGCATTGGCATTTGTGAGCTTTGAGGCTGGTCCAGAAGCCTATTTTATAAGAACATGTAGAGGGACATTTCTGATATGATGTCTAAGTTGGACTTTGGACGTTTTCACAACACATTCCAAATCTGAATAGGAAATATGGCCATTTTCAAAAGTGCAAAATGTCTATTTTTAAAAAAATATCATTTGTAACAATGTTTTGTGCTCTGTGTGTTTATCTTTTCAGGCTATGTTTGAAAAAACATACAAGCTGAAAACAGAGAAAACCAAGTCATTGGGATGTAGGAGGGGCCAGCATTTTTAGCAGACTGGTTCCCCAGACATCCCAGGAGAGCAATGGGGCACCCTATGGGGCACTGCTGTGGACTTCATATAAATGTTCCCAGGTACACATCTCACTGTTGCTCCCTTATCTAGTCTGCTGAGCCCTCCAAAACCCACTGCCCCCAACACCACTATAATATCCCCTATGGTGAAGGGGGCACCTATATGTGGGTACAGTGGATTTCTGGTGAGTTTTGGAGGGCTCACAGTTTCCACCACAAGAATAACAGATAGGGGGAGGTATGGGCCTGGGTCCATCTGTCTACAGTGCAATGCACCCTCTACTATACTACTCCAGGGACTTGCATACTGCTCTACTGGACCAGGCTGTAACATCTGAGACTGTCATAGAGGCTGATAAGTACAATTTTATATTTACATTTTGGGGGTGGGAGGGGGGTCACTGGGAGAGTAAGGGAATCCCTGATTCCTTCCAGTGGTCATCTGGTCATTTAGGGCACCTTTTGTGCCTTATTCTTTATAAAAAAAACAGGTCTAGACCAAAACAATTAGATTTTCACCTTGGATGTTTTCATTTCGTTCCATTATGGCTGTAAAATATCCAAGTGTTAGGCATGTTCTAAGCCTGCCTAAATCCCGCCTTCAAAATGCCCCTGACATGCACCCTTGTGATTTAGACACACTACAGACAAACTGCATAGATAGACGTTTGCCAAACGTTTTCAAAAATACCAATTTGAATGTTTTGAGAAAAAATTTGCCCAAATGGTGCTTTATGACACTTTTTGGCAGGGCTGACAAAAGACTGAGACAGGCCCAGGGCACGACTGCTGCCGCTGCTCCCAAGATTGCCACCACTGTCACCCCCCAGGATTGCTGTCGCTGTCGCTCCCCCACCACAGTTCCACATACCTTGATTGGCGGGGGACCCGAGGCCCTCCAGCAGAAGAAGCCTTCCTCTAACACTGTTCTTCACTCCACCGCATTGCCTGCCCTGCCCCTGCGGCTGCTTTTCCCCTCACGTTGCACATACTCAATTTCATCAAAATCGAGCATGAGCGATGCGGTAACGTGGTGAAGAATAGCGCTGGAAGAAGGCTTCTTCTGCTTGTGGGGCCTGGGGATCCCCACCAGCCAAAAAAAAAAGGTTCTGAAGCCCTGTGTCTATAACCTTTAAGGGGGGGCCTGGCGCCGGAGTTTTCTCTCTCCTGCTCCTGTCGGAACGTGATCACCTGGGTCCCGTGAGGAGCAGGACAGAGAGAGAGACCCTGGTGCTAGGCACCCCTCTTGAAGGCTGGGCCCAGGGGAATCTTGCCCCCTGTCCCCCCCCCTCCCGCTTGGCGGCCCTTCTTTTTGGACATTTTTCTCTTTTGAAAATGAGCTCCATAGGCGCCTAAGATAAGTATCTTTTTCACTGTTATAAAATTATCTCCATTGGATATAATATTCAAAGGGATCAGCCAATGTATAAAACTATGTTCTCGTGTTTACCTTCATTTTCATACTCAGCAGTGCTACTCATCAGGACTGGCTTAAGGCAGGGCTGCCGAGAGACTGAGCCGGGCCCAGGGCAAGGCCGTGCCCCCCCAAGGATCGCCTCCCACCCCACAATTGCTGTTGCCTCCCTCTCCTGCTCCCAGGCTGCCGGTGCCACAGTTCCCAGTCTCCACCTACCTACCCTCTGCTCCCTTCTGCCTGCCATCTGTCTTCTCTGTGAAAGCAGCAAATTGCCTCGGGCGGGCCTGCCCTTTCTGTGTCCCACCCTCGTGGAAATAGGAAGTTACATCAGAGGAGGGCGAGACACAGTGAGGGAAGGCCCGCCCGAGGCGATCTGCCGCTTTCACAGAGAAGGTGCTGCGCTGCTGCTTTAGAGATTTTTTTTAAATGCAAGGGGTCAGATGACAGACAGAAGGGAGCTGAGAGTAGGCAGGTGGAGATGGGACTGTGGCACCAGCGACCTGGGAGCAGGAGAGAGTGAGAGACTCCGGCACTGGGCCTTCCTTGGTAGCCCGGGCCCGGGGAATTTTGCCCCCCCCCCCTCTCGGCGGCCCTGGCTTAAGGGGTGAGCCAGTGAGGCACTGGTTCAGGTCACCAAGCTTAAGGATACCAAAAGCCTGCCTCACTGGCTCCGTATAAAAGGAATAATAGCTTAACAAGAAATTGTCTGCAGAACTAAAGGAGCATATTTTCTGGGACATGCCCAGGTACATCTGCATGTGTACAATAATCTGATAAAGAATTACCACAGTCATATTTGTCTTGGTTTCCCTGACACTGTCTTCCTGACAATCAAATTCAAGATGGCACCTGGATTTAAAACATAAACTGAAACCATTCAATCATTCAACAGAAACATGATCACCAACATCAATCAAAAATGAGAAAGCCATTTGATTTCTTCATTAATCACTGGCTGGTTTCTGATTGTTTTTTAAATCCAGACACTATCTTGAATTTGATTGTTTGAAACACTTGCAGCCATGTTGTGGAGTATGAAATAAAATTGGATCTTTCATATATTTTCTTAATTTTGGCAATTATAGTACTTTGCCCCAGATGCAGAATTGCCACTCAAAACATGGTCATGTTGGTTAGCTGCTCAGGTAATATAAAGTGAAGACGTGGGAAGCTGTCTGGGCAGTGTATGCTGGAGACTGGAGGAATTTGTGGTCCACTAGAGAATGCATCAAGCATACCAAGATAAAGGTTTGACTTATAAACTTTTTGATTATGCTATTTATAGATATTACATGGAAAATTATAGGTATTTTTGATAGTTAATAATGCCAAACTATACAGAAACATATATTTGTTTTAAATGTACAATAGTAAATTTAAAATGAATCAGAGAAAATAATTCTTCACTCAATGTGTAATTAAACTCTGGTATTCGTTACCAGAGAATGTGGTAAAAGCAGTTAGCTTAGCGGGGATTGGAAAACATTTGGATAGCTTCCTAAAAGAAAAGTCCATAAGTCATTATTAAAATGGACTTGGGAAAATCCACTGCTTATTTCTGGGATAAGCAGCATAAAATGAGCTTGATGGACCTTTAAGTACACTTATGTACTTATTTGGACTGATGATTAGACTGATGAAGCAATAATGCTGAAATAAGTTTTTGCTTCATATATGATGGTTCTTTAAAAAATGTCCAAATTGTTTGGAATAGAGAGTTTGAGAGTGGGGTTGTTTGCATATCTATATATATAATCTATATATATAAAAGGCACCACTGAAGCCTCCAGCCGGAAGTGTGAAGCGCCAGAGATATCCGGTTTCCCCATGAGTGAAGGAAAACAGCACAGCAGGAAATCCCACGAAACAGTGAAGGACTCAGAGGGGGGAGGGGAGAGAGACGCCCTCACTCTCTCTGTAACACAAACACAGAACAGCAGGAAACAACACTGAAGGACTGGAGAGAGGGCAGAGGGCAGGGACACTCCCACATGCACACTCTGAAGAAAAAAACCTTGCTAGCCCCCGTTTCATTTGCATCACAAACGGGTTTTTTTTACTAGTTATTTTATAAAGGCAACGTGGAGGCATATTTTCAAAGCACTTAGGGCCCTATTTACTAAGCCGCGCTAGAGGCGCACTAGCATCTTTAGCGTACACTAAGCATTAGTGCCAGCTAACTGTGTAGGTAGGTGCCTATAATATTCCTATAGCCATCTTCATGGTTAGCACGTGATAATTTTTAACATGTGCTAATAACGCTAGTGCACCTTAGTAAACAAAGTTACGTGGAGGGGCATAATTGAACGTCGCCGGACAAATAGATCGCCGGCGATCTATGTTGGCAGCAGCGCTACAGCTGACCGGAATCGTATTATCAAAAAAGATCGCCGGCCATCTTTTTGTTCGATAATATGGTTTAGCCCTGCCAAATGCCTTGGAGTTCGCCGGGTTTGAAATGGCCGGGTTTGTTTTTCAGCGATAATGGAAAAAAATGCTGGCCATCTCCAACCCGGTGAAATCCAAGGCATTTGGTCATGGGAGGAGCCATCTGAGAGCCACGCCCATGCCCGCCCATGTCCCACCTTCACTTCGCCACCGTCACGCCCCTTTGAACTTTGGCCGGCGACGTGATGGGAAAACGGCGATGTTGCCAAAAAAGCCGCTTTCGATTATACCGATTTGGCCGCTTTTCCGAGATCGCCGGCCATCTCCCAATTTATGTCAGAAAATGGCCGGCGATCACTTTCGAAAATGAGCTGGATAGTAAATTATGGAACTTTGTAAGTCTAAGTGCTTTGAAAATGAGCTCCACAGGCATTTATATGTTTTATAAAATAAGCTCTCAATCTACTCTACTCCTTTCACACAAATTTACACCTGCTCCAAATAAGATGTAAATTTGTGCATATACTCTATGAGGAATCCAGATATTTTTAAAAGATGCATGTGCATTGCAACTCCACTTCCACCCTGCTCAAATTAAACCCCTAGAAATGCCCATTTGTGGTATATGTAAGAGCACACATGATCTTTCAGCACACATACTTTATGAATGTATATGGCCTCATGATTTTGTGTGCAAAACAAGATTTACATGTAGAAAGATCTTTATAAAATGATCCCAAATTGTGTATATATGTATTCTATAGAATGTGTGCTCATCAGAGAAACTAGACCTTCTATTCATCACGGAAACATGGTTTCACGGCCCCACAGACCCCGCCATCAAAAACATATGCCCACCAGATTACAAAATCACCCACTGGACAAGAAATGGAAAAAGAGGTGGTGGAATAGCCATAATTTACAAATCCGAGTTCACCATCACAACTACTGGTGAATCCACCTCACCACAACTCGAAATAGCCTCGACAAGAATCAATCATCTGAACCTACAAGGACACCTCAACACAATTTTATTCTACAGACCACCAGGAAAATGGAAAGACTCCCAAGCGCAACTCATGGACTTCATCTCGAACATATGTGTCTCGGCCTCCAATATCTTCATTATAGGAGACATCAACCTACATCTCGAAGACGACACTTCAAAAAACACACTAGAATGTAAAGAATTCCTGAAACTCTGGGACCTACACGCTCCAAACACCCAACCAACACACAAAAAAGGACACACACTGGACATCATCATACACAAATTCGACCAAGACTCAACTATCCGACTCACAGACACAAGATGGATACCCACACCATGGACAGACCACTATAAAGCACATATCTCCCTCCTCTGGCGAAAAACACACAGAAACGCAGTCAACAAAAACGAACGAACAACATACACTACGAGAGGAAAGATAGACCCTACATCATTCTGGCAACAGGTCTACCAAAATGAACGGCCACTAAACACTGACACCGTACAATTCCTCCTAGAATGGGATAACATATGTAAAACAACATTAGACACAATTGCCCCAATCCAAACCAGAACATCGTACAGGAAAAAATCAAATCCATGGTTCACCGAAGAGCTGAAAGAACTGAAAACACAAGTTAGAAAACTAGAACGCGCATGGAACAAAAAGAAAGATGAACACACACTGAATGCATGGAAATCACTTCGGAGGAAATACAAATACACCATAAAACAGACTAAAAGACTACACTACAAAACTATGATTGGACCAAACTACAAATACACCCACAAACTCTTCCACCTTGTAAATAAGCTGCTAGACACTTCACCTGTCATAAACAATAACAAAGAAATACCAGGGGTCGACGACCTCGCGAAATACTTCAAAGAGAAAATTACACAACTACGACTAAGAATACCCACTAGCCCCACCGAATACTCAACATTCCTGAACTGTCTAGACCCTGAAGACAGAATACACCCAGCAGACAGGATCTGGACCGAATTCGAAGTATTGTCAGAAGACCTTATTGTTAGAACACTTAAAAGATTCGCCAAATCCCAATGCAAATTAGACATCTGCCCAAGTAACCTCATGAAATCAGCTCCTCATCAATTCATATCAGACTTAATGAACCACCTGAATTTCACGCTACAAAACGGTCTGTTCCCAAAGGAAAAAGGAAAAATCCTACTCTCCCCAATACCCAAAGACACAAAGAAAAACGCTAGTGAATTAACTAACTACAGACCAGTTGCATCCATACCACTAATAACTAAAATAACAGAAGGAGTGGTAACCAAGCAACTCACAAGTTATCTCGACAAGTTCTCAATACTGCATGATGCCCAATCAGGATTCCGCTCGAATCACAGCACAGAAACAGTACTAACTACCCTACTGACCAAATTTAAGCAACGGATAGCAACTGGCTCCAATATACTCCTCCTACAATTTGACATGTCAAGTGCCTTCGACATGGTTGACCACGGAATCCTATTACACATTCTTGAATATTTCGGCATCGGAGGCAATGTCCTAAATTGGTTCAAGGGATTCTTAACCTCACGCTCATACCAAGTCACATCAAATTCAACCACATCTGCTGCATGGACATCTGAGTGCGGAGTACCGCAGGGATCTCCCCTTTCACCAATAATTTTCAACCTACTGATGACCCCACTAGCAAAACTTCTATCAAACCATAACCTTAACCCTTACATATATGCCGATGATGTAACGATATCTATTCCTTTTAAACAAAACATCAACGAAATCTCTAACGAAATCAACCAAAGTCTACACATCATGAACACCTGGGCAGATGCATTCCGACTGAAATTGAACGCAGAAAAAACTCAATGCCTCATACTAACCTCCCAATACAATACAACAAAATTTACTACTATCAACACACCTAAACTAAACTTGCCAATTTCAGAAAATTTAAAAATCCTCGGAGTAACAATCGACCGCCACCTTACACTTGAAACTCACGCGAACAACACAACAAAAAAGATGTTCTTCTCCATGTGGAAGCTGAAAAGAATAAAACCATTCTTTCCAAGATTTGTCTTCCGCAACCTGGTACAATCACTCGTATTAAGCCATCTGGACTACTGCAACTCATTATACGCAGGCTGCAAAGAACAAATAATGAGAAAACTTCAGACAGTTCAGAATACAGCGGCCAGACTCATCTTCGGAAAACCAAAATACGAAAGTGCAGCACCATTACGCAAGAAACTACACTGGCTCCCACTTAAGGAACGTGTCACCTTTAAAATATGCACATTAGTGCATAAAATCATTCACGGTGAAGCCCCTGCCTACATGTCCGACTTGGTAGACCTGCCACCCAGAAACGCCAAAAAATCATCCAGAACTTTCCTCAACTTCCACTTCCCTAAGTGCAAAGGCATAAAGTATAAAGGACTACATGCTTCAACCTTCTCCTACAAGAGCACGCAACTCTGGAACGCACTACCACACGGCCTGAGAGCGGTCTACGAGTTGACAGACTTCCGCAAACAATTGAAGACCTATCTCTTTGACAAAACATACCGCAAGGAGCAAAACATATAAATCCCATATACATCACAACAATGCCTCAAGATATTACCCCACGTAATCCATGTCCCCGTACTCTCCCATTCAATATCTACCCACAGATAAAAACTGTCTACCCCATCGCTCACTTGCTACTATTCGATCAGCGTATTAAATCCCTTACACCATATCCTTTAGTTTCCACGCCCCAAAGGCGACTGATCTGACCTTGTCTTCCTTTATCTGTTCACAATGTAACCCATAATCGTAATGTAATGTAATATAAGAAACTGTATTTCCATCATTTACAATGTATTGTAAGCCACACTGAGCCCGCAAATAGGTGGGAAAATGTGGGATACAAATGCAACTAAATAAATAAATAAATAAATCACAACTCTGTCCCAGCTCTGCTCAAGCAAAACACCTGGGAACACCTAAATACAAATTATATGTGCTTATCTGCATGCATGTATATCCCTGCACAGTTTTACAATAGCAATTTCCATGTGATATACATGTAAACATATGATTCTATATAGTGCAACTTGAGTTGCATGCACAAATCAGATCATACCTATGATTCATAAGATCATATATGGAGAATCCCCTAACTACATGAACAACCTCATCGATCTCCCAGCCAGAAACAGAACATTGTCGTCTCGTACCCACCTCAATTTACACCTCCCAAACTGCAAAGGTATTAAATATAAGACCTCCTATGCATCCAGCTTCAACTTCTTGGGCAGCCAGCTTTGGAACACTCTGCCAAGATCCATCCGAAAAATCAACAACCATCTACCCTTCAGGTAAATGTTGAAGACCCACCTCTTTAAGAAAGCTTACCCAACTGACTGAACTTAAACTTTTAAACTTATCCACTTGATCCTGAGGACTGTTATACCTTTGACTTTATCTCCCAATTCTACTCATGCACTTCCCTCTATCCTTCCTTATCATCCTTCCTATTCCTTATCCTTCCCTATCTCTTTTCCTTTTGATATTCTATCTATTTGCTTGCCTCTTTTTTTTAACTCACATTTCCTCAAAACCTCACAATTACTAAATTTACTACAACTTGTAAGATTCTCATCTAGATTTTGTTACTGTATTTACTATGTAAGCTGCATTGAGCCTGCAATGTGTGGGAAAACGCGGGGTACAAATGTAATTACAAATGTAATAATAAACAAATAAATAAATAAATATTCTGATTAGCATGCACAACTTAATTATCTTAACAAGCTGATCAGTGCTGATAATTGCCATTTAACAAGCAATTACTGACACTAATTGGCTTTAATTAGAATTTACACGCACAACTTGCTAAGCGTATTCTGTAAAGTGATATGTGTAAATTCTAATGCGTGCAGCCAGAAAGGAGGTGTGGCCATGGGTGTGGAATGAGTGTTTCTATAAATTATGTGCGCTGTTATAGAATACACCTACTCCATGCCTAAGTTAGTCGCTGGCATTTATACCAAGTTGTACTTGGTGTAAGTTCCCACAACTAGATTTAGTTATGTGGATGGGCCCTAGGTGTATTCTATAAACTGAACCTAACTGTAGGCATAGTTTATAGAATACACCTAGGCATATCTTTTTCAGCACCAATTTTTACAGTGCCATATATAGAATCTAGCCCATAGGGGCCAATAATATAATGACATTTGTGTACCCAGCTTCCATTATAAAATAGAGCATAAGCTGGCATTTGTGTGCCAACAATTAGTCCCTATTACATATGCTATGCGAAAGGCAGGCGTAAATGTTAGTACATAAATGTTGCACTTCAGTATGTAACATGGTGTTCAAGAAGTTATGCATCTAAGTGTGGGACCTATCCATGCCCCACCCATTTCAATGCCTCCTTGCAGTTGAGCATTATCCCTCAAAATAAATTTGGCCACACAACTTGACTGGCTAATGAGCCCTTAATGAGTAGTAATTGGTTGCTATTGACAGTAATTGGCACCAATTAGGAGTTGGACATGCATCTTGTTGCATGCTATTCTAGAATGCTTGGCATCCAAATCCCATAACGTGCAGCTCCAAAGGGAGTGTGGCCATGGGAGGGGCATATGGGCATATCAAGGGCTTTCCAAAAAGTTATGGGCATTGTTACAGAATAATGGGTCAGCACATCCAACTTGGACACCAGCATTTACACGAGGTTTCCACAGATGTAAGTCTGGTGCTAAAACTTAGGGCACAGGAATCAACACTAAGCATGATTCGATAAAGGGTGCATGCCCTTCACAGCATTGTGCTAAGCACCAATCTTTTCCAGCATCCATATTTGAGTGCCATTTATAGAATCTAGTCCTATGTGGGTTCCATGGAAAGCTTGAAGAATACCACATGAATGTTATATTCACGTACATAAGTACGTGCTTATGTTGCTTACAATCAAGGGGATTACCTGTACCTGTGTATGTTTTATCCAGACTTGGCAAAGATGTTACAAGATGTGAGGTCTGAGAGGGCCTAACATTTATGTGCAAACTTTAGAAAATAAAGGTAACACAAATGTACATAAATTGATCCAGGAAATCTGTGTGTGCTAAAGAGAAAAAGCAATTTTTAAAAATTGAAATATGTGCATACTTTTGCTCTGAAAATTTGCCAAATTGTGCACAGGAAGTTTTTCAGAGCAAAAGTGAAATGTACATACATATTACCCCTTATACAACAAAACACAATAAGATCAGCAACTCTGTATAAATATGAACACTATTACCTATCAGCATGCACAAAACTCATGCTTTTCAGGAGCAGGGCTGAAGTTTTGGAATCATCTCCCTGAGGATTTGAAAGTATTTGATGATTATGTAGTATTTGACAGATGCTTGAAAACCTGGCTATTTGCTCATTGTTTTCCCTCTTTTGAGGGATAAGGAAGGGTGGAGTAACTGTGTGATTATTGTTGATGCTGTTGTAATCCACACTGTACGATCTTGAGGCTGAAAGTAGTGGGCTATAAGATTTCATATTAAATTAAATTAAATTATTGAATTGCAAGGGACACACCTAGGAATGTTACCAAACCAAAAGGAAATCACATGTGTCCCTGTAGATATGATAGACTTTGAGCTGCAGCAGTCCCTTCAGTGTGTATATAGTGAATATGCTTTTAGAATTTCACATGCAGACAGGTTGCCTTTGTTTGGCTGCTCCCAGATGTTGTTTTCATTAAATATGCAGCCTACTCATTATGGGTACCTAAGTGCATGCAATTACATTATAATATATGCAGAGGTGTCTCATGTAGCCTGCAAATCTTGAATTATCATCCTTTGTCCAGAACTGAGACTTCAGCTAGCTTGTTTTTAGATGCTCATTTTACTAGGTAATTTGGAGGGTTATTTTAAAAGCAGCTCCACGTGTATAGACTGTATACATATGTATATAGTGATTTAAGAAAGCTGCTATTTACACTTGGAGAACCATACCACACAGAAATTTCAAGGGTGTGTGGCAGGGGCATGGTTTGGGCATACCTTGAGTGGGACAAGAACACACTTCCATGTGGAACCTGCCAAGTTTGGGTCACTTATTTTTTTACACATGCATATTCATAAAATGGCTGCTCCTGCTATGGTGTAGTAAATACACATGTACTCCTGCTGTGTGGCAGTTATACATCACAAAACTGACAGCCAATGAGGGAGGGAGGGTGAGGAGTGAGCCAGAACCATCCCACCCTCTCTTGTTGGATCTCAGCTTCGTGGTGTACATGCCGCATGGTGCAGGCAGTTGTACATCACAAGGCTAGTCACCAATGAGAGAGACTGCTTGCTTCCCATCCTTTCTTTGCATGCCAGAGGGATTGAGTGGCTACAGCCTGTTTATTTTTCCACAGCTGTACCCCACGCAGACCCTGAAGCAGCTAGAGCTTGACAAGAGCAAAGCGAAACACTGGCCACCGTTGGTCGGGGGGGTATTGGAGCTGTGGCAACCATGGATATCAGCAGATCGACCTTTACAAGCTAAGTTGTCTTGTTTGATTCATGCAGATCTTGAATTAGCTGACAGATAGCAGCAATATCTAGGAGAGTTAGAATTAAGGAGAACTTTTTCCCAATAACCATTTCTCATCTGCATTCAGCTGTGACTTTTGGGAGGTTTTTTGCCCATGATGAGGAGTAGATCCTCTTAAGACCAAGGAATTGGTCAACAGGATCGCTACGTAGTCTGCGGGACCATATCTGACCCAGGCACCTTGAGGCTTTTTCCTCCCTGTTAATCACATCTGATATCAAATTTGTTGGATACTTTGGATAGGCATACTAATTTCTTTTTTACAGTGCAGGGGGAGTCATGAATTATTAGATAGTGTTACAACTCGAATAGACAGAACACTACAGAAAACTGCTACTGATTTCTTTTCTGCCATTTTACAGATACTAATGGCTTGACTACAATTGCTCATGGTAGGTCCTATTATCCTCTTTGTGAAACTGGCTATGCCTTAAATCTATAACTAAATTTTA
Organism: Microcaecilia unicolor; assembly: GCF_901765095.1. Classification (NCBI taxonomy): domain Eukaryota; kingdom Metazoa; phylum Chordata; class Amphibia; order Gymnophiona; family Siphonopidae; genus Microcaecilia; species Microcaecilia unicolor. The sequence goes on from NC_044038.1 coordinate 51,910,325, forward strand.
CATGTTATAAGAAAATAGTTGACTGTCCTATTGCGGTAATAAATAAATAGTGCTTCCCTGGCTCTGTGTGATAACTGAAACAATGCTAACAAAAGGTGACAACGGTTATGTGTACGCTCCAGTTACGTGCAAATTAAACTTCAGTCCCGAGACCTTCACTTGAACAGCATGCACTGTATTGTGAAGTGATCTGCTGAGAATGTTATCTTGCATGGAATATAAATGTTGTAAATAAGATGATTTCTGATTGGCTAGGGTTACGAATGGGCTCTATGGGGACAATAATTAAATATGTTTATGTTGGTAATGGCTCATTTACTCATGTAAAAAAATAGTTTGAATATTACTCCCTTTAGTGTGGGTAAAGGTCATAGGCGTAGTTTGACTGTTTCATTTGGGGGGGCAAAGGAAGGGGCGGGGCATATTAGCATATTCATTTGCATATATGTATATGCAAATTATGCTAATATGGAGGAAGGAAGGGAGCAAGAGCTGGCTTTTTTGGGAATAACCAGTGTTCGTTTGCCAATGGATAGCCACTGAATCAGAGAGGCAGCTGGTTTGGTGACAGGCAGTGGTGTGCTGGCAAATGTTTAACAACAGGCTCTCCCCCCAGTCCCCCTCTGCGCCCCCCCCCCCCCAAATTGCAGAGCTGGCTATAGCCGGGGAGAGAGCCTGGGGGGGGGGGGGTATAAATAAGTAAATATAAACTTTTAATGTTGAGCACCTGATTCTCAAAGTGAACATATTGTAAACACTATAATGAAAATAAAATGATTTTTTTCTACCTTTGTTGTCTGGTGACTGTTTTTCTGATCATGCTGGTGCAGTATCTGATTCTGCTGCTATCTGTCCTCTTAACTCCGTTTCCAGGGCTTCCTTTCCATTTATTTCTTTCTTCCTTTCTTCTTCATTTCTGGTCCTCAGCTTCTGCCTATTTTCTTCATCCATGTGCAGTTTTTCTCCTCTCTTCCTTTTCCCTCATCTCATCTCCTTCCTCACTCTTTCCTCCCCTCCATCCATGTCCAGCATTTCTTTTCTCTCCCCTGCCCTCCATCCACCCAGTCCAACAGTGACCCTCCTCTTCCCTGTCCCCATACCCAGTGGCCCTCCTTTCCCCTGCCCTCCATCCACTCAGTCCAGTAGTGACCCTCCTCTCCCCTGCCCCCATGCCCAGTGGCCCTCCTTTCCCCTGCCCTCCATCCACTCAGTCCAGCAGTGACCCTCCTCTCCCCTGCCCCCATACCCAGTGGCCCTCCTTTCCCCTGCCCTCCATCCACTCAGTCCAGTAGTGACCCTCCTCTCCCCTGCCCCCATGCCCAGTGGCCCTCCTTTCCCCTGCCCTCCATCCACCCAGTCCAGCAGTGACCCTCCTCTCCCCTGCCCCCATACCCAGTGGCCCTCCTTTCCCCTGCCCTCCATCCACTTAGTCCAGTAGTGACCCTCCTCTCCCCTGCCCCCATGCCCAGTGGCCCTCCTTTCCCCTGCCCTCCATCCACCCAGTCCAGCAGTGACCCTCCTCTCCCCTGCCCCCATACCCAGTGGCCCTCTTTTCCCCTGCCCTCCATCCACTCAGTCCAGCAGTGACCCTCCTCTCCCCTGCCCCCATGCCCAGTGGCCCTCCTTTCCCCTGCCCTCCATCCACTCAGTCCAGCAGTGACCCTCCTCTCCCCTGCCCCCATACCCAGTGGCCCTCCTTTCCCCTGCCCTCCATCCACTTAGTCCAGCAGTGACCCTCCTCTCCCCTCCCTTCATTCCGCCCTCTCCCCGTTCCTTCCCCCCCCCCTGCGAGCCAGTTCTCCTCCCTCCCTCCGGATCCCCCTCACCAACGATCTTCGAATTTTTCACCTGCCCGGCCCGCTAGCACTGACTCTCCACTGCCGGTTCACACTTCAAAATGGCCGCCGAGACTTCTCGCGAGGCCGCCTCTGAAAGTCTCGGCGGCCATTTTTAAAGCGCGAACCAGCAGGGGAGAGAGCGCTAGCGCCTAGCGGGCAGGCAAAGGATTCGAAGATCAGGTCGGTGAGGGACGGATACGGAGGGAGGGAGGAGAGCCGGCTCACGGGGGGGCCGGGGGGGGGAGGAGAAGGAACGGGGAGAGGGTGGGGTGAAGGGAGAGCTGCCTGTTGCCGGCCCTGCGTTTGGGGGGGCATTGCCCCCCCTCGCCCCCCCCAGTCTACGCCCATGGTAAAGGTACATTTGTTACTTTTGCCTGTTGGAGGGAAAATGGGTAGGTTAGGTCAGAGGAGGGAAAGTGACTATTTTCAAATCACTGTGGGTAGTATCTATAGTGTGTATAGTGCAGGGAGGATTCAATAGTACCTGCAGTGTATGCACCATCCACATTTCAAAAGGAAGCTCCATGGACAGTTTCCCTTTTAAAGTTTGCTTATAGGCCTGCAGAGTTTGATTATTACCCATTTTGCGAATTATTTTACTAAAAAGCACCTATAAGAATTCTCAAAAATGTCTCCTTTTAATAGGGGCAACATAGGTGCCTATCTGCCTTTAATAAATTAGACCTCTAGAGTAACTCCCAATAGTATGTAAATTCTCTCACTCTTTACATGTACATGCAGATTTTATAAAGTTCATACCTACATCATAAATCTGCCCAAACTCCATCCTTGGGACGCCTATGCACAGACCACATAAATGTAGGTGCTATCTTTCTATGCACCACTCTTTGTGTATCTACACCCCTACAGAGCTTTCCAAGAGCCATTTTCTGCATATAAACGTAAGAACAGCCCTACTGGGCCAAACTGACAGTCCATATAGCCCAGTATCCTGCTTCCAGCAGTGGCTAATCCAGGTCACAAGTACTTGGCAGAATCCCAAAGAGTAACATGATTTTGGAATCCCAAAGAGTTGCTGCATTCTATGCTATCAATCCCGGGGCAAGCAGTGGCTTCCCTGTGTCTAGCAGACTATGAACTTTTCCAAACTTTTTTTAAACCCAGATACGCTAACCGCTGTTACCACATCTTCTAGTAATGAGTTCCAAAGCATAACTATTTATTGAATGAAAAAAATATTTCCTCCTATTTGTTTTAAAAGTAAAATATGTTTTACCTGCATAAACTGCTTTAGGAAATTACTCCATATGTCTAAACAATGACTGTAGCAAATCACTGCAGACTTATTTAACCAATTAGACTGTTGAATTTTCCAGATCCTTTGTACATTCACTTATCTCCTGCTTTAAATAATGACTCTCAGTTTTACTTGCATTATCAAGTAAAAGAGTCTTATTGATCCCAGCTGTCAAAAAGAATTTTGCATCTCATAAATAATTTTGTAGCTATGTTCACAAGAGAAAGACTGGCCATTTTTCTGTATAGTGGAAAACCTATAGTGTACCTGAAGGTAACTCACCTTGAACTACCAGTGAAAGATTGTGAGCTAAACCCAAATAACTAACTAACTAAGGCGTCCTTTTACAAAGGCACACTGAAAAATGGCTTGCGGTAGTGTAGGCGCGGGTTTTGTGCACACACAGAATCATTTTTAAGTGCACCTGTAAAAAAAGCCCTCTTCCCCCCCCCCCCAAAATGGACATGCGGCAAAATCATATAACACTGTACCTAAATATTTAGAATGTCCCTGACCTGCCCATGCCCCTGCCATGGCTACGCTCCCTTTTGGATTGCACGCGAGTCATTTTGGGCACCAACATTATAGAACAGTGTGTAGGCAGATGCCCACGTAAATCCAAATTAGTGCCAATTAACATCAATAATTGGCTGTTAGCACCCAATTGACCAATTAATTTATGCACATATTTGGGCTCCATGTTCCCAATTTGGGCATCCAACTTTGGGCAACCTATATAGATGCTGAGAATTAGTGCTGAACATCAGTGCTAACCTTGTAACTTTTCCCCTTGTTAAATCTGCCCCAGATGCCACCACTTTTTAGGCTCCTAAATTTATGAGTTAATCAAAACTAGAAGCATGTATTTAGCAACTCGGTACGTTTTCAAAGAGGCCAATTTTGGGAGCCTAACTCTCAAAGTTAGGAGCCTAAATCCTTTGAAAATTAACCTTATAGTAAAAGAAGGCAATGAAAATGCATCTAATCTGTAAAAACTTGATAGGGCAATGCTATGCCAAGCAGTTAAGGAGAAATGTTCTTTCATCCCAGCCTAGATCTGCATCCACATTCCACTAAGAAAAGATGCTCAGAACCACTCCTGTTATTCTAAGTCCTACGTCCAAGCATCCTAGGATTTGTAGTCTCATTTGCATCCACTGGAATGCTCATATTTCAAAAATGACTCCAGAGATAGCCCAAGGAAAGATAGATCAGTAAGTCTAACTTCTGTTTCGGCCAAATTAATTGAGTTTAAATTACCCACTCCCAACCATTAGTAACAGGGAGAAATATTATGGGGCCTTTTTACTAAGCTGAGGTAAGCACAACCGCATGCTTACCGCAGGGTAAAAAGCACTACTGCAGGGCACATTCAGGCACTCCACAGTAGTTTTGGGATAGGTGTGTGCTACCCATGCACTCAAAAATAGAATTTATTTTTTAGCGCTGGGGGTGTGTCTGGGGGGGCGCAGAGTAGGCCTGTTCTATGCTAATTGGTTAGCACAGTTATATCGCTGGGTGCTGGTTAGTGCAGAATTAGATGTGAGCCCTTACCCCTAGAAAATAGGTGTCAGTAAGTGTTCATGCGCTAATGGGGAAATTAATGGGAATAATGGAAAATGGGGCCATTTTACCACTATGCTAAAAGTGGCCTCGGCACATGGGAAAGACCCATGCTGGGGATAGCGAGGGCCCCTTTTTAGCGCAGCTTAGTAAAAGGACCCCTAATTGCTGAAGTAGTATCAGAATGGCTCCAATTTAATGATGTCATGTATTACTAATCTTTTGGAGTTCAATAAGGTCAGCCAAAGAGATACAGTTAGTACAATACACTTTGAATTATTAAAAATGGTTTCCATAAGGTCCTAGATCAAAATCGCTTAATGAAATTAAGTTGTCATGGGATATGTGGAAAAGTCCTTTGATGGAAAAAAGACTGAGAGAGGCTGGATGGCTCATATACCTGGCATATTTAACATGTCCACAAACCTGGTGCATGGTTTACGGTGGAGGATAACAAGTATGAAAGTAAGGGCAAGTGAGCACTGAGGCCCTTGAGATTAGCTTGGGGAGAGAGGAGGAGAAGGGTGGCGTGAGGGAAGGGACAATTTTGAACTGCAGCCCAGTTGGCCCCAGATTCATGGGTGGGGATGAGCCCAAGTGCCGTTTTCTGCACTTCTACAACTGTGATTTCTCACCTTCCTGCCCATCAGTGGGGATGGCCCTTATAAGTAATATCTTTTATGTCTTGAGTTAAGTTGTTTAAACATTGTACCTGTTGCTGCTGGAAGAGGTGTGGTAAGAGAGGGGGCTTGAGCTAATTGGTAGAAGGATGAACAAAACGCAGAGTGGAAACCTGCTAAGGGTGGCATTGGCACTGTTAAAGGTATTTATTTATTTATCTATTTATTATTACATTTGTACCCCACGCTTTCCCACTCAAAGCAGGTTCAATGCGGCTTGCATAATAATATGGATTACAGAGTATTGATAGAGAAAATATAAGTGGATATGTGTTGGGTAGATCAGCATCAGACAATGGTATTCAGACTGGAGGATTTCTCAGCAGCTTTTGACACTGTGAATCATGACATCATGCTAGCATGACTGACAGAAACAGGTATCGATGGAACGGTACTTGCCTGGTTCAGATCCTATCAGATAGGCAACAATCCATAATGTTTGGCAGCAACTCATCACCACCATGGACACTGACCTGCGGGGTACCACAAGGATCGACACTGTCGCCTATTCTGTTCAATATCTACCTCAAACCACTGGCTGAGCTGATTCGGTCATTGTACACTCAGTTCTACATCTATGCGGATGATGTGCAGCTACACATACCCATTGAACCTGACTTACCTACAGCCTCAAATAAACTGATTATCTGTCTAACATCAATTCAAGGTTGGGCAAAACACAACTAACTTTGCCTGAACCCAAGTAAAACTGAGCTTCTCTGGGTCCCTAACACAAGTGGATACATACCTGACATCAAAATCCCTTTTGGGAAGTACGAACTCCCCCTCAAATCACAAGTGAGGAACCTTGGAATACAGTTAGATTCAACACTTACTCTGATTCCCCAATTCCAAGCAACCTTCAAGAGCTGCTTCTACTATTTGCAACAGCTACGCTGCCTCTCTCCTTACATCGAGAAGGTAAATCTTATCCCAGTTGTGCATGCCATAACATCAAGACTGGATTACTGTAATGCACTAAAAGGGCCTGCACCAACTTCAGTTGATTCAGAATGCAACAGCAAGACTCATAGAAGGTTGCAAGCGACGTGACCACATCACACCATTTTTGCAAAAACTTCATTGGCTACCAGTACAATGCATGGCTAAATTTAAAACTTTATGTCTGATCTTCAAGGCCCTGAAAGAGAATGGTCTCGAGTACCTGAAGAATAGGATGATCCTCCACACACCGCTAAGAACACTAAGGTCCTCCCAAGGACTATCACTAACCACACCCTCCCCAAAAGACATTACACAATGTGATACCCACAAGCGAGCCTTCTCCAGAGTAGCCTCCCCACTCTGGAATGCAGTACCTGAAAGGCTCCGCTTAACACAAGACTATCTCTACTTCAGGAAGCAGGTGAAAGCTTGGCTCTTCAACCAGGCCTTTAATGGAAGAAGTAACTAACTTGTTAGTCTCACACACACACACACACACAAGGAATGACACAGGCTGCACATACTGCAGCAGGACATGTTTATCCACTCCTACTCTAGCTGAGATAATATTTAACCATCTCTCTGACCTCGTATGCACCTTTCTTTAAATCAGTCACCTTACTTTCTAACTCTTCTTACTCTCTTACCTATTTACATGTTACATCTTTGCTTTACCCTTCACTATCAATTAAAATATTCTATTACGTATTGTGTTGACATTGTAAGTAGTATACCATGCCATACTTTGTGTTGTTATTTGAATATTTTTACTGCTGTAATTGCCTATTGCTCATGTTTGTTCTATTCTTACTGTACACCGTCTTCAGTGAATTCCTTCAAAAAGGCGGTAAATAAATCTTAATAAATAAATAAATTGATTATTAGTATACTATTTGGGAACAGGGATTAAATGGGAAGGGCAGTTTAGAGGGTTAATCATGGAGGAGAGAATGCAGGACATTCAGGTGCCTATGTTATAAATAATTAGAGGCCTGGAGGGTTTTAGAGAGAGAAAAAGGCAAAGATCTCTATTGAAAACAATGCTACATAGGATCCTGACCAACATCATCACTAAACTAAAAAAATAAGGACAAATGATGGCCTATTATGGCAGTCAATAACAGAACTTCAATGGTATGACATTCCCCAGTCAGTACCATGTCAGTGCCAGGCATAATACTTCTTCACAGCAATGCCAATCCATTTAATCATTTTGTTTGAGGCTGGCAGGCAGAAGCAGAGAACGAAACACCATGCTACATATGTTTTTTGCAGTTTTACTGTTTTCTAATTGGATGCAGCATGGTAGGAACAGAAAAAGTTGTCATGTGTCCCTTAGACTGTCAGTAGAATGACATGGAAGGATGCAGCATTTCTCCAAGAGTTTGGCATATTCATGATAAGAACTTTTACCAGCCTGATCCACTGTGTGTAAAGAAATGCCACCCTTCTCTCTCTTCCTGTCAAATTCTCTACCTCAGACCTTTCTCTCTTTATATCTGTCTTCACCCTTGCCTACTGCCTATGCTTCTATCTTCCTTTCTTTGTGGTGTTGGCTTTTGCTTCCATTCTTTCTGTCATTAGGGGCCCTGTTTGCTAAGCAGCGTTATAGGCACATTAACATTTTAAACACGTGTTAACCATGTATGCACGTTAACTATGTACGTGCCTATAATACCCCTAGAGATGCCTACATGGTTAGCACACGCACTAAGTGTAGGCGCACTAAAAACACTAATGCACCTTAGTAAACAGGGCCCTAAGAGTGCAGTAAATTAAGAATAAACAAAGGTTTGGGAACCATCAAATGTGTTCTTGCACTTGATTAGGTATTCCTATTAAATGCCTTCTCCATGGGAGCTGTGACTCAGAGTGCTTTCATACCCCAATATAGAGCAAAACATGTTACTCTATCCAGGGAGGGGTAATTGCATTGAACTTAACAACCCCAAATAGTTTTGAGAAGTTGGTTCCTTTGCCTTTTCCTTTATGCATTTGTCCAGACAGCTCAGAAAATGCCAGTGCTGATACTGCTTGGACGCTTAACTCTAAGACATATGACATGGAGTCAGCTATGCTCTCCCACTGAAGCTGCAAAGGTGAAAGGCTAAGAAAGAAAGATGGAGAATCAGGAAAGAAAGGACAACCTCTACAAGTAAACCTGTGAACAGGGGAATTTGTTGTCTACGATTGGTGGGTTGGGGATTGTAGAAGGGAAATCACAGTTTCTGAGCATGTCTCCACTCTTGCAGACTCCCATACCAGAAATATTAAATTGAGTCACTTAAACTCCAGTATTTGGTACTTTTTCCTCTGATAGTCTTTTTAATCCAAATGCAAATAAATAAATACAACATTTTAAAAAAGTCCCATAGGGTTGAGAGCTTGATTTCTGATGGTTATTTATTGTCATTGTGACTGACTTTTGGCTTATAGAAAACAGTAAAAGTAATTCATGGGAAATGGGTAATACAGCTAGAGCATGTACGAACTCATAGATAATTTTTCTGTCTCTTTCATGCACAACTCACAGTCATATCCATGACTTGCATAAACCTGCAAACTAAAAATGTCAACCATCCTTCTGTTTGAGAGAAAATCGTTCAGTCTGATTTACAAAATGACCACACTTCACCAGATTCTTCCTGAAAGGTTCCTCAAGCTAAATGAATTTTAGTGGCAAGATAGAACATATTCTGATCAATATGTGGTCAGCCTTAGCTTAGGTTTGGCTAATGTGTAAAGTCTGGCCAGAGAACTCAAAGCCCAGCAAAAATGTAACACTTCCCAGTCCTACCTAAATGTTAGGGCCAACTGTATATTGGGCATAACGTGGATCTTTATTCAATGGCTGCGGGTTTGAATATTAATCTTGTTTCCTTTCTGCTACTGGGCCCATTATTAGAGTTCTTACAGCACTCCACTTTTCACCCTGCTGCTGGTTTCCTATTCAACCCATAGAAACTAATCTCTGTCACCCTGAAATAAACTCAATCTCTGCCAGAAACAGCCCTCGGCCTCACTCTAAACCCACAAACCTCTCACCGTTCTCCTTTTCATTTGTCTTATGTCCGAACTCTGATTTCACAAACTTCAGCCTGACACTTTTTTTTGTCTTTTCCTGTTGCTAGAGGAGATGGAGCAGTAACCATAGAAATATTCTTTAACAGTGGCTCTGAAGGCCTCTGTGTGGAACTTAAATAGGTCTGCTACGCAGGGTAAACTGATATGAAGATCAAACACATGTTAATATATTTCAGGCATATTCACTGCAGATATTCTGGAAACCAAATCAGGGACAGTGGAGGGGATGAATAAATCAGTCTTTTGCCCCACCCTGATGCTACGTTGAGCAACATATTGGTGGGTCCAGGTCTCAGTGGCCCACCCCATTCTACTGCCTAGGAACCTAATGCATTTGATGATCATAAGGACCAGGGGGTAGGTACCACAGTCCTGAAGCAAGCTGCACAGACAGTAATAGCTGGTCTTTATATGCATAGGATCCAAAGACAGAAAAAGCTATGTCTAGGTATCAATTATACACCTCAAGGCAAGCAGCGTTAATGCATTTCTGATTACCTTTGCCATGCACACAGTTTGGACTCTCAAACTTTAAAATCTACTGGTTCAAAGTTTAACTAAAGCCATGAAACATAAAAGTTAATTATGTACTCTTAACTCTTCAAGACAAAATGGCCAACTACCCAGTGTGCTCATCTAGTAGGCTGCCACACTTCAAAAGGTAGCTAGCCCATAGCTTTGCATTCAGGCCTAAAAGACAGCTTCACTGTGCCCAAATATTTTAAAAAGGGTTATCCCAGGTCATGAAACTGATACAGGGAAAAAAAGAGGAGCCATTCCCTCCCTCAAAAGCCATAGCCTCCTGGGAAAAGCAAAGGAGAGAGAAGAATCCAGGTTCTATTACCACGGGATTGCATTTCATTAATGGTTGAGCCGATTTGTGTCAAAACACTTCATTGCTCTTGGAGCATCTGTGATCACAGCCCTGCATTTGGGTACAGGGAGGTGCAGGTGCAGAAAGAAGTGAACAGGACATACAGACTGCAGAGAGATTATGCAGAGCCAGACTTGGGGCAAAGGGTGATGGTTGCCGAGGAAAGTGAGTCGTGGAGGGGGCCCAGGGTGCCTCTGTTAAAGAAGCATAGTGTGGGGGGCCCTAAGAGCGGGGTGTAGTGAGTAGGTTGACAGGAATAGGGCGTGGGGACCCTAAAGGCAGCAGTGGGCAGGATGCAGGGACTCGAGAAGCAGAGTGTGGTTGCAGTATGTAAGAACTCAAGGTGAAGACAGCCCTAGACGGGAGGAAGCCGGACACTAGCGTTAAGCCTGCGGTATTCAGACGTAGGTTAAGGTCTTTGGAGCACCATCTTACCTTGTGTGGCGTCTGCCTCCTCTCACCTCATGCCATGCCTTCTTTGGGGCTCATCCTCCTCATGTGAAACGGCGAAAAGCACTTTAAACTCCAACAATTCAAAGGAAAAAAAATGAATAAATATAGAAAAGAAACCAACTCTTTCCCAAAGCAGTCCCGATCTGCGCGTCAAAAAGAAATCGAACCGGCTCAAAAATGCATCTTCTCCCAGGTCCCCTTCCTCGAAATGCAATTCCTTTGATCCTGGAAGAGATCGCCGCTCTCGGTGCAGATGTGGGTTGGGTTTATTTCACGTACAAAGGACAATCAAGCACAAACAAGAAGAGAAAACAAATATGTGTCCTGTCTACCAGCGAGCAAAGGAGAGAGAGAGAGACGAGGAGAAGGCTGGTTTCCAGACCATAGGATGAGAGAAGCAGCTCCAGCATCTCCCCCCACATCCACACACGCTCACATGCCTACATCCGCACTCCCGGCCACACACACACACACACGCACACAGGGTGACTCTACCAATCCCAATTAAAGAGACCGCGCCAGTATTATCAATAATTCAGGACTCTAGGCTGGCTTCCATATCCTTACAGCCCACTCTCTCCCTGCCCTCTCGGATTCGGATCCAATTTGTCCTGCTGAGCTGTAGACCCCACACACTCCTTCCCCCACTGTACCACAGCTCCTGCAGGGACAGCAAAAGGGCTGCGCCAGAGCTCAAACCCAAATCCATACCCTAAAAGAGACTAGCCACACCCTCCTAGGGCAAAGGAAGAGGCGACATGGGGAGGGGGTGGTGCTCCCTGAGGTAGCAGTAGGTAGGGCCCCTTCCCTTCAACTTGACCGATGGTAACAACTTCCAACAGCCAGAAGAAACTGCTCTGAAAGGCTGATAAATGAAAATTCGGTTTCACTAGGGCAAAATCTCTATTATAACAAATCAGTTGGTGGCCACCTCTAAAGTTTGATATTGGTTTGTAATAAAAAAAAGATCTAGCTGTTCATCACGGATTACTGTGGATGAACCAGGCTTCCTTGCTTTTTATATTCAAAAGTTGGTACATAGAAATTGCTTTTCAAAAGGGGCGTTGGTTTTATTTTATTTTTTTTCAAAATACATATAAAGTATCACATACCATGTAAATGAGTTTATCTTGTTGGACAGACTGGATGGACCGTACAGGTCTTTATCTGCCGTCATTTACTATGTTACTATGTATGTTCAATGTACTCAATGCATTCTGGAGGATATGGAATGATAAATGTGGATATTCGCTGTAACAGAATTTTAAAAAGGAGGGGATTCCTACCTCCATGGAGCCAACTTTTCAAAATGATTGGTGGTGCTAAACCCCTCCCTGGACATAAACAAGGAATTTTCTCAATACCGGGGTGCTCAGGCACCCACAGAGTCGGCTCCTATGCCTCCATGTCCACTTCAAGCACTACCTGTACCTAAAACTTTTAGAGGTGCTACTACAACTGTGTTCCTATAAAGAAACATAAGCCCCCTCTTTCCTTTACAGAATACTAGCTGAACAAGGTAGGTACGTGCATATGCAATTGCTGTGTGTTCACCTCAGTGCCAGCGATACACATGTCACTTACACACATAAATGTGAGTCCTACCTATACTTGACCTATGTATACACCCACCTGTAAAATATGTATTATGTAAGCAGAATAGCGCTTAGGCTGATTTTTGGCATATAATGTATTAGGGGTGGGCATTTACCTGCTTATTTTTGAAAGAGAAAAACGCCTATATTTCGACCCAAATCGGGAGATGGCCGTTTTTCTCGCAAAGGCGCCCAAATCGGTATAATCGAAAGCCGATTTTGGGCATTTCCAACAGCACTCCATCGCGGAAACGAATAAAGTTGATGGGGGCGTGTTGGAGGCGTGGTGAAGGCGGGACTGGGGCGTGGTTATCAGCTGAGGAGAGATGGGCGTCTTTAGCTGATAATCGAAAAAAAGGGCGTTTTTGCCGCGATTTTGGGTCACATTTTTGGACCCTTTTTTTTCACAAACAAGTCCCAACAAAGTGCCCCAACTGCCCAGATGACCACTGGAGGAAATTGGGGATGACCTCCCCGGACTCCCCCAGTGGTCAGTAAACCCCTTCCACCAAAAAAAACCCACTTTAAAAACTTTTTTTCCAGCCTCTATGCCAGCCTCAAATGCCGTGCCCACCTCCATGACAGCAGAATGTGTTCTATCCTGTGACAGTCTTTCCCTGGGTCAGATGTGGCTCTCGGGTGCACTACAGGGTCACATCAGCATTGCATTGTGGTGGGTGTAGGGTATTGGGCTCCGTGATTTCAATAGATTGTGTTACAGTTTCACGATGTTGGTAGTTGGTAGGCTCTTCTCCCATGGTGCTTTTCCCCCTGCCTACTGGGTCAGAGTGTGTCCAGTTTTGTTTCCGGTAGTCCATGAGGTAGTGGCCATTTTTGTAAGCCAGTTTTAGATCCCTTCCATGTGTTAGCCACGTTAGAGAACTTAGTTCTTACCTTGAATGTGGCTGAAAGAGGGCATTGTACAGCATTTTGCCAGCTCTGACCTACTGCTACCTACCAGGGAGACTCGTTGCCAGTGGGGCACAACCTCTGATCTGCAGTTAACTGTGAGTAAACGTGCTTATTCCAACAAAGGACGTTTTCGGAGAGATTAGTCTTCAGGTGTAAACTGGTGTGCCAAAGTTATATAGCAGCAACAAGTCCTAGAGGCCTGCATGTATGCAGGTCCCTGGAGCACTTTTAGTGTGTACCGCAGTGCACTTCAGCCAGGTGGACCCAGGCCCATCCCCCCCTACCTGTAACACTTGTGCTGGTAAATGGGAGGCCTCCAAAACCCACTGTACCCACATGTAGGTGCCCCCTTCACTCCTAAGAGCTATGGTAGTGTTGTACATTTGTGGGTAGTGGGTTTTGGGGGAGGGGGGTTGGGAGCTCAGCACCCGTGGTAAGGGAGCTATGCATGTGGGAGCTTTTTCTGAAGTCCACTGCACTGACCTAGGGTGCCCAGTTGGTGTCCTGGCATATCAGGGGGGCCAGTGTACTACGAATCGTGGCCCCTCCCACAACCAAATGGCTCGGATTAGGATGTTTTTGAGCTGGGCATTTTTAGTTTCCATTATCGCTAAAAAAAACAAACGCCCAGCTCAAAAACGTCCATTTTTTCGAAAATACGCTTCGGCCCTCCCCTTCACGGACCTGTTCTTGGAGATAAACGCCCATGGAGATAGGCGTTTCCGTTCGATTATGCCCCTCTTAGTGTACTATTAATGCAATTAAATTTTATTGTTTTTTTTTTTTAAAACTACGATTAAATGTATTAATCATGATTGGGATTTTTAACTCCTGTCTGTTGCCCGGCATTGCTTTCTCTCCCCTACCTATCCTATTTCACATTGGCATAGTATAACAGAGGGAAGACATTGGCATCAGCTGCAAGTAGCACGTGGGAATCGCTGCCAGAGACCCTATGAAGAGCCAGATAAATGTTAAGATAAATGCGGTATGGGGGGATGCTGGACATGTACTGGGGGTCAGCAGTAGGAGAGGAGAGAAATGGGTGTCTATGTGACAGGGGTAACAGGTTTGGCAGCAGAAGGGGAGTTGAAGGGGAAGGGTGAAGCAGGAAAGGATAAAGGTAGTTAGCTGTATGGAGGAGAGAGGGAGCAATGTGCTGTGGGAAGGAAGTGTGTGTATGCAACTTTTCATTATATTCAGCAGGTTAAAAAAATTTCCATGCACTAGGAATTTACCAGTACCAAGCCATCCAGTTCAGAGGTTCACCTAATCAGGTGATTAAAAATGTTAAATGGGGAAGGCTCTCCACAGAGTGGATGAACACAAAATCCCACCAGGTGCAAATACAGAAAAACAAAGTGGGAAGTGGACCAATGACTTCAGGACTTCCAGACTATGGTGGTATGAAAGAGAATAAACTTTATTGTAGACTCGACACAGTACTGTGTTTCGGCCATAGGCCTGCCTCAGGAGTCTTTCTCAACACTCCTTTCCCCAAGGACAATTACTGGTTGTATTTGCTCTCTCCAAAGCTCCAACCATGCAGAGCTTGGGATAAGCCTGTGGCCGAAATACAGTACTGTGTCGAGTCTACAATAAAGTTTATTCTCTTTCATACCACCATAGTCTTGAAATCCTGAAGTCATTGGTCCACTTCCCACTTTGTTTTTCTAAAAATCTTAAATACCATGATTAATTTTGATTACAATTTTTAATTGTTGCCCAGCCCTAATTGAATAGCATGTTGTAAAGGATAATCAGCCACACTGAGCATTTGTTCAAAAGGATGTTTGGGTCAACATTCAAAATAATTTAAAAAGCATGTGTCCAAAATGCATGCCATGATTAATCACAATTAATCGCACAATTTAACTCTCGTGATTAATTGTGATTAAAATTTTTAATCGGTGCCCACCCCTAATATGTTTGTATGTGCACACATTTGCCTACATATGCTAGAATTCATACAATCAGCACGTAAATATTAGTGCCTAATTTATAAGATTACCCCTTTATGATTTCCAACTAAAAAAAAATTCTATTTGTAGACCCCAATTTATTTTCTAATAATAATTTTGGAGTTTATTGTTTTAGCATATTTCTCAGTAGTAGAATAGTTGCAAATTTAGGATAATCAAATCATTTCTGTATAGGTTTTTGTCAGGATAGGGGCATAGCCAATGCTGGACCTGAGCTGGGCTGACCTGGGCCCATTTCCGGCAGCCAGGGCACCAATCATCTAGCTGGCAAGGATCTCCAATCCCCAGCAGCTGAAGAAATCTGGAGCTGTACTAAGTCACTAAACTGCCACTCTCTGTGACAACATGTTGAGCTGCTGATGCTTGCACGACATCATATGCATGCTCGGTTCTTATACGTGGTGAGTTAATGTGTGAGAACTGATCATGCTCGGGCTGCCTATCTCAGCAGCTCGACATGTAGCTAGTGTGGGGCTGCATTTTACAAAGGACACCAAACTCAGAATATGGACGTCCAAATCAGAATGTCATAAATAGATCTCCGTCTCACATACATTTTAGCACAGGACACAGCCTGTTCTAAAATACATGTGAGATGGGTGCCCAGGTGCTGGAATCATCCAGCATAAACATCCATAATGCCTGAAGCTGTCATAACACCCAGTATCCCTTGCCAGAGGGAAGGGGCAGCAACCACTGGGGGATTAAAGAGGTATCATGCCTTAATCCGTATGCAGATGAAATTGCCAACTACTTCAGGGAAAAAATAATAAAATTATGTAATACACTTCCTCAACACATCATTGACTTTGATTACTTCATCAATGGTCTGAGCCCAACATATGAAGAATATCCAGCTGACCGTTACTGGTCTAAATTTGCTCTGATCACTGTTGAATGTGTAGCCCAAGTGATTCGGAAATTCTCCAATAAACATTGTAAATTGGATGCTTGCCCTAGCTACCTACTTAAATCTGCCCCCAAGTGCTTCATTGAAGACCTTACTTCTTATCTAAATTACATGCTCCAACAGGGTCTCTTCCCCAGGGAACATGGCAACATCCTACTCACCACAGTACATAAAGACACAAAGAAAAAATCGAACAACCTCACCAATTATCGCCCAGTCGCATCCATCCCACTAGTAGTTAAATTGATGGAGAGTATGGTGTCCAAACAGCTAATGAAATATATGGACAAGTTCTCATTACTACATGAATCACAGTCAGGATTCCACCCCTTCCATAGTACTGAAACTGTACTAGTCACTCTTCTAGCTAAATTAAAACATGAAATTGCCATAGGTAAAAGTATATTCCTCCTCCAATCCGACATGTCGAGCGCATTCGATATAATAAACCACAATATACTTTTGCGTTTACTTGATCACCTCAGGATTGGAGGAAATATACTTAATTGGATCAAGGGTTTCTTAATCACCAGAGCATACCAAGTTAAATCAAAAACAAACATTTCATCACCGTGGAATGCACATTGCGGAGTACCTCAAGGTTCCCCATTATCACCAATACTCTTCAATATAATGATGTCCCCTTTGGCCAACTTCTTATCCAGTCAAAGCCTTCACCCGTTCATTTACGCAGACGATGTCACAATTTATATCCCTTTCAGACATGACCTTTCTGAAATCTCCAATGAAATCATACACTGTCTGAACATCATGGATTCATGGGCTAACTCATTTCAACTGAAGCTAAACACCAAAAAAACACATTGTCTTATCCTCTCATGCCCATACAATAATTATAAACCCATAACCCTAAACACGTCTGTTTATTCTCTTCCTATTTCTGATAGCCTCAAAATCTTAGGTGTTACTATTGATAGCCATCTTACACTTGAGAGCCAAGTTAACTCCATTATAAAGAAGATGTTTCATTCTATGTGGAAACTTAAACGTCTTAGACCTTATTTCCCGAGGGAAATATTCCGTAACTTGATACAATCAATGGTTCTGAGCCACGCAGATTACTGCAATGGAATATATGTGGAATGTAAAGTACAGCTTATGAAGAAACTCCAGACAGCCCAAAACACAGCTGCCAGGCTGATATTCGGCAAAACACGATTCGATAGCGCTAAACCTCTCCGATTAAAACTGCACTGGCTCCCAATCAAGGAACGCATTACCTTTAAAATCTGCTCTTTAGTCCACAAGATTATCTACGGTGAAACCCCAGGATACATGGTTGACTTGATAGATCTTCCGACCAGAAACAGAACCAGAGCGTCAAGTACCTATTTGAACCTCCACTATCCAAGCTGCATTGGACTCAGATACAAATCAACCTATGCATCCAATTTCTCCTACTTAGGTACACAAATGTGGAATGCACTACCAAAGAGTGTGAAAATGATCCATGACCATCTAAACATCAGGTGATAATTAAAAACCTATCTGTTTTGCAAGGTCTACCCTACTGACCCAACTTAAATGCCTCAACTCTGCAATGCATCAAAACCTTACATCGTATTGGACATTATATATTCCTAGTGGCTAGAATGGTAAGGAGGGGTGACAAAAATTTCTTCAGGTATAATAGTGAAAGGAGAATGACTAAAAAGGGATTTGTGAGACTGAAAGATGCTGCAAACCGCTATGTAGATAATGATGAAGAAAAGGCAAATTTGCTAAATAGATACTTGAAGAAAATCCTGGAGAAGGGCCACGATTGACTGGCAAAAGTACATATGAGAATGGAGTGGATAGAACCAGGGGCGTATCTGCGTGGGGCCACAGGGGCCTGGGCCCCCGCAGATTTCGCCCTGGCCCCCCTCCCCGCCGTCAACCCTCCCCCGCTGCTTACTTTTGCTGGCGCCGAGGTCCGACCCGCAATCTCCGTTTTTCGTCTTCCTCCGTGGCCATGCTTCCAGGAAGTAACGCTGCAGTGCTGATTCGTTGAATCCAGTTCGGCGTCTGACGTCAGACGTCGAACTGGGGTCAACGAATCAGCACTGCAGCGTTACTTCCTGGAAGCATGGCCACGGAGGAAGACGAAAAACGGAGACTGCGGGTCGGGACCTCGGCGCCAGCAAAAGTAAGCAGCGGGGGAGGGTTGACGGCGGGGAGGGGGTGGAGAGAGGCGGCGGCGGCGGCGGCGGGGGGGGGGGAGGGAGGCAAAAATGTGCCCCCCCTCTCTGGCTCTGGCCCCCCCTACCGCCGGATTCCAGATACGCCCCTGGATAGAACAACTAGGAAATCTAAAGGTGGACAAAGCCATGGGACCGGACGGGATCCACCCCAGGATACCGAGAGAGCTCAGAGAGGTTCTGGCGTGTCCTCTTAAAGATTTGTTTAAAAAATCCTTGGAGATGGGAGAGGTTCCGTGGGATTGGAGAACAGCAGAGGTGGTCCCTCTTCACAAAAGTGGTGATAGGGAAGAAGCTGGAAACTACAGGCCGGTAAGCCTCACTTCGGTTATTGGAAAAGTAATGGAAGCGATGCTAAAGGACAGGATAGTGAATTTCCTGGAAGCCAATAAGTTGCAAGATCCGAAACAACATGGTTTTACCAAAGGGAAATCGTGTCAAATGAATCTCATTGAATTCTTTGACTGGGTGACTGGAGAATTGAATCAAGGACGTGCTATAGATGTAATCTACTTAGATTTCAGCAAAACTTTTGACACGGTTCCCCGCAGGAGGCTCTTAAATAAACTGGACAGGCTGAAGATAGGACCTGACGTGGTAAACTGGATTAGAAACTGGTTGATGGGCAGACGCCAGAGGGTGGTGGTTAATGGAATTTGCTCGGATGAGGGAAAGGTGAGTAGTGGAGTGTCTCAGGGATTGGTGTTGGGGCCGATTCTGTTCAATATATTTGTGAGTGACATTGCCAAAGGGTTAGAAGGTAAAGTTTGCCTTTTTGCGGACGATACTAAGATTTGTAACAGAGTGGACACCCGGGAGGGAGTGGAAAACATGAAAAAGGATCTGCAGAAGCTAGAAGAATGGTCTAAGGTTTGGCAATTAAAATTCAATGCGAAGAAATGCAAAGTGATGCACTTAGGGAGTAGAAATCCATGGGAGACGTATGTGTTAGGCGGTGAGAGTCTGATATGTACGGACAAGGAGAGGGATCTTGGGGTGAAAATATCTGAGAATCTAAAGGCAACGAAACAGTCTGACAAGGCGGTGGCCATAACTAGAAGGTTGCTAGGCTGTATAGAGAGAAGTGTGACCAGCAGAAGAAAGGAAGTGTTGATGCCCCTGTATAAGTCATTGGTGAGGCCCCACCTGGAGTATTGTGTTCAGTTTTGGAGGCTATATCTTGCTAAGGATGTAAAAAGAATTGAAGCGGTGCAAAGAAAAGCTATGAGAATGGTGTGAGATTTGCATTATAAGACATATGAGGAGAGACTTTCTGACCTGAACATGTATACCCTGGAGGAAAGGAGAAACAGGGGTGATATGATACGGACGTTCAAATATTTGAAAGGTATTAATCCGCAAATGAACCTTTTGCGGAGATGGGAAGGCAGTAGAACTAGAGGACATGAAATGAGATTGAAGGGGGGCAGACTGAAAAATGTCAGGAAGTATTTTTTCATGGAGAGAGTGGTGGATGCTTGGAATGCCCTCCCGCGGGAGGTGGTGGAGATGAAAACGGTAACGGAATTCAAAAATGCGTAGGATAAACATAAAAGAATCCTGTTCAGATGGAATGGATCCTCAGAAGCTTAGCGGAGATTGGGTGGCAGAGCTGGTGGTCGGGGGTGGGGCTGGTGGTTGGGAGGCGGGGCTAGTGCTGGGCAGACTTCTACGGTCTGTGCCGTGAAAATGGCAGATACTAATCAAGGTCAGGTATACACAAAAAGTAGCACATATGAGTTATCTTGTTGGCAGACTGGATGGACCGTGCAGGTCTTTCTCTGCCATCATCTACTATGTTACTATGTTATTTCCTTGACCCTTATTGTATACCCTAACCTTACCTGACCCTTATTTTATACTGTATTTGTTTAACATCTACCGGACCTGGTGATCGCCTTTACGGTATTATGTAAGCCACATTGAGCCTGCTAATGGGTGGGAAAATGTGGGATACAAATGTTACAAATAAATAAATAAATCCCTCCAGTGGACAGCTGCTCAATCAGAAAACCTTTCTGTAACCTGGATGTGATAAGTACCAGGTCTAAATAACAACATCCATCTTTTTTGACAAGGACATCCCTTTTGTTTTCGTGATCGGGGTTGGATGTCAACATTTTGGGCCCTCTCATCCAAAAAATGCCCAGACCATGGCCCCTTTGCCATATGGATGTACTTCAGCGTTAGATATCCATATCCTGCCTTTGTAAAATTGAAATTTGGAATCCATGCAATATAGTCATTTAGGGGTCCTTTTACCAAGCTAGCAGTGGGGGCCATTTTTCCTATGCACTAGGGCCCTTTTTACTGCAGCAGGTAAAAAAAAGCCCCCAGCACACATGGTTGTGCAGTAAGAGAACTGTTACTGTATGGCCATATGGCAAGGGCTCCCACGCTAACCTGGCGGTAACTGGGCAGCACTCAGCAATGCCCGATTACCGCCGGGTTATCATTGCTCAAGCCATTTCAGGGCGTTTTCTTTTTCCCCCAGAAATAGCATGCTCTCGGGCGGGACTACCACTGGCGGCCGCGTTGGGTCTGCGGTAGTCCCGGAAGAGCGAGTGATAAACCCATGTTCGGCTTACCACCACTGTGTAAATGGGCCCCTTAAATGCCAGTTTTCAGACATCTAAAACAAGAACAGAGCTTCTAAAATAACCGCCTTAGTGACTGAGTGCAGCTGCAGATTTCTTCTGCTGGTGGGGATTGGGGATCGCTGTCACCTAAGGTATTTTTAATTATGGTGAGACGGGGGCAAGAAGGAAGAGGAGAAAGGAAGCAGAGGAAATGGAGTGCCAAGTGCCCATTCGTACTAGACTTTGGCCCACCCAAATCCACTATTTCTGGGATAAGCAGTATAAAATGTTTTGTACTTTTTGGGGATCTTGCCAGGTATTTGTGACCTGGATTGGCCACTGTTTGAAACAGGATGCTAGGCTTGATGTACCTTTGGTCTTTCCCAGTATGGCAATACTTATGTACTTATGGCTATGCTACTGTTACCAGAATAACCACTTGGTGAAGCTATGGCCATAATCTCTTGATAGAAGATAAGTCCCAGATACCTGATGTTTGTCTCTGCCTTTTATTTCAATAGAGCTCCCCCAGCAGGGCGGAAAGGCAGTGAGCTGCATGCTCTTTTGCCTCCCATACAAAAGCTCTGCTCAATATTTCATGTCATTGCTTAGCATGGGGATGTAGAGTCGAATAGTATTTTTTTCTTTCAAGAAAAGATTTCTTCATCTTTCTAAAGTGATATATGGAAACCTCACGGATGTCATAAATAACACACTGATTTCTGAGGCCCTTTTACTAAGGTGCGGGAAGGCTAGCGTGTGGGTAGCATGTGTTAAATTGGCACTACCACTGGGCTGGTGCTTGCACCCAGGTAATTCTGAATTTGGTATGTGCCAAATCCCATGATACAAAATAATTTTCTATTTTCTACTGTGGCGGGGGGGGGGGGGGGTAGGCGGGGGGAGGGAGGAGGCATTCCTGGTGGTAATCAGCAGTTGGCACACAAGCATGGTTACCACACAGGTAGCATGTGAGCCCTTACTGCTACATCGATGGGTGGCGGTAAGGTCTCAGCCCATAGATAGGCACACGCTAGTTTTAATTTCAATGCACACCCATTTCTCATCCCATTAAAAACAGCCCTTTTTCTCAGCTGTGGTAAAAAAAAAAAAAAAAGACCCAGCATGCGCCCAAAACACGAGTCCACACTACTGCAGGCCACTTTTACTGTGGCTTAGTAAAAGGACCCCTAAGTTTCTCTCAAATTGCTTCCATAATTACATTATTTTGGGTATATGCTATTGAAGTATTAATGCCCCAGCAAGGTTTCCTACCACTCATCCCACCAAAGCATGGTTGCTGTATCGACTGGCACAGAGTTTGGAGAGGGAGGGGTTGTAAAGCTTAGTAGCTGGTACTAAGAAAAGGAAAACTACAAGTCCCTGCATGCAATGGGATAAACCTAGGACCTGCCTGCTGTGTGAATTGGATCCATTTGGTAATCTTATGTGGATAGGCACAATAGGGAGGTATGTGGTCTTTATCTGGCATCATTTTATACATTTCTATGATCGATTTGTCATGGTAAAAAGTGAAAGGTATTCCAGAGCACAGAAAAGAAGAAAGTGTGGTCTAGCAAAAGAAGTTCTGGAACTATTTTGGGGTACTATGAGAAACTGGGGATCTGCTAGTAAGCATTTTCCCCATATGCCAACTGTATTAAAGGGGTTTTTCCTATTCTTTGTCCACTTAGTACATCTGGCCCAAAAATAGGAGAAACCGTTTAGTACACAGGCCTCTTAGTTTATTGAGGGTCAGTGCAGTCACTTCAGGTAGAATTTGAGACAACTAGCAAAAGGAAGAGATGGTCAGAGAACTACCTCTCCGTCTCTCACTGTTATTGCAATTTTGTAACAAAGAAATATGAGGAAATGTCTTTCCCAATGGCTCATCATAACTTCATTAAGTGCCATCAATGTTCAGCTAGCAGAGATGAACAGAACTATTATACTATAATTGTGGAGTAACCAAACTCACCGCATTTAATAGTAGCAGCTTCAGAAATACATTATAAGCATTACAGAACAGACAGGTAAACAGTGGTGAGAGCTCTGACCTAAGAGAGAATGAAGGCAGCTTTTGAGCTCAGGGTTGGGGAGATCTGCATGCCTCTGTCAGCTTCAATTTTGGTTTAAAATGCACAGTGTCCAAAAATCTGCTTATAACAGCTGCCGTGTGTGAACTAGAATCCTTCACACCGCTGTATAAAGGTTCAACATCCACTCCACCGTAACCGTCACTTCCAACCGAGCCCTCGACATCTTCAATCAGGAACTGTAGTCGTTCAGCACCATAGACAGGTCAGAATGTCTGGATTTCCACAGTAACTATGATACTTATTTGCACACATCTGATCCAAAAATCAGGTTTATTTGCATTGCATGGGTTTCCTGAAAATCAAACCTGTTTACAGCACTGGAGGACAGGAGTTTACCACCACTATCCAGCACTGCAGTTAAAGCCCTGCTCCCATCCCCCACCTCCTCTCTTCATGACTCACTGGACACTCAAGACCCTGATGTATTCTCCTTTCAGGAAACCGGAGCTGGCTGTCTCTCTCACTCCTCTTCCATTATTTAAAAGGCTGGTCAGGTTTCTCTCTCCTGTGAGCATGAAATGTGCTGGATGGGGGAGGGGCAGGGAGGAGGTTTCAGGTCTTAAAATAGAAGCGTCCAGACATATACAGTCTCTTTAATTCTCTTCTGCCTCCATGTTTCCTGCTCTGATTCCGCACTTTCTCCCACTTCCTCCCACAATTTCTATCAACATGTCTCAGTATAGAGGCAACCGGGTTTTGACTTTAAACCAGAGTTTATGCAATAACAACAAATATTTTCTTCCTGTGTTGGTGTGCAGGGCTGTCATCTTCACCGACAGGGAAGCGGAATGTTGCATTGTCATGGTATGCTTCCCCCACCCCTTCAAACCAACACATCCAGAGAGAAGCAAGATTAAATCTATCTCCCAATAAAACAGAAACATGACATGATATTGAAGCCACACATCATCCACGAGAGATAATAAGCCTGCACTGAGAAATGTATAAAACCAAGAGCAAGCAAACAGTTATTGCCCACACAGCTATTAGGTGGACACACAGATTAAGACCTACATACCAACACAGCCATCAACATTCTTGCAAGTCACTTAACCCTCCATTGCCTCAGGTACAAATTTAGATTGTGAGCCCTCCTTGGACAGAGAAATATCCAGTGTACCTGAATGTAACTCACCTTGAGCTACTACTGAAAAAGGTGTGAGCAAAATCCAAATAAATAAATAAATAAAATAAAACATATACACACACAGAGAACTATTCCTACACAAATCCATCACAGCCCCTGGCTTCCTGTGGTAGCTCAGGGGTAGATTCTGCAGGAAGTATTCTGTAATTCTGCAACAAAGTTTCAGAAATTCCATAGAAATCAAACAAAATAAAACATGGAAAAGAAAATAAGATGATACCTTTTTTATTGGACATAACTTAATACATTTCTTGATTAGCTTTCGAAGGTTGCCCTTCTTCGTCAGATCAGAAATAAGCAAATGTGCTAGCTGACAGTGTATATAAGTGAGAAACATTCAAGCATTGCTATGACAGTCTGACAGGGTGGGAGGATGGGGGTGGGTAGGAAGTATGCATGGGGACATCAAAGTATACCATTGGTATTCTAACAGGGTGGGTGTGGACAGGTGAGGGGAGGGTGATCAACAGAGACATACAGCTTTATGGTTTATAATGGGCTAGGAACCCCAGGTCCTTGTTAAGTCCTTTCTGTTGGGTGTTAAAATATTCAATCATTCTGACTTCAAAGGTCTTACGTTCTTGTATGGTTTTAAAGTTACCTTTGAGGATTCTCACTGTGAAGTCACTGGTGCAGTGTCCTGGTCTTGTAAAATGTTGCCCAACAGGCGTGGGAACCCTGCTGGCACCAGCATTGTTTATATGATGTCTATGTAAATTGAATCTTGTCTTAAGCATCTGGCCTGTTTCTCCAATATAGCATCCTTCATTACATTTTTTACACTGAATGATATATACCACATTGGAAGATGAGCAAGTGAAAGATCCCTTTATGTTGAATGTCTTTCCTTTGTGGATGACTTTGGGGTCCTGTGAAATATTTTGGCATAGTTTGCAACTGGATAAATTACAGGGAAGTGTGCCCTTCTGTTCCTTTTCAGTCTGTGAAGGAAGTTTACTGTCATAGCAATGCTTGAATGTTTCTCACTTATATACACTGTCAGCTAGCACATTTGCTTATTTCTGATCTGACGAAGAAGGGCAACCTTCGAAAGCTAATCAAGAAATGTATTAAGTTATGTCCAATAAAAAAGGTATCATCTTATTTTCTTTTCCATGTTTTATTTTGTTTGATTTCTATTGATAACCTTAACAGTGGACTAACACGGCTACCACACTCCTCTACTTAGAAATTCCATAGTAATGATGTGGCACATTTGCATAACTTTACATAGGGGGAGGAGAGTGGCAATGCAGTTCAAAGCATCAGCTGGGCCTTATTGGCAGGGGAGGAGGAAGTGACTTGTTGAACCACCACTTTCTTCCTCTTGTTGTAGGTTCAGTCTGTGCCAAAGAGTGACAGGAAGTGAAAGGGCTATGGAAGGTGGTCATGCAGGTGAGGGAGGAGATTAGAGGAAGAAGAGTCAAATTATGTGCCTCTTTCAACAGCCACAGAACTGTGGAAGACCCAGAGGCTGGCATCTGCTACAGGTAAACACATGGAGCTACAGATGTATACATCCATTACATATCTATGTACACACTGGATACTTATATGTAGCTACTATATAGAGAGAAACATCTACACACCACATACACAAAGCTATATATTTTCATAGCTATGAGCTTATCGACACACACATATATAGCTATTTATTCATTTAGATTTTGCTCACACCTTTTTCAGTAGTAGCTCAAGGTGAGTTACATTCAGGTACACTGGGTATTTTCCTGTCCCTGGAAGGCTCACAATCTAATTTTATACCTAAGGCATTGGAGGGTTAAGTGACTTGCCCAAGATAACAAGGAGCAGCAGTGAGATTTGAA